>NW_008344859.1:6812-56085 GCF_000622305.1 Nannospalax galili | reverse complement strand
GACTCTCTCTATATATAGCTATCTATCTATCTATCTATCTATCTATCTATCTATTATCTATCTATCTATCATCTGTCTATCATCCGTCTATCTATTATCTATCTATCTATCTATCTATCTATCTATCTATCTATCTATCTATCTATCATCTATCTAATCTATCTATCATCTATCTATCTAATCTATCTCTGTCATCAATCTGTCAGTTAGCAAATCATTTGTTTATTGAGACAGGGTCTTACTCTCAGACTGGACTCCCAACTCCATCTCCAACCTTACCTTTCTGAGTACTATGGTGACAGACTTTTGTAGTACCTTGCCCAGCTTGAAATACTTCAGACGTACTGGTTCATCTAATTCTCTAATAACTCTATGAGTAAGGTATTCTTGTTGCATTTCTCTGATGTAGGAACTAAGGAAGGGGCAGCTCAGACCTTTCCTCTCAGCTTCTAGGCACGTGTTTCCATTCTCAGAGAAGCTGTGGTGCTCATAAAGCTGATTTTAGAAGTTCTGCCATGCCCAGCTTGGGTGTTGCCTCCTTAGCCTGCCTTTGTCCCTTGGGCCACAGCATCCAGTACGCTATGTGGTGTTTGTGGAAAATATCTCCCAGGAAACATTCATTTTTATATTTTATTTTGAATTGACATATAACAATTCTATAAATTAATAGGGTATAACTTAATATCCTGATTCCTGCTTTATAAAAACTGGTCCATTTAATTAATAAGCACATTTTCATTAGTATTTTCTGGCGGTTTGTGTTTACTGTGGTGCTAATCAGATTACTTAAAATATTTGATTGGGATTAGGAACAGGATAGCCTATTACATATAATTTAATATTTGGCTGGAAGGTTTAGAAAATTATTAGATGTAGAATTTTTTTTTAAACTAACATTTAGAAATATGTGAGCCTTAAGGAAACAGTACTCAACAAAATCAAGATTAGGCTGGGAGCAGTGCTCACTCTTGTCTGTCTGCTGGAGGTTGTGCGTTTCACCTCAACACTGCAAAGAAAACAGAGTTCCCAGTAAAACCAGGTGTGTCAGAGAACAGAAGGGAAACAGCTCCATTACAAGAGAATTGAATCATACCAGCTGAAAAGTAGGGAGGGAGGGAGGGAGGGAGGGTGGGGGGAGGTATGCTTGTATGGGTACAATCAGCAGAAGTCTGCTCTAGTTATTCTTCATTACTTTATTATTTGTGTGCGTGTACACATGCATGTGCCATGGGGAGACATGGACAGTTTGTGAAAGTCAGATTTCGTTCCATCCTGTGGGTCCTCAGGATGGAACTCAGATCATCAGCCTTGGTAGCAAGCCCCTCCTGCCAGCCCTTCTCTCATTTTTTGAGGTAGAACCTGGAACTTGCTGTTTCACCTAGACTAGCTGGCTAACTAGTCCTTGGGATCTGTCTCTGCCTGTCTCTCTTTGCCCTTCAGAGCTGGGATTATATGGCTTAACACTGTGCCCAGCTTTTACATAGGTGACGGACCTGAACTCAGGTCTTCATGCTTGTTCTGAATGCACTTTACACACTGAGTCATTTCCCCAGTCCAAAGTTATTGAAATTGCAGGGAGAATGTCATAGATCATGATGCAATTTCCCACCACAATGTATTGATTCTTTTTAACCTTAAAAATATTTTAAATATGGCTGGGTGCACCCCTTTGATCCCAGCACTTGGGAGACAGAGGCAGGCAGATCTCTGTGAGTTCAAGGCCAGCCTGGTCCACATAGTAGGTTTTAGGTCAACTGGGGCTACAGTGAGACCCTGTCTCCAAAAAGGCCCCCCCCCAAAAAAAATTGGGGCTGGAGAAATGGCTCAGTTATTAAGAACACTGACTGTTCTTGCAGAAGACCTGGGTTCGAATCTCAGCACCCACATGGCAGCTAACAACCGTCCCCGTAACTCCAGTTCCAGGGGATCCAATGGCCTCTTCTTTCCTCCACAGGCGTTGCATGACACAGGTGCACTTGCAGGCAATGCACGCATACACATAAAATAAAAATAAATTTTAAAAAGTGATTTGTTTTCTGACATCTTCAGATTGTCTGTTTACTTTCTCATGAGTACCAGTTTGTCCACACTTCAGGTTAAAATCTTTCTGTGCTGGTCAAGGTGCTTCGTTTAAGCATGTTTTTGCCTTGATGGACTGAGGAGCCCTCATTCCCCTCTGATGAGAATGGGACCTGTGTGCTTGTGCTCCAAGATCGCCCTCTGCTGGCGTCTTTGGGTTTGACACTAGTAAGAGACCTGTCTAGGAAGAAAAGCAGCAATTAGTTACAGGGACACTGCAGCCTGAACTCAGCCTCTACTGTATCACCCAGAAAGCAAGTAGCCACCTGGGGCCTGAAGGCAGCCCCAAAGGAGCTGCTGCCATAGCGCCACCAACATCCCTGCACTGTGCCCAGGCCCTGTAATCAGTACTTGAGTTTATTTTAAAACTCTGTGTACCAGAGCGATGCAGAATTTATGAGGTAGTTGTGTCTTAATTTTTCTGAAGCTGGGAACTAGCTATGGAAAAATGGAAACTTAAAAGTTTTCTAACATAATGAAACTGTGATTAATTACTGTGATCAGATTGATATCTAATATAGTTTAGTGAGTCACAGGCCCGGGTGTCCTGGGTGTACACACATGCATGAATGTGTTCCTGGGTGTGTGGACATTTGTACTTATGTGCACATGTATGTTTGTGTACATGGGTATATGTTTCTGTGTCTGTGTGTGCCTATGCATGTGTATATCTACATGTGCTCCTGTGAAGGACTTTTTTCCTTAATTTTCTCTTAGTTTTATTATAAACATATAAGTCAAAGGCACTCTCTAGGATTGAGGTGTAACAGTGGCCACTTGCCTGGAGAGTGCCTGAGCTCC
This sequence comes from Nannospalax galili, assembly GCF_000622305.1. NCBI lineage: Eukaryota > Metazoa > Chordata > Mammalia > Rodentia > Spalacidae > Nannospalax > Nannospalax galili. The sequence continues at coordinate 53,205 of NW_008344859.1, read as the reverse complement.
TTTCACCAAAATAAAAGCAAACACAAAAGTGCCTTCTACCCCTCTAAGTCATCATGTGTATTTTGCAAATAGAAATATTAAACTTCCCTCAGTCACACTTGGTAAGGAAGAGTCTGTGCCTTGGAAGGTGGTTTGCAAAATGGTTTGTGGTATAGCTCAGGGGCAGAGTACTTATCTAGCCTGCTGCAGGCCCTGGGTTCCATTACAAACAGGGCCTGTGAAATATTCATATACAAATGGAAATCAACCTGCAACTAAAAGATTTTGAGATCAAGACCTCAGGCTGCTCACAGGCAGACTCAGAATCCCTGTGTAAGGAGCAGGTGATGATGCACTCTGCTAACAGAATAAACCAGAGTGCTTCCTTGAACATCAAATCTAGCCTTGACCTCTGTCACTGATGGGGAGTGGCCAGGCCTAGGTCTTTGGTCCTTCTCATAATGTCTCTGTAGATGTCTTTAACAATCTGAATTAAAAAACAAAAACAAAAACCAAACACGCAGCAATCCCCCAAAGAAGACTGAGATTTATTTGGGAATTATAGAGTACTGCAATAGGAATATGGAGGCCAGAAGAAGTTTTTAAACATGGAAGGTTATATCAGGCATTGTGTCTGTGTTTGTGCATCTACATGCATTCTTCCTCCTGTGCTGTCCACTTTATCTTTTGAGACAGGGTCTCTTAGTTGGCCTGGAACTAGTTGATTAGGCTAGATTGTCTGGCCAGTGAGCCCTAACCTGTTTCTGATTCCCCAGCACTGGAATTACAAGCATGCACCACCTTTTCACTGTGTCTTAGGATCTTTCTAACTCTGGATGTCAGGCATGCATGGCTAGCATGTTACCCACTGAACCATTTCCCTAGTCCCAACCTCAGGCACTTTGAATTAGTAATCTTTAGCTACATGATTAATAGTAAGTGGCCTTAGCCCTGGGTCAGACAGCAGTTTCTGGGCCTGTGTACTTCTTTCATCTCTTTGGTGTTTTGGCCTCGACGTGTTGCTGTTTGCTCTGGTATTCGCTATACAGCCAGGCTGGGCTCAAGCCTACCCGTGTGTGCTGACATTACAGATATGTACTATAGTACCTGTCTCCAGTGCAAGATTGTAGTCTAGCTGAGTCTTCTGTGATGAATATCATTCTACAGATCCTGCCTTTGCCATCCTTTGGCTTTATGAACCCTTTGTGAGGATTGACACAGCGACTTCACCTTCCATGTTTGTTTCATTTCTCTGAAACTGTAGTTTGCGGGGACTCTATGCAGAATACTGGGTAGGTAAAATATTTCTTTTTATGTGTTGGTGATATGTAGGAGAAACTGCCAGGGTGAAGGACAGGATGCTGGTGGTGATTTGCCATTCTTTGCCTAGTGTTGAGTTGATTCATATTTACAATATTATGTATGTCTCCTTGCAAGTACTGGCAGAACTGCCAATTATATCTCTGTCTTACGTCTCAGGCTAGAGTGATATTTAATGCTTTCTTGTGTCTCCCACAAGACTTGTGAATTTCCCTTTATTATCATCGGTCATGCTCTCTAGTTTAGCATAGTTGCTAAAATCAGCTTAGCACCCACACCTCTAGGACAGGCTTGCTCAGCATTTCTGTCTATGAATGGAGATGTGCTCCCCTTACCATCCCACAAAAAGCGAAATGTGAGCTTGTAGGTCTCATCTCTGGCACATCTAAGGAATGCCCTCCATACCCCTCACAGGCTCCTCTTCCTGCTCAGCTCAGAGTGTTAGCCCCAAGGCTGCACCTGCTGCTGTGGGGTTGGAGGAAAAAGGTGAGCCACCTGCCAGGGCTCAGCACTCCTGCAGAGCACTTCGTTCTCCCTTCTTTACATGGTTCTTCCCACTGTGATTAGATTCTTTTCTAAGGCAGGTTTGGGGTCTTCTAAAGAAACAGCATTTTTTTTTTTTTTTTTTTTTAAGATTAGGATTAGTTTTCTTTTTTTTCTTGAATGAACACTTTGTCTTCGATTCTGGACTTGATCTCTTCTGTGGCCATGAGTTTTTGTAAAGAATATGACACTGTTCTAAAACTTAGAGTCAAGTTAATGTTTACCACAAGATCATATTGCTTTGTGAAGTTTTTTTTGAAATAACTTTGTTTGGTTTTGATTTAGAATAAATGAATCATCATTCTCAAGATCCTTTGTCTTTCTTTAAAATTAAAAAAATTTGTATGTGTGTGTGTGGTGAATGTATACGTGCATGTTTGTGTATGTATGTGTGTGGAAGCCAGAGACTGGTATTGGGTATCATCCTGTCCTTGTAAGCTGCCACAGTTTTTTGCTGAACCTGTAGCTCACATTGGCTAGACTGGCTAGCCAATGAGTTCCAGGGATCTGCTGTCCCTCCATGCCTACCTTTCAGTGCTGTGGTTACAGATACACACTGCAGCACCCAGCTTTTACATGGGTTCTAGGGATTGAACTCAGGTCCTCAGGTTTCTGTGGCATGTGCTTTACCACTGAGCCGTGTCCCCTGCTTCTTGATTGCCTTTCCCATGTAAAGCAGCACACATTTCTCTCTCATGTCCTCTCATTACCTGAGCAGTGTTTTATTTCATCATAGCATTGTGGCTTTTGGGAGGAACAGTTTTTTTTTTTTAATTTTTAAAAAATTTAATTTTATGTGTAGGAGTGTATTACCTGTGTGTATATAAGTGTACTTGTATTGTGCCATGCCCGTGGAGGACAGAAGAGGGTATTGGATCCCCTGGAACTGGCGGTTGCTAGGTACCCTGTGGGTCCTGGGAACTAAATCACGGTCTTCTGCAAGAGCAGCCAGTGCTCTGAGCCATCTCTCAAGCCCCAAGGAACAGTTTTTAAAGGCAAACTGTTTTAAGTTGTGATGGTTTTGAATTCATTAAATAATTTTGGGTCATTTTCATGATGCCAGTGGAATGGTTGCTTGCTTTAGTATGTTTCTTTCCTTCCTTCTTCCCTTTACCTCTCTTTTCCTTCAACCTTCTCTTCTTCTCTCCCTCCCCTCGCCCCTTCTCCCTTCCCTCCCTTCCTCTCCTCCCCCTCCCCTCCCCATCATTTTGTGACAGATCTCTTTGTGTTATCCAGGCTGATTTCATGCCTCATCCTCCAAGACTGATGTTACAGGTGTGTACCATCATGTCTGGCTTAAGAATTCTTCATCCAGTGCAAGATAACATTATTTCCAAGGCATTTTAAAAAGGTTTATTTCTTATGTATGTGTGTATATCTGTGCATGTGTGGAAGCCGGAAGAGGGTGCCCTTCTTTATCACTGTCTGATGTTTTCCTTTGAGGCAAGGTCTCTCCCTGAACTTGGAGCTTGTACTTTCTTAGCTAGGCTGGAGGTCAGCAAGTCCCAGGGACTGCCACCCAACTTGGCTTCCAGAGTTTGCAGGGACACCTACCTGGCTTTTTACCTGGGTGGAGTCATGGGACTCCAGTCCTCATGATTTTGGAGCAAGTGTTCTTAGCTGCTGAACCATCTTTCAAGCCCCAGTAATACACATTAGATTTATTTATCTGAGGGAGAAGTCATTTCTAACATGTTTTGTGCTCTGAGCTGAATATTTACCAACCCTGTTCTTTGAGAGTCCAAACAAAGGAAAGACAAGTTTTTACAGGAATGCCAGGTGACTATGGGGCAGGCCTGTGCCGAAACAAGCCTCCAGCTTCTCATAGATAGAAATTGCACCTTAACCTCCTCAGGCTGCACGGTGCGTGTGCGTGGTTCTCCATCCTGGGTTACTAGCTGGCACAGGCTCTGACATTTATTTCTCACATGTAGCTGTGTTGATTTTATGTTAATAGAGTCACAGGTACATGCATGTTATGCAGCTGGAATGTAAGAGCTGAAGTCTTCAAGTTCATGAATTTGGGGTGTAAGTCTCAGGCTGCTCAGAAGATCTCTGTCGTGGGGAGGTGGGAGGACATGGGCTAGAGGTGGCAGGGATGGGCTATTGGCTGTCACACTGAGGGCAGCTGCCTTCTCTGGAACTCACAGGCACATATTTGTGGCCTCAGTTGTCAAGCAAGTTTTTAGTTCCCTTGCCTAGTCTTGTTGACTGCCTAGTTATTTTAATCTTTTGATAAACAGGAAGAGCTGCTGCAATCCATTCAGGGAATTTTTTAAGAACTATTAAACAAATTGAGGGATAAGAATTTTAACTAGAAAGGTTTAACTTTTTTTTTTTCTTCTTAAGAGAGAGCATTCCAGCAAGATAATCAGTCTTAAAATTTTGAATTTAAAAGTTTAACTTTGGGTCTCTTACATGCTTTTTCCTTCTGACCCTGTGTTTTGCTGTTGCACTTAGTAGCGGGTTCCTCCTTATAGTGGTGTGTAGAACAAAAGAGGCACGTGGTGATACAGTGAGTTCCAGGTCCTGAGCACTGGGCACTCTCACACAGGTCCAGGGAGGTTTCTAGCCTGGTCTCTATGACAGGGCTTGGCCCCAGGGACAGCTCAGTGTAACCCATCACCATCACTATCTCTGGAAAGAATATAGAGTGAGTGGAAATACTCATGCACGGGTGTCAGTTGTGTCCAGGCCCTGTTCAAACACACTGTGTTTTGACCTGCTCACCTCTGTCCTAAGTTTCCCTTTTGAAATGGAATGATAATTCCTTCATGAAGTGTTCTTTGTCTTCAGTGTTTACTGCAGTGTTGGAATTCCTCTATCAGTGTGGTTGGCATTTGGTTTCTGTGACTGGGTGTTGGTCTTTTATGTGTGTGTGTGGGGAGTGGGGGAGCTTTTTAGTACCCGTGGCTTGCTTCCCAGTGTTGCTTTTAAGTCCTGAAGAGCAGGGATATCCTTATGGCAACCATCATACTCCCACATTCCAACATGCAGTTGCTTTCAGACTGGGTGGCTGGTTCCTTTTCTTTCCTTGTTGGTGCTGGGGCTGGAACTCAGGCCCTGGCTCATGCTAGGCATACAGTCAACCACTGAGCTATGCCCTGGCACCATGACTGTTCTTCTCGTAGTGTGTACACATGAAGCAAAGCTCTGTGTCCCCGACTCTTGCCGAGGTTCACTGAGTCCTGTGGAAGTGGGCGGCTTATCAGGAACAGCCATGCTGTTCTTGGATGCATTTGACTGTTCTCACTGCAGAGATCTTTCTCATGAGGAAGAAAAAGCCCTGTGTCCTAAGCATGCTTTTCTCTCATGGGTGGGGCAGGCTGGATTGTAATGCCATAGCTGGAATCTTGGGTATGGAAAGTTGTCCCAGGTGCTGGTACCACACAGCTTACAGTCCTGATGGTGATGGTGCAGGTATCTATGTGTCTAATGTATGTTCGATAGCTAATGTCTTGGGTTGGTTTAGGGTAGTTTGAATTGTGCATTATAAGTTTTTTCCATGATTAAAGTACATACGACCAATGACAGTTACCTTATTTATACTTAGAAAACAAAATCTGCCTGGAGTGTGCGTCATTTGCAGGCTGTCGTGGCACAGACCGTAGGCAGTGTGTGAGAGTGGGCCTGCAGTGCCCACAAACTGGAATAACTTGGGCAGGGTCAGCCTGCTGAGCAATTTTATTGCCTTTTAGTGGTTGCTGACAGAGCAGCTGCCCCCAAGATACCCTGCCTATCCTAGCTGAGTACTTCATTGCTGCTACTCTCTGGGTGTGTCTTGAAGACCCTATTCTGTCCCTGTGTGGTGGGCCCCTGCTCTCCATGCTGTCTCTGTGCGGTGGAGCTCCCTCTCTACACCCTGTCCATGTGTAGTAAAGCCCCTACTCTCCACACTAGCCCTGTGTAGTGAAGCCCCCACTCTCCATTCTGTCTCTCTGTGGCAAAGCTCCCACTTTCCATGATGTCCCTGTGTGGGACATCATGTTACTGTATGTTGGAGCCTCACGAACCTTTGTTGCTCCTGTGTTGTCCTCCCTCTTCTGATAATTATATAGTCTAGTGTTGTTGTTATTTGAGGAAGTCTGTTTCAATAATTACTTGTGTAATTGCATTTTGCCTGAGTTCTTGCAGAGCTATTCAGTTTCTTTGCTTCCAATGGGAGTGGCCCTCAGGCAGGCTGGTCCTGTTTGTGCTGTAGTGTTTCCAGAGCCATTGGTATAGGATTTGTGACTCAGTATCTCTTTCCTTTGAAAATATTTAGCTTAGTTTCTTACAAGGAATAAATTGAAAGCATTAATAACTAAATTTTAATAATCATAAGGGAGAACTTTGTCAGGATGGAGAACTAACCATGCACTTATTTCAGTAATTAAGAGAAGCATATAAGCCAGGCATGGGGCATACATCGATAATCCCAGTACTTGGGGGGTGGAGGCAGGGGGTGTGGGATCAAGAGTTCAGGACCAGCTCTGGAAACATAGCAAGTTTGAGGCCAGCTTGGGCAATATGAGACCCTGTCTCAAACAACAAAACAACACCCTTCCCCCCATAGAGAAAGGTATATATATTTGGTAGGGTATCTTGGACTCCTTACTTAAAAATTCCCCTATTTCAGAATAAGTGTCAGTGGAGTGCCCAGCCACAAATGGGACATGTATATCATCCCCACCCAACCCCACCCCGCCTAGACTCAAAGACCATTATGGACAAGCAGGTGAAAAAAGATCATAAGAGCCAGGAGTCAGGAAAGACTGGAGTGAAACTACGTCTTCTGGACACGGCAGGACTGCTGCACACATGAGCTCACAGCACCTGTGGTTGCCTGTATAAGAAGCTAGGCAACATTCCAACATGGAGTGGAAAGGGGTTCATGAACCCCCACCCTAACTGATGAGCCGTGGACAACTGATGGCCTCGGGGAGGGAGAGTCATCTTTTTTTAAAGGTGTGGCCCCTGGTAGATTGACCATGCTCCAGTGGACGGCCCACACCCTGGAGTATTTGGGCAGCACAAATTGGACTCAATGGGTTATTTGAAAAGAAGACACGAAGTTTGGGTGCACAGGGAGATGGGGTAGATCTGGGAGGAGTTAAGGGGAGAAGTGGGGAGTGAATATAATAAAAATATATTGTATGGAATTTCCAAAAGAATTAATAAAAATAAAAAATTCATTTTGACTGGTGCTTGGTTCCATGGTAAAGGCACTTGTTGCTCAGTCTGATGACCTATGTGGTACAAGGAGAAGACCAATTCCTGCACACTGTCCTCTGACCACACAAATGCTGTGGCATGCAACCCCCTCAACACAATAAATAAATACATGTAGGGACCTCCCCCCCATTCCAAATGGATGCTTGTGTTCGAAATGAACCAGTTGGGGGCAAGAAAAGCTTTAATAATATTAGGCTTCTAGGAAAGTTGAAGTGCCAACAAATTTTGGAATAAATAGGAATTCATTCTTCAGGAATGCAAATTGATCTTTGGCTTGAGGTAACCAGTAATATATACTATACTGATGAGTATTTTGGAGTGTGGGGTCTCTGTGTAAGAGAGGCCCTGCTGTTTCCAACATTAGGCTACAGATTCTGGGAGGGTGGGGCTCATTTCCTGCCTGAAGCCCTCCTGACTCAGCCATGTTGCCTACAGACTTGTCATTGATAAATGGCAGCGTGTGTAGCATGTGGCTTCTGTCATTTCGTTTGCTGTGGAGAAACTGAGCTGAGGTAAAGTGGGAATGAACACCTGCATCAGGAAGAAATAGATGTATGCCAGGAAGTGGCATGTCAGTGAGTGCCACAGTGGGTGGAGTGAGCCTGGCTTTCCAGGAGGTGCAGACACACACACATACACACACACACACACACACACACACACACACACACACACAAAACCCTTGAGCAGGAGGAGAGTCCCTTGGTGTACGGGGCGGGGGGGGGGAAGAGAGAGAAAGAAATGGAGGTCTTGTCTGTGAGCCTGTGTCTTTCCTCCCTAGCTGATGCATTCCTTGCCTGCAAAAGTTGCCTATGTAGCCACACTTAGGAACACTTCTGTCTTGGCAATCTTTTGAAGATACCATCTTAGATCCTTCCACTGACTGGGGATGGGAGTTTCCTGGGAGGAGAGGGAGCCCCACCTCTGGAATCAGCAGTCCCTGGGCCACCTGAGCATAGGCCCACCAGCCTCCCAGGGGCTTTGTTCTCAGTTGCACGGCAGTACACTGCTGTCTGGGACCCAGCCTTGGGCTATACTGGTATGGTGATAATGTGGTGCTGTGGTACCCCACCCTGGAGCCAGCACAGGGAGAGCTGGGCTGAGTTTGAGTGGAAGGGCCACAAGCTACAGTTGGCTCACTGCTTGCCCAGGCTTCTAAGGCAGAAAACAGAGGTAGGCGCTGAGCCCTTTGAATGCTTTGTTTCTGTATAGTTTCTTCCGCTCAGTTAGTTTAGGGCTATTTCTTTTGATTCTGTCATGTTTGGGGATAGCCAGGTGTATGGGATTACCCCTGTGTGATTGGGTAATCTGAGAGTTTTATTTAGCATTGGTACAAATCAGGAGATGGGTTTGGATTATGTAGGAGTGGGGAGCTGTTTCCAGATTGCTTTGTTTGATTTAGATTTCAGAGCTGCTGAGAATGAGCTGTATTTCAGTAGGATGTTTTTCCAGGTTACAAAAGTACCTTTCGGTCTGAGTTGTGTCTTCTCTGCTGTTTGGGGAGTATGTGAGCATAGGTTTTTTTTTTTTTTTTTTTTTTTTTTTTTTTTTTTTGTCAGCCCATGGATGACTATCTTTAAGAATCTTTTGGAGTGGTTATTTAGGATTCTTTCTTTACTATGTGTAAGAGAAACAACTTACTTGAGGTCCCTGACCCTACTTGGAGTTGATGAATTGCTTCTTTCTGCAGTTTGAATGCACCCCTGCCGGAAACATGCCTCTAACCTGACACCAGCAGTCTTTATTCATACTCCAAGGCAGTGGAACATTTTGTGTAATGTGTTTTTTGCATCTGTAATTTTGTGTTTTTGGTGTTCCTGTGTGTGTGGAGTCCTAAGATCAACTTCTCATGTTGTTTCTCAGGCTCTGTCCATCTTGTTTTTTTGTTTTGAGACAGTCTTTCAGTGAACCTGGAGCTCACCAAGGTTGCAAATCTGTCTGGTCAGCAAGTCCCAGGGAATCCCCAGTCTCCACTTTCCCAGTGCTGGGATTACATGTACACACCAGCATGCCTAATACTTTTTTTAAAAGCAAGGGTTCTGAAGATCACTCAGATCCCATGCTTGTGCCAACTGAGTTCTCTCTCCAGCCACAATACCATTTTTATTATTAACCACCCCCCGCATGTGCTTTAATTTAAAAAATTATTTTCTCTTGGTTGATGGTCAGTTCAATTTCTCCCTTAACATGTTGGTCCCTTTGGCCAGGCTCTTGGACCTTCAGGAAGAGGTGGTGATGTGTCCTGAAGGGAACATTGGGCATTTCTGAGTTAGGAGTGTCCTCTGGCTTTGCCCTTCAACTTTGGTTATGTGATGATGGCCTCACAAAAGTCGTTTCTTGGTTCTTGGTCTCCTCTACTTACCTTGTTGGATTGTTGTGGAAACTGCCTTAGTGATTGGTGGCTGGCCCTACCTGCGGCCCTTTTACCTGGCAAAGGCAGGGGTTGCGAGAGGTAGAGTGTGGTGCCTGGTGCCAGCCTTTGGGAGCTGATGGAGGGGAAGCTGCAGATGGAGAGATTGAGGTTGACTGCTGACTGTGCTGCAGTCTACCTTGTTAAGAGCTTGGATTGAATGCCTTACACATCCAGTGCTTCATCCCTCCCTTCTACTGTCTCTCTTGCCATCAGGTGGCAGTGGTGGACACTCTCTAGTCTCTCACATTCACCAGGACTGGAGACCAGATGGTGGCTGGCCAGGCTGAGCTTTTATGTTGTTCTTTTCCCCTGGATGAGAACAGGTTTATTTGGGCTGTTTCTGACAGGATGTGGTGGCTCCCATCTGGGACTCAGCTGTGAGGGAGAACAAAAGTCTCCTGCAGGGGGAGGTTATCTGTCTAGATTCTTCTGTCTTGACATCTGTTGTCATCAGGAATGTAAGAATAATCAACTAGGGTTCTTTGGGGATGTGGCTCAGTTGGTAGAGTGCTTGACTAGGATACATGAAGCTCAGAGTCCTATGTGTAGCACTGCACAAACCAGGTATAACGGTGCATGCATGTAATCCCAGCACTTGGGCCAGGCTGGAAAACCTGAGAGTGAGGGGTGAACACCAGGCTTGTCTGTGCACTTTTGCATGTTAGGAAAACACAGGTCTGCATTTGTTGATTAAATTCACTGAGGAGCACTTGTATGAAGCCTTTCCTTCGTACAATACAGAGTTAGTTAACTATTTGTTTCTTTAGTACTTACCATTTATACATCACAGTGCTTTGCTCTTTGTTCTGTGCTTGGAAAAAAAAAAAAGCTGATGATGGTCCCTTTGGGACTCTTACCAAAAGAAAAGGAAAACACCACAAGAACCAAGGAAATAGGCTATTTGGTTCAGGTCTAGATAAGTACATTAGGGCTGAGGCCCATATCACTAGACGTGGGAAGATAAATACAACTGGAATAGTTCAAAATGTAGGGATGAGAGTGTTCCGTGGGGAAGAGGGAAGCTTTGGTATACTTAGCCCAAGACCTTTAGAATGCAGTAAGTCACCAGGATTGACAGTACAGAGACACCATAGAAGAGATACTGTGTGATTATTTACACGGTAGCAAGATGCAGGGTAGGACTAAAGAGGCAGAAGTGAAGTGAGATGAGATGGATACCAATTACTACGCAGGAGACAAGCAGCAGGAAAGGAAGAAATGTATTCATTGACTGTTCAAGGGTTAGAGTGAAAATTATACTGACTTTCTTATGGAAAGTCAGAAAGTAGGGACGTGCACTATGAGCTAATAGGGAGTGCCAATAGTGAGGGTTTTTTTTTTGTTTTTTGCTTTTTGAGACAGGGTCTCCCTATAGCCCCAGCTAACCTGGAACTCACTATGTAGACCATGCTGGCCCTAAACTCACAGAGATCCACCTGCCTCTGCCTCCCAAGTGCTGGGACTAAAGGTGCCCTTCCTTTCTTTGAGACAGGGTCTCTTGTAGCCTGGGCTGACTTGGAATTCATCATGTAGTCAAAGATGACCTTGAACTTCTGATCCTCCTGCCTCACTTCCCAAGTGTTGGGGTTACAGGCATGTACCATTATACCTGGTTTGTGGGGTGCTGTACATAGAACCCAGGGCTTCATGCATACGAGGCAAGTACTCTGCCAGCTGAGCCATATCCCCAGACCTGGGGACAAATGGTTGAATTGCTGTTTAGCATTGCATGGATTGGATGTGCTCATCCTGTCTCATTGTTGCATACTTAATGAGCTTCTGTTTTGTATTACATGTCATTGTATTTTTTTCTCAACCACCTTTATTTTTTATTTTTAGTTACTGAATCTGTACATATTTTAGGTGTTTCCCCTTTACCCTTGTTCTTTGGTTGGAGGTTCAGCTCAGTGGTAAAGTACTTATTTTGCATGTGGGGATGTTCTGTATTTCATTCCTAGCACTGAATAAAAATTGTAAGTTTAATTGTAAAAAAAAAAATTAAAAAATAGTGAACGTAAAAATTTTATAGCCACTTTTGAAAAAGATGTATCTTTGCTCTGGAAATCATTATTAAAGCTGTAATGAACTGCTTCTTCTAAAAAAAAAAAAAATTATCCATCTCCCAGACCCCCTTGCATGTGCCTGACCGTTTGACTGGAACATTGAGCATGTTGGCTTCCTATGTTCCCATGAACTTGGTCATTATATTTGTTTAAAGTTAATCTGGCTTCCAGTTTCTTATGAGACAGTCCAAGGGTAGTTGTAGATCAGCCACGTCCACTGACCTCTTGGCTGTGCTCAGCAGTGGGAAGTGTGGTGGAGATGGAAGTTTACGATGAGATTATCCAGGACAGATCCCTGCTCCTGCCTTGTTGAGTCTTCAGAGAAGGTTCTCCACAGATCAGACTTCTGGCACCTCTGCTCGCCTCTGGCTTGCTGCTGCCAGCCCAGTCCAGCTCTGGTGCCACCTCTTTTTCAGCCTTTCAGCCTAGTGGACTGTGGCTTCCTTCGACTGCTCTGCATTGGAATCGCAGTTCTTCCTCATCTTTGAAGCTGATTCTCTAGATTCACTTTCATCCACTTAAATACAAGGGATACTTCCCTTGTTCATTGTTGCATGATAGGTGTTTACATGTGTATCAAGAACAACCTATTTTTAAGTGTATGTGTGCAACTGCATGGGCATGTTCATGTGTAGTGTGGGTGCATGTGCACGTGGGTATATGTGTTCTCTGGAGTCTGGAGGACAGCTTTAAGTGGCATCCTCAGGAATACTGTCCACCTCCATTTAGACCAGCTCACTGATACGGTTAGACTGTCTGGCCAGTGAGTCCCAGGGATCCTCCCATCTCTGCCTTCCCATCACTGGGATTACATGCACACTCCACCACAGCTGGCAGGTTTGCCTGGCTCTGGGGATTGAATTCAGGTTCTCTTTGCAAGGCAAGCACTTTACTGGCTAAACCATCCCCCTAGTTTGAACAGCTGTTTTAAAATACATAGCCAACATAATTACACTTAATATATGAATATTTAAGAACATATCTTCTAAGAGGGATATGTTCTTAAATATTCACAAATCCTTATCATAATTAGGGAAATTAGGAACAACTTCCAGCAATTACAATCGTTTGATAAGAGTCCAAAGTAATAGCTTTCAGATAGTCCCCAAGATGTCTTTTATGATGACTTTAAATTTTTTTTGTGTTAGGTGTGGTGGTGCAAGCCTGTAATCACAATTACAGGTTTAAGGAATCCTTGCCTGTGCTACAGAGCAAATTTAAGGCCAGCCTCTGCAACCTTTGAGACCGTATCTCAAAATGGGAGAGAGCGAGAGCGAGAGCGAGAGCGAGAGAGAGAGAGAGAGAGAGAGAGAGCTTTCTTAGCATGTGTAGAGGGGGTTCAGATCCCAGAACTACACCTAAAAAGTATTTTTTATAGGGCTGGAGAGATGGTTCAGTGGTTAAGAGCACTGACTGCTGTTGTAGAGGACCTGGGTTTGATTCCCAGCACCCACATGGCGGCTGCGAACCGCCCTTAATTCTAGTTCAGGGGAGCCTGATGCCCTCTTCTGACTTCTGTGGCATTGCAGGACATGGGTGCACTCACACGTAGGCAAATACACTCATACACATAAGTTAGAAATAATAAATAAAATATTAAAATATGTATCTGTTGACAGTTTCCTACAGTGTACAGTGCATTTTGATAACATTCATCCCGGTCCTTTTCACCCCTTCCCACTCCCTGTCAACCTCTTCTTGTCAACAAGTTCCCCTCCTACTTTCATGTCTTTTTGTAGAAATTCTATTAGGTACTTTGCATGTTCTGTAGGGTACAGGTAAAGGTATTTTGGGGCTGTAGAAGGGTAATAGATAGAAAACCTCTTGGAGCCTGGGAATGGGAGAGGTCCAACATAAGGCCTGGGTACCCAGGATCTCACGTAGAGTCAAAACCATAGCTGGCCATCAAGAGAGGTGAGAAGTCCATTCTTGAGACTCAGTCCTCCCAAGACTGGAATCTGCAAATGATAGAGACCTCCCCTGTCCCCAGCATAAGCCCAACACAGAGGCAAAGCTACTGCCATGCACAACCAGGGTCCTCAAGAGAGGGAGTTATGGGGAGTACAGCCACTCAGATAAGGCTAAAACTGCTGTCCAACATCAGGAAGTCCTTCATCCTCTAATATGCGTCACCATCAGCCTATCCCCAAACTGTGGCTCATGGGTGGAGGCTCCAGCCCACAGAAAGGAACCACAACTTCAGCTCACAGGAGGGGATCATAGCTCTAGGTTCATCAGAGGGGATAACTTTTTTTTTTTTTTTTAATTGTGTGGGTGTTGTGGATGGAAATCACGGCCTTGTGCAGCTAGGCATGAGCTCTAACTCTGAGCCACATCCCCACCTGTACTTTAAAAAAAATTATAGATTTCTTCTTTTTTTTTTTTTTTTTTATGTGTATGAGTGTATTGCCTGTATGTATGCAAGTGCATCCCTGTTATACAATGCCCGAGGAGGTCAGAAGAGGACCTCAGATCCCTTGGAACTGGAATTACTAATGGTTATTACTTGCCATGTGGATGCTGGGAATTGAACCTGGAAATTTAACCTGGATCCTCTGCAAGAGTAGCCAGTGTTCTTAACTACTGAGCCATCTCTCCAGCCCCTGTGACTTTAATTTTTTATAATTTAACAAGGATTCAGCTAAGAACCACATTTGAATGTCATTATGCCTCTGTAGTCTCTGATCTAGAGTGGTCCTCCTGTTATTTTCAATGGAAGAATTTTAACTTTTTTTTCTTGAAAAATTTTGATGCTACAGATTGGAAAATGAACCACCAATACACCTTTTGTCTAGCTTCACCAGCTGTTGGCATGGAATGGCATTCATCTTCTTTCTGTATGTACAAACATAACCACGTTAGGAATACAGCATGCTAGTTGCTTTATTAGGCCACTTCTCACTGATAGATACTTTAGCATTCATTCCCTTCAAACAAGAATGTGCTCCTACTTAGCTGTATGGTGCTCATGTTAGGTTTCTTGGTGCTCAGTATGACAGATTTCTTCAGTTACCCTCTTCACAGGTTTTTGTTGCTAGATACAGGATCTACTTCAGGGTCCTACACTGCATTTAGGTCAGATGAAGTGGACTTTTTCTTTTCTAAAGATCAGCTCAGTTGTTTTTGCATTTTACATTCTGAATTTGGTTGCTTCTGGGTGGTGTTGTTTACCAGGTGCTCTGACCCTGTGCTGCCCACCAGGTAGATTCTGACCTGATTGGGTTGAATCAGAGGAGGATTCTTGTTGCTGCCAATAGAATGAAAATGAAGCTGTGTAATGGGGTCCTGTTCTTCCTTGGTGTGGAGTGCAGGAGGAATCAAAGCCTTCCATACATCCATGCCTATCATTATGAAAGTAATATGAGAGTAAGAGGCCAATGACAGCTCAATCCCATGGGCCCTGTGGCACACTTCCTAGTTCTAATGGAACAAGATACACAAAGTTATTTCCTTGAACTTGGACTTTACCATTAGTTCTTGTTGCCTCTTTCCTTTTTGAGTGACAGGATAAGTGAGGGCATCCACCCTCTTGTGGGGCGGCAGGTTTGTGCTTTATTTGTGTTATGGGGTGGAGGTGAAGTATTGGGGTTGGGTGTGGCTTGGGGTTGAGAAGTAGAGGCAAAGAGTGCATATATTCAGTATTAGTCACTCCCTGGTAGGGATGCAGGTCATGTTGACTAGTAGATGTGACACCTGACCATCCATGTCTTACCTCTGTTGACAAGGGAGCAAAAATGTTTAACTGTGTTACCATAACAAAACTGAAAATGAGTCCTGTGAGTTTATGCTAAAGGTAGGCACTTCTGAGATGGAAATGTGATTGAATTAGGTAGAACCACATGGTTCATGCCTGCCTTGAAATACCAGAGTTTCATTAAATAGTCCCTACAGTTTACAACATATGTTTAAAATGTCTCCTTTTTGACTTACATACATTGGAGAGTTAGTTACAGTACTACCTAGAATGAAGAATAATTCCTTTGACTGGATTTAGTAACTTTAAAAAATGAAATGTTTTAGGGACTAGAGAGATGGCTTAGCAGTTAAGAGCACTCTTTAAAAAATATTTTATGTGTGTAAATATATTGCCTGCATGTAGGTAAGGGCACCCGTGTGTGCAGTACCCGTGGAGGACAGAAGAGGCTGTTGGATCCCCTGGAACTGGAGTTACGGAACAGTTGTTAGCTGCCATGTGGGTGCTGGGATTCAAACCTCGGTCTTCTGCAAGAACAGCCAGTGTTCTTAACTGCTGAGATAAATAAATAAATAAATAAATAAATAAATAAATAAATAATAAAATTAAAACAATTGAAATGCCTTTTATTTATTTTATCACTGATAGTAGCTTCATTTGCCTTAGGCCTAATTACCTTGTATTTAATTGGATCAGTGTATGCTAAGTGTTAAACTGTGTCTAGTGGCTATTATTTAAAGGAAGTTCTCAAACTGTTTCCTATTAAGTCTTTTAAGTTTCTCATCATGTATTGATTAACTAGATTCACTGCCTGTGTGTACTCCCCCCCCCAGCCCAAGCCACTTTTGGATCCCTCTCAGGCCGTGTATGTCTTGCTCAAGTATTTTGCATTATTAAATGCTGTTTTTTGTTAAACTGTGTGATCCTTTGAATATTTTTTCTTTTTGACGTTTTTGACTCCTAACTCAGCCCCAGCACCACCTGTTGTCCAGCATTGTCTCAGTGTGTCTGGGTGCTTTGCATGTTCTTTCCACATCATCCTGAGACATCTCATTTGGAGATCCTGACAGCTCCATTCTTGGTGGGTCACTCCCTACAGCTGTTTCTCAGTGGCTCTCCATCCTGGGTCACCCTTGCCAGGCTCCTGCATGGTCTTGGGAGCGCCTTTCTGTTGAACTCTGCTCTTATAGGCCATTCTCATTCATAGTTGCTCATGTTTGATGGGGTACATCTTCCAATACTTTCCAGAGAAAGGTACAGAGAGGGTTACATTTGTACATTTCTTTTTTTTTTTTTGTCTTTTTGAGACAGGGTCTCTCTGTAGCCCCAGCTGTCCTGGAACTCACTATGTAGACCAGGCTAGCCTTGAACTCACAGAGACCCACCTGCCTCTGCCTCCCAAGTGCTGAGACTACAGTCGTGCGCCACCACACCTGGCACATTTGTACATTTCTAATAAAAGGTTTTTTTGCCCTTTTAAGTTTCACAGGTAGTTAGATAAGGTATGGAATTCTGGGGTAGAGACTATTTCTCATAGGAATTTTGAAGCTACTGAAATACTCTCATCTGGTTCCTGGTGATAAGTTCTTTTTAAAAAATTTTTTAAAGCTTTGTGTGTGTATGCCTCTGTGTTATACATACATACTTGTGGAGGCTAGACACCTTGGTGTCTTTTCTCAATTGCTCTCCACTATTCTTTTCTGAGACAAGGTCTCTTAGTGAACCTGGATCTCCTCTATTCAGCCAGACTGACTGATGAACCTCAGGGAGCTGCCCTTTCCTCCTTCCCCCTAGTTCTGGGATTGCAGCTTGTTCCTACTTCCTCTCCCTTTTGCCTGTTTCCCCCATTCCCTCTCCCTCCCCTTCTCCCTACCTCTCTCCCTGGTTTTCTGTGTACTGGGGATGGAACTCAGGGTTTCATGCATGCTAAGCGAGCACTCTACCATCAGAGCAACAGGTCTTGTCCAGGGAATAAATAGCCTTCTACTGACAGTGGTTTCTAGGATAGTGGGTTTTTGTAAAGTGTTGAGTGTATTTCTAACTTGATTTTGTCATATAAGTTCCCTGTTTGGTGCCACAGTGCATACTATGTTAGAGCCCAAGGCTCCTGCTTTCTCTTTGGGTTTACAAGAGTGGGGGCATTTCTAGTAGATCAGCAGGTGTTTTGTGGGCACTGTAGCATATGGGATGTACCTTCGAAAATTACTGTATAGTTTTGTCATGTTGTGTGGTATGAAAGGTTACAGAAGTCACCTGTACCATGGTCCCTAGTAGCTGTGGTGTCCACTGCTGACCTCTCTGCAATAGTGGTTGTCATGGAGTGGGTTTTCAGGTCATGGTCATATCTGCTTGGGGTTTTTATTTCCTTCTTTCTTTGAATTAAAGTATTCCTTGAACTTTAAGCAAGGGTGTGTTCTATGTAGATAAGTCTTTGCTGGGCTGAGAGTGTAGCTCAGTGGTAGAGCATCTATACAACATATTCAGAAAGTGTCCCACTCATACCCAGCATTGCACAGAAAGGGGAAAACAAGAATCAGTAATGACTGCTATTAGCAATGAGTCAGATCCAGAACTATAGTAAAAACTATCAGCTGTCACATCTACAACTCTAACAGCAGTAACAACAGCTGGAATGGTAGGGACAGAAATAATATATACCAAAAGGTTTTAAAAGATGTTAAAAAAAGTTAATAATGAAGAAAATGGAGAAAGTTAGAATGTTCAGAGTGGAAAGGGAGAAAGCAGGAGAGGTGGAAAGTGAAAAACACAATTTTGGGGGGAGGGTTAGTATTAGGAGTAGGAGAGAAAGTCTGTAATCCCACCCTTCAGGAAACTGATGCAAGGGGATCACCCCAAGTTCAAAGCCAGTCTTGTCTACAAAAGTTCCAGGCAAGCCAGTGATACACAGATTAACCCTGATTAAATCAAACAAACACAAAACCCAAACCAAAACAACAAGAAGACCCTTTTTGGTCTTCATGCTGTGGAACAAGATCATTTTCACATGCCCTTCTCAACTCTAGTTTGTTTAATGAGATGTGCTCTGTGGGGAAAGCTAGTCATCCACCCATCCCCTCTCGGCTGGTCACTTAATTCAGCATGTATCTGTGGAGTGGCTTAATGTAACATCCTGAAACATGTCATAACCACACAGTGCGTAACTGATTGTTGAATCAGAACCCATCCTGATGCAGGAGCCAGTAATTAAGTCTCAAATTCAGAAAGCCTTGGTCAGCTAGTTGGAGGACTGTAAACCAAGTTTATGGGGTATTTCAAAGAAGAGGCAGTGATTACTAGTATCAGATTCTGTTGATAGACCAAGAAGGATTGGGAAAGGACCATTTGCATGAGCAGTTCAGGGGCTTCTGGTGACTTGCCAGTAGTTTTGGGAGTGTGGTGGGAGGCGGCCTGCCTGCCATGGGCAGTGGGAAGAGATGAGTCTGAGGCAACATGCATATTGATTTTTTTTTTTTTTTTTAGTGCTTATGTGTGTGGGTGTGTGTGGGCTGGTGGGGAGCCTTGGGTGTTATCCTTAGGAACGCTGTTCATCTGCTTTGAAACAGGAACTTTCAGCTCCATACCTGCAGTACAGCAGCTAACCTAGACTGACACTTCAACCCAGGGATTCTCCTGTCTCCCCTTCCCCCAAACTGGGATTACAAGCACGTGCCACTATACATTACATTTTTTTACCTGGTTCTGGGCATCACTCAAGTTCTTGAAAGTGCCTTACTGTCTGAGCCATTCCCACAACTCCATAATTCTTTAAAAATGTTTATAGTTGGGCTGGAGCGATGGCTTAGTGGTTAAGAGCACTAGCTACTCTTGCAGAGGACCTGGATTCAGTTCCCATTACCAACATGGTGGCTAACAATTGTCTATAACTCCAGTTCCAGGGGATCTGATGCCCTCTTCTGACCTGCGCAGTCACTGCATGACATGGGTGTACTTACATGCAGGCAATACACTCATACACATAAAATAATAAAATACAATAAATAAAATATTTTTAAAAATGTTTATAGCCAAGATACTGAAGAATTGATTTGGTAATTACAGGGTGAGTAATATATCATTTTAGCATTTGTAAAAACAAAGCATTCTCAAACAGTTTTAGAGCCTCAAATGTAACATCTGGTTACTACTTTGTGTATGCTTTGTTTAGGAGTTTTAGTAATGTGTGGACTACTCGTCTGTCCTGGCGGTGTGATAGGCAGATCTTGTGTACAGCAAGAGGCCTGAGAAGACGTGGCAGGTGGACAGGGGAACCTGGGGAAGGTAGCATTCTGGCATGGAGGTAGGAGCACCATGTGGGGCCACAGTTGGCCTAGCTTTGTACAGGTTGGGAATGGATGGCATTGAGGAAGAGGCTGGAACGGAACAGACTTGGAAGGATGAAGGCAGGAAGTTATGAAATCCCTTAGTTGGGACTTTGCAGGACTGGCTTCATGTTCTGTGAAGCTGCAGATGCTAATCTCAGGAGACAGGTATAGGAAGAGCGGGTTCTAGAAGCTGTGTTTTGGAGGGCTGTCTGCCTGTGCATATAGAAATGTTCTAGAAATGGAAGCTGCTACTTAAGCTGATTAGTTTGTTCTCTCTCTTTCTCTCTCTCTCCCCCCCTCCCCTCTCCTCTCCCCTCTCCCCTCTCTCCTCTACCTCTCTCGGCGGGAGGGAGGAGGAGTTTCTTATTCACCCCAGGACATCAGTTACTTCAGCTTTGAACCTAGCACAGTTAATACACCATTTGGTTTGAGGACTGGGAATTTGGAGTGTGATTTGTTTGCTGACTTTGGCTACTCAGATAATGTCAAAACAACAAGTTCTGCAGCACTCAGAATGCTGGGCTCCTATGGATGCTCTGGGTGACATTGAAATTAGGGAATCATGTGGGCCAGATAAGCCCTATAGATGAACAGGATGTCAAGATGTGTGTGTGTGTGTGTGTGTGTGTGTCTGTGTGTGTGTGTGTCTGTGTCTGTGTATATGTGTGTCTGTGTATGTGTGTATGTGTATGTGCTTGTATCTATTTGTGTATGTGTCTATCTATGTCTATGGTATGTAATATGTGGGTGTGTGTGGTGCATATTTATGTTTGTGTGTGGTGTGTGTATGTGTTCCTTCTGGTAGAACAATTCCCTTTACAGAGGTCCTGGTAGATGAGGTGAGAGGACCTGAGTCAATTTGCATGGTCCTGCTTATGGTAGTGCCTTATAACATGTACTAAGTTCTGAGCTGCTTGTCTCGCTGGCTAAACGCTGACAAGAGTCGGTATTTCTGCATTTCTGTGACAAGTGTTGCATGTTAGTGGCCCTGAGGCATGCCTGTATTAGAGATGAGCTTGGAAACAGCCTAAGAATGCTGACCTTTTCTCCCACCAGGCAGGGTCTTGGCTCACAGATCAGGTGGGACCTGTATCTTAATTAACATTCATCTTTTATATTCCCACTTTTTCTTCAAGAAAGAACTATATCAAATGTCCCTTCTTAGAGAAAAACAAAGTGTTAACAGAACTTTGGATAGCAATTCTGTTTTGCAGGGAAAGCAGTTTATAACAGCAGCACAATTTTATGTATTTCCATATGAGAGTGATTGTGGAAGATCAAGGACAGCCATGTCTGTCTTCAAGTAACTTCAAACAAGGATTTTATGGTTTTTTAAAACCATATAGAAATATCTAAAACTTTTTATGTATATGAGTGTTTTGCTTGTATGTATGTATGTATGTATGTATGTATGTATGTATGTATGTAAATACACTATGTGCCTCATCTCTGAGGAGCCAACTGCCATTTGGGTACTGGGAACTGAACTCAGGTCCTCTGCTAGAGTAGCAAATGCTTTTAACCACTGTGCCAACTCTCTAGCTCCTAGGAAATGTCTGAAAATTTTAAGTGGTGGCTTTTTTCTCCCTTCTCCCCAACTCCACTTGTGAGCAAACACGGTCTGCACATGTTGGCAGGTGTGTTTTACATGGTTTATTGTACAGACACGCATGTGGGCTGGATTTGACCTTTATGAAAATAGGCACATGCTTTAGCCTGCTCTGCTGTGACCAGATTGTCAGCAGCTCTGTTGGAAGCTCTACATCAGTTTGTTCAGACTATTTTGTGAGCAGCACATTGAACCTCCAGGGGATGCAACCTGTTATTTGCAGAGTAACAAATATGTTGGTTTTTCAGATGCAGAACACGTGCTGTTTGCCTGTTACAGTGTTTCTAAAGATTGCATTGAAGAAATGTTTATGCATTTCATATATTGGACAATGGGAAATCTGTTCTACTTTAGAGAAGTTGGGAGTTTCTGAGGCTGTGGGTTTTCCTGTCATAATAGTGCATCAACCAAGGAGAAAGAGTATGAATGACTGACTATCATAGAAGAGGAAAAAAACTTAATACCAAGCTTAGAGCCCTGCCTGAAATTTTAATTCGGTGCAATATTATTGATATGTTCAATTCCTTTTTATGGCAGGAAATTACCACAATTTGTTGAATCCTCTGTCAGCGATGCTAGCTTATTAGTTATTTCTGTTCTTTTGTCTAGGATCCAAACTACTGGATACAGGTGCATCGCTTGGAGCATGGAGATGGAGGAATTCTAGACCTGGATGACATCCTCTGTGACGTTGCTGATGACAAAGACAGAGTGAGTTCACAGCCAGGGCAGCTGCTCTAACGGCAGTTTTCCAGGATGGGGGTTGCAGGGGGCCCTTTACTTTCTATGCTTGAAACATAGGTGAAAAAAGACATGTACCATCTACTCTGGTCTCTTCTGTTTTATGCTAAGTGTCAAGAATCTCCATGACCTTGTGCCAGGCTTTGATGATTTTCTTCGTACCTGAGACTTAATATTTAAGTTCAGGAATTTTTAGACAACAACTTTTTTTTCTTTTTTCTTTTTTGGTCTTTTTGAGACAGGGTCTCCCAGTAGCTTCAGCTGGCCTGGAAACCACTATGTAAACCAGGCTGGCCTTGAACTCACAGAGATCTGCCTGCTTCTGCCTCTCACATGCTGGGATTAAAAGCGTGCACCACCACGCCTGGCTAGACAGCAACTTTTAATTTTTATTTATTTATATTTATTTTATGTGTATGAATGTATGTACACCAGTGTCATGCAGTGCCCATGGTGGAAGGAAGAGGGTGTTGGATTCCCTGGAACTGGAGTTCCAGGATGGTTGTTAGCCAGCATGTGGGTGCTGGAATGTGAAGCCAGGTCTTTCACAGGAACAGCTAGTGCTCTTAATTCTGAGCCATCTCTCCAGCCCCAACAGCAACTTTTAAAATGGAAGCATACAGGAAGTATGACATGATCCCTCCCCCCCCCTGCCCCCGCCCCCATGTTTGTACCAAACACTTTCTTCCTTGATAGCACAGGCTTATCTTTTTGAGGACCATGTTTCTGACCTTGTAGGATATACAGAGTCTTCAAGTTCTGGTCCCAGCACTGGCACAGGAGATGCTCTGGTTCTGAAAGCTAACCTGCATTTTGCTACAAGATGAGTGAGAACACTCTAGGCATTTTTGGTTGGGATATGTGTGCTTTTCTCTCAGAAAGCTGTCCCTCCTGCGGGTTTTACTCTGTTTCTTCACTACCAGTTTGAGGGTACACTAGAACTTTAGTGTCACAAATATAGCACCTCATAGTAATTTATGCACTAATGAGAAGTGAGGAGGGAGGGAGAAGTGACGTCTTTGCATGATAAGAATTTGTAGCAGGGTGTGTTTGGCTCTGCAGGTGGAAGTCTGGTACATCCCTTATTGCAGTGGCACAATGAGAGTGGCTGGTCTTGAAGAGCTACTTGGTCACACCTCCTGTTGTCGTTCTCTTGAACTAAAATTGCACAGGGATTCACAGCCACAGTCTTGGTTATATTACAACAGCTGTGTCGAGATAGCTGAAGGCAGGCCCTTGTCCTCATCACTGTGTTAACATGGTGCTAAACCAGCCGGTCCACTTCAGGAGGCTGGAGGATGGCACAATCCTTGGGACACACAGTGACTGACGATCTTCTCTCTACCTCACCTTCTGTCTAGTCACTTGCTGTGCTGAGCTGGTCAGCACAGCTGCTGGCTCTCACTCACACATGCTTTTGATAGTTGACATCATGCCTACTTTGAATTTACAGAAACTTTACCTGTTTTCTTAAAATCACAAGGAAAACAAAATTTCAGGTACAAATATTGAGTAAATTGAGTGAGATTTGGTTTATCAGCACCTGCCGTATGTAGTAGAGTTTGTCTTCTCTGGCTTCTGTGACCCAGGAACACACAGTACCAAAAAATGCATAACTTTCAGCCCTGTTTATGATTTGATGTTGAGTTCCATTTCTCCTGTTTGAGGTTTTTAGTTAGTAGGAGTCACTCCCAAGTGATTTCCTGCAAGCACTTTTCGAGGGGTCCTGAAACTGAGGTCAGTTTGTTGTTGGTTCAACTCCAAAACCAACTGTGGAGACTTGAAGAATTCACGGGTGCTTTCCGTAGCCATGTTAGAGAGAGAGAATGTATGCTGTATTGACCCTTCTTTTTTGATTCTTTCCTCCCTCATTTTTCTTGTCCTTTTCTGCCCTCAGTAGTGTGTACTCTGGAGTTGCTGGGTAGTGTGTAGTGAGCATCCATTAAGTTAAAGTAGTTGACCCTATTTAGGTCTTTGGGGGTGATTCATGATTTAGCAACTGGAAGCCACATATAATTCTCTGAGATGGTTAGTTAACAGTTAACTGTTAGTTAACTGTTAAAATGACACACAGAACCAGGAACAAGACATACTAGGTCTCATCTATAAAAGAGATGCATATCAAAATCATAGGATTAGTAAACTATGGTTTAGACTTTGTAATCTTATGTGAATCAGATAATCTATAGATTCTTTTTTAATGTGAGAAAAATTAAGTATTAATAAGTGAAATAGTTGTTTGGACAGTTTCATATACTTGTAATCAGCTTCCAAGCAGAAAATTACTAAAGAATATAATTTACTGAAGTGAGAAACAGCTTTTAAGTCAGCATTTTATTTATTGAGAAATACTTAATTTTAAATGACTTCATAAGCTGAAGGACTCATTAAGTTGTAACCAGAAAGCTGTATTTATAATCCAGGGGCTAAAGATGTAGTTCAGTTAGTAGAGGCTTGCCTAGCATGCACAGAGCCCTGGACTCATTCTCCCACACTCTGTAAACTGGATGTGGTGGTGTACATCTGTAACCCTAGAAACTGGGAACACTTGAGGATCAGATGTTCATATTTTTGATACAGGGATGAATTTATTAAAATTAGTTTATAACAATGTACATGATATGATTTAATTTTAGTAGAAATAATTATGTAACTTGGAAATAATTTGAATGGTCATTACAGAGTTAATTGCAGTTATTTGAGGGCTGGGTGTATGATGGACCTGGAGGGGGGTATCTTTAAACTATCCACTTCAAATTAAAATTTTCTACAGTTCGGGGCTGGAGAGATGGCTCAGCAGTTAAGAACACTGGCTGTTCTTGCAGAAGACCCGGGTTCAAATCCTAGCACCTAAATGACAGCGAACAACTGTCTGTAACTCCAGTTCCAGGGGATCTGACAACCTCTTCTGTCCTCTGTGGGCATTGCATGACACGGGTGCACTTACCTTCCTGCAGGCAATACATGCATACACATTAAAAAAAAAAATTCTATCATTCTACTTATGCCTATTTCCAGCAGGAAGAAAGCAGTTCTAAATATAGCTTAGGGTAGAAACACGCCTTATATTTTCAGTTTTTGGTTGGACTTGGCATAAGGAAGGGATGATTAAAAAATTTGAGAATGTAAAATTCAAATACTTTGTACAAATAGACTTTAGTAACTAGATGGCTGGATTCATTTGTTCCTAAATGGACTTCCTTTAGTGAGACTCTTGGGAAGAGAACATTTAAATTAACCACCAAGTAGGATACTAAATGGCTGGCTAATTCAAAATGATATTCCCTAGCATTTAAATATATTGCAGGTACTGAGTTGGGTACAGCATTTCAAGAATGTAGCAGAGGCAGGGATGGGGAGGGATGTGAGAGGATGGAGTCAGGTTGAGAGGGGCTGTGTCTCTTGATGGGTGAGGATGCAGGACCCCTAGAAACAGCAGGGGCTCTGTGGCTGGTTACATCCTGGCCATGTCAGCCTGTCCTCAGCCTTCTCAGGCACAAACATGAAGGTGCTGTGCAGTGCTACTCAGTGAGGCAGGAGGAGTGAGGTATAGTCACTTTCTATCTGTCTTAATCATTGCAAGCTTGATGGGTAGGTTGCTCTGTTCATTACTTCATACACCAAGAGTAGCTTGTGTTGTGGAGCCTACAGCCACAGTGTCTGCCACTGAACTGTCTGCTAGTCCTTGCTTCCTAGTGGCTTTGCTGTTTGAGGCTGGGCAGGTTCTTTAACCTCATTTTCCCTGTCTGTAAGTAGAGGATAATGATTAAGCCTGAGAATTGATTTTAGTTTGTGCTTAGTCCTGGGAATGGTTACTTGCTGGTGCCCTTGGCGGTTGGTCACCAGCACTGCCACCAGTGGCAGTACCTTTAACACCAGCTGCAAGTTTCAAAGCAAACAAATTAAACAGGCTGTCCTAGGTGTGTGTTTGTATAGATGATTAGTTTCCTTTGCCTATTTTTACTTTTCTGTCTGATTCATGAGAGCTGGGCTAAAATTAAAGTCAGCAATAGTTGTTGGAGGAAGTACACTGTTTTCTACATACTCAGATTTTAATAATTCCCACTATAATGTCAGTCCATCTATTCTTTTGAAAGTTAAAAGAATCTGAAATACCAAGTCTATATTTTTGGTATTTGGTGACCAAAGACCATGTTGTTCCCATGCTTCCCCCTGTCCTACTCCTTTCCTTAAAAAAAAAAGACAAGGCGACAGTTAGATAACAGTTTCTTCTTCATATTTTCTGGAAATTATTTTTTTTGTTTTTATCTTTTTGAGACAGGGTCTCCCTGCAGTCCCAAATGGCTTAGAACTCACTATGTAGACCAGGGTGGCTTTGAACTCACAGTTGCCTGCCCCTCTCCCGGGTGCTGGGATTAAAGGTATGCACAACCATTTCTGGCTTCTGGAAATTATTTTTAAACACTAAAGGAGATCTTGCTGTTCTTTCTTAGAAGTATAGAAATCCTATAGAATCTAACGGATTGTACTCATCTCAGGATTCATAACAAGAAGAAATATAGTCAGAACTGTACCTTTCAGCCTCTTATAACTGCACACAAAGCAAGTTCTGATAAAGAAACTTTTTGACCATGTGTGATACATTCTTAGAGAAGTTGGTCATATATTGTATCAACCTTTAGTGTAGATGGAGTGTTCCCATTGAATTAAAATATTCTTAGCAGGTAGATCTCTGTATGTTTGAGGCCAAGTGGTCTACATGGTAAGTTGCAGGCCAGCCAGAAATAGTAAGACTCTATCTCAGAATAATTTTTTTTTCTTAGCTCACCCATCTCTCCCAATTTTTTTTTTTTTTTTTTAGCTTCTCCATGATCTTGAACAGTAAATATTTCTGGTATTGTCTAAGATAAGAGATAGAAATTTTACCCATGATTTGCATTGTAAAATTTCTGTGTCTTGTTATATGTCTCTTTGTTAAAATGTCAGGACCACAGATCTTATTTACCAGTACCTACTGTCATACATAAAACTAAAATTATGGAATTTGAGCAAAGGCTAAGCAGATCTTGCAGATTCACTCATTTTTTCATTCATTCATTCATTCATTCATTCAGACATTCATTAAACAAGTGCTTTTTCAGTCACTAAGACAGTTGAGGGACATCAAGAAGTGCTAAGGCTGTGTCAGTGGGCAGGACCAGGAATCCCCTGACTTTCTAGGAGTGAGAAGTACAGACTGATGGACATGAGCATGGGTTAGAACAGATAGCGATGTGACAGTAGAAGCCATGTGGTTGGAGAGGATATCAGGAAGAGACAAGTGGGCTGGATAGGAAGGAGCCTAATCTGGGGGCACCAGGGCAGAGTGCTGTTGAAAAGGATGCAGGCACCAGACCCTGAGGAGCAAGAGGGTGGAGGCTTGCATGGATAAAAAAGGGATTACTGTTGCCAAGCTGCAGTGAGCAATGAGAGCCTGGTGGTGGTGGGGTGAGGAGGAGATGTTTTAGTCAGGGAGTACTGTTCCAAGTCACCAAACTATCAAACTAGGGAGTGACTTCACCTGACATATAATCTTGGCCACTTGCTTCACTAACAGTGTTTTATAGATGAGTAAGAGAAGTGGGGAAGGTCAGGGAAAAGGTCACTGCCACCCAATAAAGAGATTGAAGAGTTGGGGCAATGAATGGTATTGAAAGGTATTTTGGAATTGAAATTTCTAGGACCCCAGGCTCTGAGGAAGGAGAGCAAATCAGGAATCGAGATGGTCATAAAAGTTTTAGTAGCATAGAGAGAAGAGGGAACCTAGAAGCTCCACATTAGAACTAGTAAGAGGAACAGGCTGAGAGGGAAGTCAGGTCTTCTGTTGGAACAGCTAGCTGGTTTTGAAATACTGATGAGGCATGTGGTAGAGATGCCCAGCAAGCGTGAGCCTGGAGCCCAGGGAGAGGCCAGAGGTAAGAACTGGTAAGTCACACCACAGAGAGAGCATTGTAAATGCATGTGACAGGTGGCATTTCTACATGGCCAAAATTTGTCATCATCCCTCCCTGATCATCATTTTCAGTTTTTGTGATGGCACAGTGCCTTGACAGTGATGGAAATACTAATGAATTTTAATTGGGAAATAGACTATCAGATGGGGAATAGAGCTTCTTGAATATTCCTGTATCAAAATATTTGATGACATAAAATTTAGATTTTTTTTTTAAAGTAAATGAGATAGCTAGGGGAGGTGATGCCTCAGACTTAGACAATGGTAGCATTATTTCTAAGTTGTGTTCTGAAAGTCACACTCAGAACTCTATAGGCATTCTTGGCTGTTATGACTATTGGGTGTTAGGGTAGCATGCTTTCAACTCCACCCAGAGAAGGGCTGTTTTACTGTAATAAAATATGCTGCCTACAAGCAGGAATCCCCTGGAGTGAGAGAATTACAGAGTCTGAAACCCTGTCTTTCAGGATTCCTAGGGTCTTCCTATCAGAATCTATGGCATAGAGCTTGATTTATTCTCTTGAAAAGATTGCTAAGACCCTTCTTTTCCAGGGGGCAGTGAGGGGAGGAGCCGCTGCTTGAAGGCATTTTGTTACTAGTTCTGCATGTCCTGTCAGAGGAGCTGTACCTATTCCATAGCAGCATCACTTTCTTGAATGTAGCCTATACATGCTTACTGAGCATGTATTCCATTCTGGGTAGGCCTTGAGATATGGAAGGCAATAGAAAATGCTTCCCTTTAAGGGGGTCCATTGCAAAACAGGAAGGCGTGGCATGGTTAACAAAGTATTTTCAGCCATACCAGTTTTGTAGTAAGTAGTGAGTTTCTAAAGTAGTGAGTCTTTTTAGTATGATTTTATTCTGAGTGTTTTTAAAGGAAACAAAGCTCCAAGTGTAGGTGGAAAGATTCAGACTGGGCTGCCAAGGAAGCTTGTTCTCGTCAGCCTCCATACACACCCTGTGCTGCGGTGCCCCCTCTCCCTCACGCCAGTCTCTGATAGTCTACCTTCACGAATCCAGCTGTCACTTCCTTCTACCACAGTTGACCCCTGTGTCTAGTTCTGTGTGAAGGATGAAATTTGCTTCCTTTATCTAGTCTGTGATAGAGCATTACTTTTGCTAAGTGCAGTGCAAAGGAATTACAGGTTTGTGCTTTGCATGCATTTATTTTATCTCACAGTAGAGGTCACAACATTTGCCATTACTTTTCTCAAGTTGCCTGTTTCCAAAAGCTTACTCTGTTTTTATCCTTCACTGCAGCTGAAACCATATTTGTAGCAGGTTGCAATATGTAGGTCTTTGTTAAGTGCAGTTGCCTTTAAATTTCTCATTTGTGTTATATTCATCAGCTTTGTAGTTCTGGTACAGGCTAATGTTTGGTTTGTAGTTTCTCCTGTAAGGTAGTGTCTTTAATCATTGCAGATAATTGTATGCCTCTTGTTAAAAACAAGTGTTTTGAATTAGTAGTTGAATGGGAAAATGTTACCTTAAATGTACTGCATTTAAAATTTTTTTTATTTTTTAGGCAGGGTCTCCCACAGCCCCAGCTGGCCTGGAACTCATTGTGTAGATCAGGCTGGCGTTGATCTCATAGAGATCCACCTGCCTCTGTTTCATGAATGCTGGGATTAAAGGTGTGCACCACGACTCCCATCGACATGCACTGAATTTTTTACTCGCTCACTCTATTAATTTATTATTGATTGATTGATCAATCCATCCATGTATGTATGTATGTATACATGTATGTATGTGGAAGGGTACCATGGGCCATGTGGAGGTCAGAGACAACTTTCAGGAGTTGGTTCTCTCCACCATGTGGGTCTCAGGGATCAAACTCGGGTTGTTGGCTTGGAGGCAGATGCTTTTACCCCTTGAGCTATCTCATGGGCCTTGAATGTACTGCTTTTCAATTCTTGGTTTAGGCTTGAGTGTGTCCTAAAGATGTGAGTTTGAAATTTTTATATTTATTTATTTAAATTATGTGTGCGTGATTGTTTGTGTATGATGTTTGTATGCACGATTTGCAGGTATATGCATACCACAGTGTGTGTGTGATCAGAGGACAACCTTGGGTATCAGTGCTCACTTTTTACCTTGGTTGAGACAGACATGGTTCACCGCTGCATACACAAGGTACCTGGCCCATGAGCTTGCAAGGGTAGTCTCTCTACACCTCCCGTCTTGCTATAGGAGCACTAGGATTTCAGACCTATCTTTTCCATGAGTTCCCAGGAATTCAAACTCAGTTCCTTGAATTTGGATGGCAAGCGCTTTGCCCACTGCACCTTGATTTTTGTATGTTTTTTATCTTGGTGTAATTGCAGTTTTTGTACTTTATAAAGACTTATGTCTCCATTTTCTCATTATCTTCTCCCTCTCCCCCTTTTCCTCCTGGAAACCCTGGGAGATGGACCTCAGGCCTGGCATGGCTAGGCAAGAGTTCTCCCACTGAAGTTACCCTAACCCTCGTACTTCCCATTTATGACCTTTCCTCACTGTCAACTTAGAAGTGAGGCAGTATGAAGGACGAAGTGCCTGTGGTCTTTGGAGAGGGCATAAACAGACCCTTTCTAGGGCAGAGGAGGGCTGTCCTAGAGCCACAGTGTATAATGTTTGTGCATTCTTAATTCTGTATTTGTATGTACTTGAGTATCTGGCTACCCACTTCTCATTCATTGGTGGAGAGAAAATTCTTGGAACTCCATCCAGTAACACCAGAAGAGGCCTCCACAGTGAGGTAGGAGCTGTGCTGGAATCCTGTCTGGAACTTCTTTTGTCTAGTTAGGGATTGAGTTGGAGACTTCCTTGACCCTGTTGGTTTTACTCCCACCCAGTTTATGTGAGGGTGTGTTACTACACATAGTTTTAGTCTTGACAAACTACCCAGCCTGTTTAACTGGTGAAGGGTGTTTTAATTTGGTGCTTTGGGCCTGTCCTGCATCTTGGATGAGCTGGATTCACACAACTCTATGCAGTCTGTGCCAGTGGTCATGGAGGACTAACCTTACATGGACCAGGCTTGAGCCTCTGTTTCCTTCCTGTTTCAGGTTGTCATTCCTTCCTGAGCACTAAGCAAACATAGATTGGATGTTTGGGTTTTGAGGACTCTTGAGGGAATAATTTTTTTCTGTAGTTAGGTTTGCAGACCAGCACATCTTGGCTGTCTCCCCGCCCCCCCGCCCTTTTCTTTCTTTTCTAATGGCTGGAAATGGCAGATGGAGCAGGGCAGAAACATAGAGGGAAGTGTTTTTCCTTCTCTGGTGCCTCCAGGAAGGACTCAGTGAAGGCCCTGCGGGTTTCAAGATCTTTGAACCTCAGAAGAGCCACTTCAAAAGTCAGCAAAAGACAGGTTGGTACAGGTATTTCTGACCCCTTTAAATTTCAAGAGTTGAAAAAAACATTTTTCTTTCTCTTTACTCCTTAACAGTCTTTAGAAAAAACTTTCTAATTAATTCCAACATTTCTGTCTTCAAAGTTGTACTGGTGTTTTCTGTGCTTACCGTCTGTGTGTGGATGTTTATCATTCATCTGTGTTTATTCATTTCTTGTACAAGTGTCTCATAAGTAGCAGTTGTCATGTTACCAGAAAGTTCTGATTCTCATGTATAATCTTCTAAACATGATTTTAATGAAGATATTTATGTCACCAAAATATCTTGCAAAAAGGATTAGATGACTTTTATGTTTAACAAAATAATAAAGTAAATTAATGCATACATTATTTTATATAAGTACTCTTCCATAGAATTTTAGTATGATTTACTTTTCGTAAAAAATACTTTGAGAGTACTGAATGAAAATGATAGGAAGTAGGTGTAATTTTGCTTTCTTCGTATTATGTGTTACTGTTTGTGTTAATGCACTTTTTGTGTTGGCGCTTGGACTGAGTTTGCCCCCCAGTGGTCTTCTGATGAATCGGTCATTTCTGGTTTGAAACCCTAGTTTCTGTGTCCCTGCTGGGTCAGTGTAGATGACTCAAAACTGTCTTTCACCTGTAGTTCAGATTCCTCTCAGAGAAGGGAATTGACAGTAGTGGTTTGTGGCTGGTATTTCTTAGGGAAATGCTGCAGTGCTATAGAGAAGTGGGCCTGGCATTGCTTTGCTTTGAATATTCTCTGACTTTTGTCCTCAGCTGTCTGCTCAGTCAGTCTTGCAGGCTTTTACTTTCCTTTTCCTGCCTTATTTTCCTTATTGTCATGGAGGATGTTGACATATTGGAAGTAAATCAAAATGTTCTAAATCTCTATTTTAGTTTTTGAGATAAGGTGTCATGTAACCCAGACTGACCTCAAACTCTTCTTTGAGTTAAGGATAACCTCAACTACAACCTCAATTTCTGATCCTCCTACCGACCCTGCTCTTTCTCCCAAGTACTGGGATTATAGGTGTGGGCATCTACACTCAGTGTGTGGGATTGAAGCCAGCCAGCGCTTCTTGTATGCTAGGCAAGCACTCTTCAACTGAGCTACAGCCTTAGCCTTCTATTTTATAAGTAATTTATTTACTTAGGCAGAAATGACAATAGCGGATGTTTTGTGGTTAAACATTTTTACCATTCCTGATTTATTTCAATATGATAATATTTTATTGGGATTAATTTGACAAACAGTAAAGCCTTAAAAAAAAAAGAGTGTATATAATGCAGTAGGAAAGATGAATGTAGAAATCAAGGCACTGCTTGGTAGCATCCTTGATAACTCCCCTGGTAGAGACTTTCCCCTCTGGAGTGGCAGCACATAAAAACAGTGTGATTGTGAGTGCAGAGGCCTGTGGGCTAGTGTTCGACATCTGAGCGTTTCAGTCTTAGTACATGTGTAGTCCTGAAAGTAGCCCACAGCCCATTTGTAGAAACAGGTTGCTGACCTACAAGTCCTCTGCCAGAATCCAGTCTCCTTAACTGAGTTCTACAAAGTGTTTTTGACTTTCTGTCCTAAACCTGCTTGGTGCTTATAGTTCCAGTGGTGATGATGGTGCCATTCTGCTCTTGCAAAACATGCTCTTAAGTTCTGAGCTGTTAGGTAAGATGGTATTAATTTTCTTTCTTAAAGATGAAGTGTGGCTTCTGGAAGGGTGCACAAGAACATTGCGCAGGGGAAGCACCTGTGTAAAGACTTGGATCATCTTGTTGACAGTCTGTGATGTTGGAGAAAAAGTTTTCTTTGCTCTCAACCATGAAACATCCCCTCCTATAGAACATTGTTTTCATTCTGGGAGCCAGCATATGATTTTACGTAGAAACAATAAGTATAGAATCATTTGTATACATTCTTGAGGGAAGGAACTATAATTAGAAAAGAATTATAATACTCCCTTATACTTGTCAAGAATATTGAGATCATGTACTAAAAGGGAAAGAGAAAACTCTTAAGCTTTGTGTGTTGCAAGTCTGTAATCCCAGAACTCTGAGAGTTCAAGGCCAGCCTAGGCTGAATAGTGAGACCATGCCTCAAACAAAAACCTAGTACACTAAGCAACATGAGACTGTTGTGTAACGGTGGAGTAACAGTGTTGCCAACTCAGAAGGTCAGGAAAGAAGTTTTTAAAATTAAGAAATACAGTTTTATTTGTTGAAAAAATTGTTTTTTCTTTTTTTGATACAAGGTCTCACTGTATAGCCCTAGCTGGCTTGGAACTCAGAGATCCTCCTCTTCCTCCTAAGTACTTGGAATTAAAGGTGTCCACCACACCCAGAGAAAAAGTGCCCCCCCCCTTTTTTTTTGGTCTTTTTGAGACAGGGTCCTCTGTAGCCCCAGCTGTCCTGGAACTCCCTATGTAGACCAATCTAGCCTCAAATTCACAGAGTTCCACTGGCCTCTGCCTCCTGAGTGCTGGGATTGCGCAAGCCTGCCCCAAAAGTTCCCCCTCCTGAAGAAAGTGTACATAGAACAACAAAATACAAAGCAATGCATCTTGACGTTATTAGACTTTACCGAACTTTCAAACCCCTTTGTCACAAATGCAAAGGAACAAGGAAATCTGGAGGATTTGTACTTAAACAGCTGTTATTACATGCTATTGTGTTACTTGGATTTCTCTGCCAATTAAAGAATTAAAAGGCAGGAAAAACCTCAGACACACTAGGTAACAAACTTTTTATTAAAAGTAAAGGAACATGAACATATACACTCTCACAGAGATAGCAAAGCTCTCCACAAGTGGAGAGGGGATTTAGAAACGAAAAAATTCAAAGCTCTGAGGATGGTTTGGTCATTTAAAGCATTCTTTATGGTATGGGCAGATCTCCCTCCCCTAAGTTTGTATTTGTCAACTTAAAGAAGAAAGAGCCAGTAGCTACAACTCCAAGCTGAGCTATGTCCAGGAGTGGCTTTGGTTAACCTGGTGTGGACTGGTGAGTCAGAGGTGGCCTTGCCAGCAGTAGAAAAGCCTGCCAGGTCTTTGTGAGGTAGAAGCTGGAAGTTTCTCATCCTCATTACTTTCCAGTGGCCCTTTTCCTTTCTGTAGCTTCTAGTCCCTCAAGTGTACCTGGGAAGATGGCATACCCAAGAGTGTTGTCTTGTGATCTTGTCCATGAATTACTAAAAGTGGTGTGCAGTACAATTGTAGTCAGTTTGTGATTTAGTTTTGTGTATACAGTTGTATTTTTGCCAGCCATTATCTCCACAGTTGATGATACTACTTGTTCATTGAAAATGCAGATATATCTGCAGTAATGTGAAGTACAGCGCTGTTTATCAGAAAATACTAAAACTTGCATATATTCTGGCTAAGCATCTTGTGTTAGGAAGCTGTTTATTAAGAATAGCTATACAAAATGAGAGCATATCTCTTGTTTTTTGTTTTAAATTTTTAAAAAATTTATTATTTTTATTTTATGTGTATGTGTGTATTGCCTGCATGTATGGAAGTGCACCTGTGTCGTGCAGTTCCCACGGATGACAGAAGAGGATGTCGGATACCCTAGAACTGGAGTTACGGATGGTTGTTAGCTGCCATGTGGGTGCTGGGATCTGAACCCGGGTCATCTGCAAGAGCAGTCAGTGTTCTTAACTGCGGAGCCACCTCTCCAGCCCCTCTTCTTCTTTTATAAAGTGACAGCAATCATTTCTGCCCTTTTCATTTGTAAAACAAAGAATGGCTTAAATAGACTATGCAAGTGTGGCCGAATTACAAGAGTGTTTTTCTTCACTGACAGAATTGTCTCCCAATCATAGAAGAAAATGTGATACTGCCTACTAATGTCCCCCCAACCTAGTGTTGATGAGTTTTGTGATTTGTTTTGTTGTATAAATAATAAAATATCATGGCTCTTAATTTCTTCTTCATGTGTTATAGTTTGGTTTCTTGCTTTTTTAGGCAAGCCTAATTGATGTGGTTTCTAAATTAAATATAGCTGAGTTATTCAAGAATAACATTTAATTTTGTAAACATTAAGTTTTAGCACTCCCATGGGTAATTAAGTGAAAATGTGTATTTATCAACAGTACCCATCATAGTTTAAGACATAAACCTCAAACAAATCTTGAGTATTTGCTGCCCTCTGATCATCTTATGGTAAGTGCTCTTTCCTCTAAAACCAAGCTTTCCTGGTTGAGAAATTTCCAGTTTGTAATCTTCAGTAGAGCTATTTGGTTCTAGGTGGTGTCATTTTCATCATGCAATGTGAATTGACAGAAATGATGTAGCGGGTGTCAAAAATAATCCAGACTTTAAGGAAAAGAATTAATAATACGGCTTTGTTAATTTGAATTATGATTTTCTTGCCTAGCATAGATGAAGGCCTGGGTTTGATGCCCAGCATTGAACAAAGCAGGTGAGGTGGTTCATGCCTATATACAATTCTGTTTCCTAATATAATTGGGAAATAAAGGCAGGAGGGTCAGAAGTTTATAGTCATCTTCTGGTACATAGTTTGAGGCTGGTATGAAATACATGAGACCCTGTCTCAAAAGCAGATATACCCACTCACCCACTCAGAACTATGATGTTTGATCTCAGTGTTACTGTGTCGTATCCTCACTGCATGCTATCAACAGTTACTGACATGGCTTCTCAGCCCTGTAGCATAGTAAGTGACACTTCTTTCATCATATGCCAGCCACCACCACCCACCAAAAGGGTTAATGTTGACAAAATATTAGTGACTGCTTTAGCTGGGTAAGAGATACGTAGGGATTCATTAAATGACTCTACTTAAAATTTCTAAAAATTTATTTATGTGTATGAGTATTATGCCTGCATATATGTAAGTGCACCTGTATCATGAAATGCCCGAGGAGGTCAGAAGAGGGCATGGAATCCCTTGGAATTGGAGCTACAGGTGGTTGTTAGCTACCATGTGGGTGCTGGAATTTGAACCCAGGTCCTCCAGAAGAACAGTCATTGCCCTTAACCACTGAGCCATCTCTTTAGCCCCAGATGACTCTACTTTTATGCAAGCTTACAAAATTATATTATAAAAGTTAAAAATTTTCATGCTTAAAATAATTTTAAATACTAGTAGGATCCCCAGGAATGATGGTATCAGATTCTCTTTTTTAATGGAAAAGGCTCAGAGCCAGATGACCTTACTCTGTTTCCCCAGCTGGGCTGATGGTGAAGCTTTCTGAGTGCAGGTCTTTGGCTCCTTGCTGGGTATTTTCTGTTTTAAGGATCAGCTTCTTGGCCTCTGCTAAGCCAGTGCTGTGTGTCCTCCTATATTGAATTAATTTTACCAATAAAATGGGTTTTGTGGATAAATTCTAATTATTCTAAATGCAGAATTAAATAGCAAGTACTAGAAGCATAGTCAACACATTTTTTTTTTTTTTTTTTTTGGTCTTTTTGAGACAGGGTCTCCCTGTAGCCCCAGCTGTCCTGTAACTCACTACATAGACCAGGCTGGCCTCAAACTCACAAAGATCTGCCTTGCCTCTGCCTCCCAAGCCCTAGGATTAAAGGCGTGCGCCACGACATCCGGCTCACAGTCAACACATTTTAACTAACTCATTGCTCATCCCTTGGTGGCTAGCTCCTGATATTGTCTCCATTTTCCAGAGGTGTACATTGAAGCTCAGTGATCATGGAAGAGGATAAAAGGTTTAGCTCCATGTACCCTGATTTGCCAAGAGCTCCCCATCAGAAGAAGCAAGATTGTGCCTGGTAGCAGGAGGGGCCTGGCCAGCCAACCTTGGTTTGCCTGGCATCACCTAGCAGTGGGTACAAGGTACCTCTTCTAGTTCTCAGCTTTTTTTTTTTTTTTTTTTTTAAGTATTTCCTGGTATCTTTCTCTGGCACCCTTTGAAGGCGTCAACACTAGCCCTTGTGGTTATTCTATTTCCTGCCTTCCTGCCCCACGTTCTTTTGCTAAGCAATCCACATTCAGTCCCACATATTTTCTGTCCTTTAGGGCTGAATCCCACTTGCTAGGAACGTCCTCCAACTGCTCAGATCCCCCAGCTTCCTTCTGTTCTGGTTTCCCACTCCATGCCTGGACCCCCCACAGTTCATATCTTTGTTGAAGAATTCAGTTTTCCCTGGTGGATCTTATTATATTAGTGTATATATCAAGTGATATTCAAAATTGAGCAAATTAGACAAGAAAATAACATTGATAAAATAACTGTAAGTAACATTGTAATATAGCACATTTCCTAGGTCTTAGTGACCAGTGCATATTTCATATTCTTATATCAGAGGTCATAAAATCCAGTCTTCTTAAAAAGGGATGTGGCCCCAGTGGATGAACTTGTACTGAGGAATGTCTGGGTACACTAACTTGACTTAATAGGGCTTAACATACATGACAGAATGCATGAAATCTGGTGGAGTGGGCTATGGGGGAGGGGTATAAAGATGATTAAGGTGTTTTGTATGAAATGCACGAAAATTCAAATAAAAATATACACAAAGTGATGTGGCTGTTTTTCTTTTTTTCTTCCCCAGAAAAGTTGAATGAAGCTGAAAAGAAATAGGCAACAGTGATGTGTTAATTAGCAAAATGTTGTGGCTTTGGGGGCAAATGCCAGATGCAGCTGCAATAAATAGCTACCAACTGTTTAATGAGCTCCAAGTGAGTTTTTATTTTGACAGAGATTCTTTTACCACCAAATGAATTTCAAACTCTCACAGACATCTTTGAATTCCTACTTTTCTCTCTCTTTCTTTTCCCATTGAAATTTAAGGAAGGGTCTTTGAAAGTATGCACATTTTTTAATATTGTTTTTCATTTGCGCTCTTGCCAAGACTTTGCCAGACCTGGGCACTATGTACAGAGTTCAGGGTCAAAGTTTGCACCTGAACATGATTCCATATAAAGTGAAATGTGAGAACTGTGACAGCTTGGCCCTCCCCACACCCCAGCTGCAATTTTGAAGGTTTTGTAAAAGGCTCTTTCTCACAGCATGCTCATCTCCACCTTGCTTGCATGCCGTTGCTGGGAGCTTTTGCAGCTTTTATACAGCATCTCTTTCCAGATCTGAGCTCTCTAAGGAGCTTCCTTACAGATAGCTGTGGGGACTGTGGGGAGCGGTGCCTGTCAGTTTCTGACTCTTCCTGCAGTCTTGAGTTGTTATTCCCCAAAGTTTCACAGTTCCCAGCATGTACATAATTAACTGAGAGGAGGACCCTAGAAGTTCAGCAGCCACTAGAAGGTCACCATTACCAGATGTTTAATTATTGTCATTAGGAAGCATTTGGAAATACCTGGTGTGCTCCAAAAGCGGAGAGTTAGCAAACCCCTGTGGATTGGCTCTTTTATATTAAAGTGTGATTAAAGTGATTTCAGATACAGACCTAGAATCTTATGCCACCCTCCTGTGAAACACACATCATTTTCCTATTCATTTGTTCCCCAGTTTTCATCCACAGTGCCAAATTTTAATTAGTCTATCCCAATAGTATGAAAACTTGAGCATCTATAATTGCATATTTAGTAGCAATTTCTGAACTCTTTACCAACAATATATTCATTATATAACATTTCCTGGAATTAAGGTCAGTCGCCTCAAGAAAATTTTAGAATGGAATGTACTGCAGATTTTATATTTTAGTTTTAAAGGTGAAAAATAAAATCCTCAGTAAGTCCAGAAATATCCCCAGATAGAGAACAGAGAATGAATTTAGTAATCATTCTCTTAATACTGTGGTTCTTATAGCCTTTTAGAAGTTTAAGCCCATCCTCAGCTACATATCCAGTACAAAGCCACCCTAGGATACATGAGACTTTGTCTTAAAAACAAAAACAAAACAAAACAAAATCCCTTTTTTCTTCAACCTCCAATCTGTATTCCATAAAACATTTTGCTAGTATGTGAGAGGTCCCTTTCTAAGCCAGCCTCAAATGTTTGACTGTGAATTTGCTTTGGAGGTTTTAATCAGAGAATTCTTTTGAGTTTTAAATTTAGTTCTGAAGAGTCCTAGGCATCTCTTTAATTGGTGCCATTTAGTGCTTTTTCTTACCATATCTCTAGGGGCCCTTAACTTGGTTCATTACCTTCTTTTTTGTTGCATTTTTGAGACAGAGTTTCACTATGTAGCCTGCAACTGGGACCCTCCCAGTGCTGTGGTTAAAGGTATGGGTCTTGATGCTTGACCGGTTCATTCCCCTTCCTGAGGCTTGTCTTTGAAGCCTTTAGAAACCAAATTTCCCCTTAGGTTAGAGATGGGTATACTGCCCTCTAGTGTCATCCCTGTGCCTTATTCACAAGACTCTGGGTTATAGAGCATAAACAGTGCAACTTCTTTACTGCCCTTTGTTGTGCAGGTGTCTGTGTCCATAAACTCCTACCCCTTAACAGTGAAGGTGGAACATGGCTTTGTGAAAATTCTGTAGCATCTTAAGTAAGCAAATTGAGTTATCTGCCCATTTGGGACCTCTGGGGTACCGGAACCCATTCTAGTAGATACTGACTGAGACTGACTACTTTGCTAAAAGTTTTTAATGTACGCAACAAAAAGGTCATTGAAGTTTGGGGTTCAGATAGAGCATTTGTCCTGTGCTTTACTGTTTCCATAGTAGAAAATTAAGTGCCTGATCCAGCAGTTTTTGTTCTCAGGCAGCAGGAGCACGAAAGGGCTGGAGGCGATTTTTAGCAGGTATAAGTAGTCAGGGTCAGATTGTGATTTTTAGAAGGAAAAGCTGAGGGTCAGAATATTCTGGAAACCCATTTCAGAGCTAAGTGGAAATTGGTTTCTAGGTAGGCAGGGCATGGAAAAATGAGTTCTCTGTTAGAGACCAGCTTGGAAAGAGCTGCAATGAGAGACCTTGAAGTCATGTCTCGTGAGTGATTAGAGTCAGTAGTAGAGCCAATGACATGGGGGAATGAGAAGTAGATAGATCTGGTGTGAACTTCAGTAGTGTTCAGCAACATAGGCTCCTCCCTCTCTGTGATTCTCGTCAGTCATCGGAACAGCTTGTGTGTTTTTGTTTGTTTGTTTTGGGTTTTTGTTGTTGTTATTTGTTTGCTTTTCTCCTCATGGAAAGGCAGGAAGGACATTTTGGATTCTGAAGGGCAGAGTTTGGATTCATTTAGCTTGGCTCTGTGGGCTTGAGTAAGCTTCTCAACTTCTCAGTGCACCTGTAAATACTGACCATTACCTATCACCTGCAGTTGTTGGGAGGGGGGAATTGTTTGATGAGACTATCACCTTATATACGTTAGCTGTTTTGTTCTCACATTCTTGTGTTTGCAGATCCTCTCCCAGAAGCCCACAGTGGGCTTCTCTTTATGATAGTTCTTTGAACTGATTTTCACAATTTTGCTGGTACCCAGTATGTTTATCCTCACCTAATCCCATTAGAGCCACATAGTCATATCCATATTTTTACAAGATTGTCAGTTTAATATTAAAATAATTAATAAAGACAAGGTGTGGATTGTTCCATGAGCTCCTGTCTTGTGTTACTGAGGAGGAGTGTATGGGCATCTTCACTGACTGGCTGTGCACCTCTGCATTCTGCATGTGTGGTCTCCTCTGGATCTCTGAGTTTTGCCCTGAAGTTGCCTCTTGCAGTCATCAGAGCCAGCCAGGTATGTGCATTTTTCTGTAGTCAAGCCAGTCTAAGTGCCAGCCTTTCTGCCTTTACAGAATGTCACCACTGAGCCACGGCTAGGCCACTACAGCTGCACATACTGCTTTCATAGTCCACCCTGGGATGTTGTTCCCGAGGAGGAAATTTGTTCAAACAAGGAACAAAAGATAGGAGTTCAGTCCTTACAGGTGATGATCGAATCTCTGGGGAAACTGAGGAAGTTATTATTGAATATGAGAATGGAAGTCAATGGGATGCATCTTGACTGGGTCAGGAACCTCAGAAGGGATAGTGGCATTCAAGCTGAAGCTTCTGAAAAGTGGCTTTCTGACTCCATGGTGTTGCTCCAAACACCATCTCTTTCTCCGTGCTGGAATACTTAGTTCTCTTTAAAATTAAGCAGCCCCATAACAGTCCTGGATGCCTTTCTCCTCAGTATCCTTCATAGCTGTGAGCTCTACCACTTGAGCAAGACTTCCGTTAGCATGCTGCCCACTTCATTATCTAATTAACTTTAGTTGCCAACTTAAAAACATTAAAAAAATTTTATGTGTATGAGTGTTTTGCCTGCATGTATATAAGTGCACTGTGTATGTGCCTGGTTCCTAAAGAGATCTGAATAGAGTGTTGGATCCCCTGGAATTGGAATGACAGATGATTGTGAGCTTTCCTATCTGTGCTGGGAACTAAATCTGGGTCTTCTGCAAGAGCAGTGAATACTCTTAGCTGCTGAGCCCCATGCTGCTGACCTTGAAAAATGTCCAGAACAAGCCTGCTCATTTGTACAAACTCATTTCTCTCTGTGAGCGAGGAGTTTGCACAGCCATTGAACATGGCTGTATTAAGGCTTGGATTGACATAGTCTCGTCCTCCAGAGTCTATCTGTCCATGTGAAGCTGTCTAGGGAAAGCTGTGAACACAGGGAGAGGCAGGTTGTCTCCTTGCTCTAAGCAGATGAAACCACTGCAGGGTGCAGTACTAACAGTGGAGGTTATTATGAGAAGACTCTCACTGGATCTCTGTGTGCCTTGATTTTGCCTGTTCCTTGGAGAATACTGACCAGCTCTGAGTTTTATCACTTCTGTAGTGAACCACTGGCTCTACCATCTGTGTGATCCACCACAGGTTCTCCAACTTGTGCGTTGCCTATTTTCTGGCATCTGCTTTTCAGTTTTGGAAAAAAAAAAAGTGAATCAAGTAACTTAGGAGACAGGATGCCACAGAGCAACAGAAAGGTACGACGTGTCTTCAGCTATTGCCTCCCTTTTCTCAGCCACCACCCCAGACTATTTTCTTTCTTTTCTGTGTGGGAATCTCTTTTGGCTCAGGAGTGCCCTGACTGTTGTATGGGTGTCAGAGAAATAGCTTGTTTAGATGCTCTCTTAGAAAGGAGAATCAAGGGACACTTGGTACTCAGTATTAAGGAAAGATGCTAGTGTATTGTTCTCCACTCAGACCAAGTGAAAGAATCCACAAAAAGTCTTTACTGCATTGGGTGTTTTTGTTTGCAGAAGCTCCATCTCTATGAAAAGGGGATGAAGAACAACATGTCACCATGTACTCCATGTATGCCATGGTTCCATGAGCATGGGGTGACACTCAACTCCTCCCATGCACACTGGGCAGTGATTGCAGCTACTTAGGCACTGGAAGGTTCTACAGCCAAAGTGTGGTCAGATTTGCTTATTTTTGCCCCCTTTTATGTCAGTGTTCTTTTTGTCCTTCTGGCCCATGTGACAGTAACGTTCTGAGCTGACTAGGAAGACAGTTTCTAAGGGCAATCTCTTAAGGCTCAGATTTTCATAGGTTTTGTTTTTTCTAATCATTGAGACAATTAAAAAATCTCTCCCCCTCCCCCTGTCGACTGTGGGGTGTCCACTGTATCCCCTCACTGCTCAACTCGGGAGATATGCTTGGAATTTTTAGCTTTCTGGTTCAAGTGCAAATATGAGAAAGCACTTGTGCAAAACCTGGTCTGCACTGCCTGCCTCGTTGTTTGTTGGATGGGACTTGTTGGAGACTGTAAATCCCTTGAGATTGTGAGATCTGCTGAACTTGGACTGTTTAGTTCTTAGCATTTGTAGTGCCATATCCATATTCAGAACTGATAATGTTGGTTTTCTCTCTTTGAAGGATTTATTTGTGAGTATCTATAAGTTTACACTAGCTGCTGTCTTAAGGAGCAGCAGGAATCCTGACCCAGGCAGGAAGTGGTTAGTGATAGGCCACCAGGGACAGCCGTGCCTCTGTTGCAGGATCACCTATGGAGACTTGCTATTTCCACATTTCTGTGAATTGTTTGGATGGGTTAGTGCCACAGGTGGTTTTAGTCTTATCAAAGATGTCTAGCAGCATCCCCCACATGTGAAGAGGGACTTTTCACTCCAACTCTTGACAGTGGTTGCAACTTGATTACATCAGTATTAAAAAATAAACTATAAAGCATTCATGAAAGTTGTTGGAGCTTCTTTTAAGAATTTCTTTGAAGTTGGCTTAATATTGCTGCATCTGTTATAGTCACTGCAGTCCAACTCAGCATTGTAGTCTTCAGTCCTGGGTTTGCAAATGCGTTATAAGATGATATAGCAGTATGTGAAATTTCAGTCTGTTTATATAAATCAAATATACTCTTCA
Organism: Nannospalax galili; assembly: GCF_000622305.1. Classification (NCBI taxonomy): domain Eukaryota; kingdom Metazoa; phylum Chordata; class Mammalia; order Rodentia; family Spalacidae; genus Nannospalax; species Nannospalax galili. The sequence continues at coordinate 9,747 of NW_008344859.1, read as the reverse complement.
GACCCATGTACATGCCACATGGTAACACTGGGAAGAGGAACACTTTTCTGTTGATAAACCACGTTATTTGTGAATATTTTAGATGTGATTTTGGGGTTTTGCCTGGAATTGGTGCTTATCTGCATACAGTCCTCTGAACCCTACTCCTTGACATTATTCTGAAGTTTTAATTTAGACTCATGAGGCAGCAATTAAATTCCGCCATACCACCTGCCAGTCTGCACAGTACAAAGCTAGACTTCCAAATATGTTGATCTTTTCTTCATGAAGTATTTCCCCAAACTCACTCATTGTAGGGATATCGAATATCCGGGAGTCTTTGAGAGTACCAAAACCTTCTTGTCTCTCTTGTGCTTATCTTGAGAAGCTAGAGTCCTGGAATCTCAATGGCCACCAAAGCCACATCAAACCAGAGGCTTTTGGGTTCTTGTCTTGTGAATTAGAAGAATGAAATTCACGACCCACAGAGGATGAGGTTTAGATGTGTTTTATTATGGGGAAGTTTGGGAAAGAAGACAGAGCTCCTGTATAGCAGGAGGGGTTCCAGGGAGTGGGATTCTCTTGAGCCTCAGTGCTCCAGAGTTAATAAGGCTCTAGTGGATGGAGGAGGAGAAGGTGAGATGAGCTGGTCAGTTCAGTTACCATTCCAGGTGTCTAGGTCCTTCATATCCTCTGTGTGGTTTCCAGGAACAGAAAACTTTCTTAGGGACAAGAGATAAGCGAAAAACCTGGCATCCTCAGCCCCTGGCTATGGCAGAACCAGAGAGACATCTTTGGCTTAGCTAATTCTGGCATCTCTGGCCCCAGGCAAGGACAAGTGTACCAGCAGACCCCAGAACATTTCCAGCTCTTAGCCAGGATACTGGTCATGTTTCTTTGGGGGTCTTTTTGCCTTAAACTGCCTAAGCAATGTCTCCTCTCTTCTCACACTAGGATTTCTCTAGTGGGTCTCCACAAAAGTTACTAGAAGACAGAAAGCAAAGCTCTCACCTCTTCTGGTAATAGGGCCACAAGGAACTCTTTAGAATATGAACTTTGACAGACTTGATTTTGTGTCAGGTGTAGATCTGCTTCTGTGCGCTCAAAGAAAAAAGTCTTAAAGTTTCCATTTTTAATGCCCTTGTACTCAATAGATTGGAGAACAACTTCAGGCTTGTTCTGGGTTTACTAAAGCTTTGCCTGACAGATGCTCCCAGTTGCCTTTCTTATGCAGTTCACGTATTCTGTGTCAGTAAGTATGCACTGAATACCTCCAGCTTGTCTTCCAGATATGGGAAGTGATGGAAGAGAGCTCATGCCCCAAGGGATGCACCCTCCAGCTTGCTGCTTGTCACACAGTAAGTCAGAGGCCATGTGGGGTTATTCACAGGAAGGGATGAATAATGGATTTTTTCTTCAAAATGTGACTCTTAGATGCAGAAAAACTCAAGTTCCAGGTGTGAAGAGCCTTCTTTCTGCATTAAAAGGCGCTTTCCTTCCCTCTTAGAGTGCAAGGCAGCAGACAAGGTGAAGGACTAATTGGGACTGGTGGTGTAGCTCAGCTCAGCATGAGAGCTTGTGCTGTATGCATAAAGCCCAAGTTCTGTTTCAGCATCAGGGGGAAAAGACAGAAGGGTAATTAATAAAGATCTTTTTTCAAAGGGAAATGATTTCAAATTTCTGAAAAATACTCAAGTGCAAGTGGTATGGCTTGGTTGTCAAGGGGGCCGAGGTCGGGGGGAGGGTGGATATTTGAAGAGGGAAACATCCTGTGAGAGAACAGGGAGAACGTTGAATTAGCATATGGTATGGGGGCACTGTCACATGAAGAATATTCCACAGTGGAAATGAAGTCTTTGTAGGATTCCCTGCTCAGGTTATTACCCCGTGATGGTCACAGTTTGTTTCGTTGCCAAGTTGCCGCTATGCCCTCTGAGGTATGAGGTGATATTAGTGACCGCTTTTGGTGAGAAATAGCACTTCAAAGCGTTGCTATCATTTGTACATATTAAAGTGTGCTGTGATGCAAGGAACACCCCAGGGGGCAAGAGGAAAAACTTAGGAGTTTAATTTGAAATGCAGTTGGGAAATTATTTGGACAGGAGAAAAAGCTTCAGAGTAAAACTTCAGTAATAAAGTATATTGTTTTGTAAACTGTTCACAGGCCAGGAGTCTGTTTTTCATGTACCCGGACTAATTATGGTTACAAAAAAAAAAAAAGAGGAAAGCGTAGCTAATTGTATTGAAATGAATCTGCACCAATCCAGGAACAAAGATGAAACTATTGATGATTGATATTAGGAAAAATAATTTTTTGTCTGTAGGCATTTAACATTATAACTATGCACACCTCATTCCTATTTCTCTGCATCTCTCATGAAGAGTGATGTTTTTGGCAGTTGTATGTCACTCCTTGTCGGTTGGGAAGGGGCGTATGTCCTACTCTAATATAAACTTTCATTAAGAGTGGTATTGCCCTGGTGATTGTCCTCGGGCATAGGAGGTTTTTCTGGTCTGTTTTGGTTTTGTACAGGTGTTTTGTTTTTTCTTCTTCTTCTTCTTATAGTAAAATACTTTGTAAACACTAAGCCAGGGAAGACTGACTTGGTCTCTAACGTTTCAGCTTTAGCAACACCTTTGTGCTAGAAGAAGCCAGGTGTCTTAATTCCTTTTTGTTTTGTTTTGTTGTTTTTTTTTAGAGACAGAGACTTTTCATCCCACCCAGGCTCCTCTAGAACTCATGATCTTCCGGGCTTATCCTTCCCCCTGCGCTGGGATGAGAGGACTGCCTTGTTTACTCAGGCCATTGCATTTTCTTTAAGCCTTGCTATCCATTGGTCAGGGCATGACAGGTGTTCCCTTTGGTAATTAGCTGAAGCTGTCTTCAGTCATGTCAGCTAGCACTGGCTACACTCTGGTACCAGAGATTAAACTCACGTGTGTCACAGTGGCCTTT
>NW_008344859.1:2962-5599 GCF_000622305.1 Nannospalax galili | reverse complement strand
TCCCTCACATGTTGCAGTCTAGTTTCTCCAAGATTTCTTCTGGGTCTCAGACAGATGAGCTTCTGGAAGAAGACCCTGCCAATTTTAATTGCTCATTGACCTTCTTGGATGTGTGTTAATACAAGTCAAAACTATGTTTTGAAAAAAAAAATTATGTTTGAAATTCCTTTAGTGATACAGCATTTTGATGGGAAGGAAGTAAACCTCCCAGTGGAACCTGAGCAAGAAACTTATATTTCCAGCCCCAGTTCACTTCCAGAATTAATCACAAACAGGTATGTTGTTCTAGAGATGCTAAATGTATAGAAAAGATAGGCATAATACTTGTATAGTCTTCTATATACTTCCTTTTGATGTTTAGCATATGAAAAAAAAAATTATGTTTGAAATTCCTTTAGTGATACAGCATTTTGATGGGAAGGAAGTAAACCTCCCAGTGGAACCTGAGCAAGAAACTTATATTTCCAGCCCCAGTTCACTTCCAGAATTAATCACAAACAGGTATGTTGTTCTAGAGATGCTAAATGTATAGAAAAGATAGGCATAATACTTGTATAGTCTTCTATATACTTCCTTTTGATGTTTAGCATATAATTTGGATATCTTACTTGAACATATGCTATACTTAGGCCTTACTTTTTAACATTCAAAAAGTGTTTCATCTTTATGAATATATCACATTTCCTCTTTTGTTTTATTCATTAAAAATAATATTGTACTAAATTTGTTTAAATATATCTCACAAATATATAGCTGGCAAAGGAAATGATGGATTAAATGGACAGTGTTAATACTTGAATAGATGTTGTCAAATTGTCCTTCATAAGAATGCTGTTTTCCTGCCCTTTTGTCCTGAGACAGGGTCTACCTGTATGTCCCAGGCCGACCTTGTATTGACAATCCTACTGCCTCAGCCACTTGACTAATAGGTTCACAGGTGTGTACCATGTGTCTGACCCCAAATACTCCTTTAAAGGTATGTATGGTATTAAGCACTCCAGAGCACAAAGGCACATTTGGAGGGCCTCAAGCTTGGTGTGCCAGTGGGAACCAACCATGTCTCCTGCAGTCTTCAGATCTTGGGATTAGTAGGCTCTACCCAGGTTCCCTGGGATCCTCACCACAACCTGGAGCAGCGCACCCTTGTTGCTAAACTGTATTGAAGTCTAGTCCTGATGTCAGCTTGTACTTCTGTCCCTCATAGAGAATTGTGAGAGGATTCGTGGAGGGAATATACAGCTGTGTGTAGGGCACGGTGGGGTGTAGTGTTCATTAAATGCAAAGTTTGTGCTTGTACTCCCTTCCCTTTGAATTGATAGCTACTTGGGGGCCAAAGTGGTGAGGGAGGCTTGTTCTGGTTCTCCCCACCACATCCCCTGCTTGGGTGTGCTGCAGGCACCAATGATACCTTCCTGTTTTGATTAGAAACAAGGGTTCTATTTTGTGTGTGTTTCCTGTTTATTGTTACATGAATGGTGCTCATAACTCACCGATTTCCCAGACATGCCTCTTTATCAGAGTGGCCTCATCTTCATCTGTGTTTAGGCAGGTCATATTTGGTCTCATAAACTGAATGAATTCTAGAACAGAGAAAATTTGAGAGATTATGTTAATGGCATAGTAATCCTAGACCGAGTTAGAAATAATCTTTGAAATAGGCTTAGCCATATTTCATATTTTGTGTTGCTCAGAATTGTGAGAGAACTTAATTTTCCCTGGAGAGAGACCTGTAAGTCATGTGGTAACAAGGGCAAAAGATGTTTGCAGATGATTGAACTTAGATCATAACTCATTTCCAAATTAAAGAAACGTGCTCCAAGTTTAACTTAGGATATGGTCTGTGGCCTTTGGAGTGGAGTAAGTGACTGGGTGGTTTGGTGGTTTTTACCCAGGAATGGATGGATGTAGGCTTTTGTCTTCTTGTTGGGGTTGTTCCTTGGTGGTCCAGCAGAGGTCGCTGTTGGTTTGCAATTGAGCATTGTGCTGCATGTTAAGTGACCCATGTGGGCATACTTTCTAGAGGAGAATGGTCTGAGTGTTTTGTGAAGATAGATTTTAAGATGTTTTAATAAAGGTTACTATAGGAGTTCAGGAGATCTCACTGCTGTTGACTGGAAGAGACTGGTACTGAAACTGACTTGATGCCCTATTTTGTTCCCTCCAACCCCCGTGGACTTAATTATGACTTTTATAAAGGAAATCTTACCTGTATATGAACATATGGGGTAGATTTAATTTTTGATATAGTTTTAATGTGTCAGTCCCCTCAAAATAAGACAATTCCTTATTGGTGACTTTAGTGCTTCCTGTTAATTTTTAATGTTTCCAAAATTTTAGTCTTGCTCTGAGTCTTAGAGAAATGGCTGCTCTTTCTGTAGACAGGGTCTCACTATGTAGCCTAACGTCACCTGAACATGCTATTTTATAGCCCAGGCTGGCTTTGACTTACCATCTCCCACTCAGCCTCCCAAGTGCAAGTTTGTGTCACCACACTGTATGTGAAAACAGTTGCATTTTAGAGAATCACACAGCCTAGTTAGAGCCAATCTCTTCCTCCTCCCGACAATGTCCAAAATATATTTCAAGTTCTTAACAGCTTAAGAAAGTGCTATGTTCTGTAGACCTTAATTTGTCAGT
>NW_008344859.1:0-680 GCF_000622305.1 Nannospalax galili | reverse complement strand
TTCTATTATTTATTTATTTATTTATTTATTTATTTATTTATTTATTTATTTATTATTTAATTTATTTTTATACCTGTTATTGAGCCAGGGTAGACTAGACTGACCTTGAATTTACTATTTAGTTGAGGATGGCTGAATGTCTGGTCTTCCTGCCTTCCTTTCCTGAATGCTGGGATTATGGTCATATCTTACCACACATCCAATTTACATGGTGCTCAGCATGGTTTTATTTATTTATTTATTTATTTATTTATTTATTTATTATTTAATTTATTTTTATACCTGTTATTGAGCCAGGGTAGACTAGACTGACCTTGAATTTACTATTTAGTTGAGGATGGCTGAATGTCTGGTCTTCCTGCCTTCCTTTCCTGAATGCTGGGATTATGGTCATATCTTACCACACATCCAATTTACATGGTGCTCAGAATGGAATTTAGGGCCTCTTGTATGCAAAGCAAGCACTCTACCATCTGAGCTAATCCCCAGTGCCTCTTGTATTTTATTTTATTACATATTGGGTATTCAACAAAATATCTCCGGATGCTGACTTGTAAACACGTCATCTACATTTTGTTTAGTGCATAAGCATTATAGACTGCTAACCAAGACAATGCAAGTCATCCATGAAATAATGTTAAAATCTACCAATAAAAAGGCAAGGGTCTTGATTTTTTCTT
>NW_008344858.1:29914-30928 GCF_000622305.1 Nannospalax galili | reverse complement strand
CAAACAAGAAACATGTTTAAGGAATCTGATATAGTCTCATCACTTGGATCTGCTGTCTATGATTTCCACACACCTACACAAGGGAGGGGTGGTGGTACACCTTATCTGCAGATGAACTCTGTATGTGTGTTGGTATATGTGACAGTGTGTGTGTGTGCTGGCCTGCATGCATATATGTGAGTATATGTATGGAGGCCAGAGGACAACCTTGGGTGTTGTTCCTTAAGTACCATCTAACTTTTTTTTGAAATAGGCTTTCTCATTGGCTTGAAACTTGCCAGGTAAGTTAGGCTGGTTGGCCAGAGAGCTCCAAGGATCTGCCTGTCTCTGCCACTCCAGATACGGGATTACAAGTACATGCCATCATGTCTAGGTTTTTTTTTTTTAATGTGGGTTAGGAATTGACAGTTCCTCCAAGAACTTTGTTGACTGAACTATCTTTCCAGCCCCTAGAAAATGAACTCATTTTTTTTGCTTTTTGTCTTTTTGAGACAGGGTCTCTCTGTAACCCCAGCTGGCCTGGAACTCTCTATGTAGACCACGCTGGGCTTGAACTCACAGAGATCCACCTGCCTCTGCCTCCTGAGTCTTGGGATTAAAGGCGTGCACCACCATGCCTGTCGAAAATGAACTCTTAAGGGCTGTGCTATCCAACATGGGAGTCACAATATTTATGTGGCATTAGATATTTGAAATACTAGTACTCTGAACTGAGATGTGTTTTAAGTGTAAAATATGCAGAGGGTTTTGAATACAGTACAGAGAAAAGGAGGTGAAATATCTGACTATTTTGTTATACATTTATAGATAACTATGTGTATGGGTGTGGGCATGTGTATAGTAAAGCATAGGTCAGAGGACAACTTGTGGGTGTTGGTTCTCTCCTTCTACCATGTGGGTCATAAGGATCCAAATCATGTTGTCAGGCTTGGTGGCAGATACCTTTACATACTGAGCCACCTTGCTGACCCCAATAATTTTTAAAAATATTAAAAATTCTCATTTTAACATAAA
>NW_008344858.1:27445-28634 GCF_000622305.1 Nannospalax galili | reverse complement strand
GCTGAGCAGGGGCCAGGGGAGCAAGCCAGTAAGCAGCGTTCCTCCATGGCCTGTGCTCCAGCTCCTACCTCCAGGTTCCTGCCCTGAGTTCCTACCTTGGGCTCCCTGATGAACTGTGACCTGGGAGTTGTAAGCTAAATAAACCCTTTCCTCCCCAAGTTGGTAGTGGTCAGAGTGTTTTGTTACAGCAATGAAGAAACAAACCAGGACACTTGTGATCAATATATTTAGTGGAAAATTACTAAATATTATGTGGAAATACTAAATGAAAGACTTCTGAAGTGAAAATTTATTTTAAAACATTTTTTTAATTATTTTTATTTTATGTGTATGCGTGTGTTGCTTGCATGTAGGTAAGTGCACCCATGTCGTGCAATGCCCACAGAAGTCAGAAGAGCCTGTTGGATCCTCTGGGACTGGAGTTACAGACTGTTGTTAGCTGCCATATGGGTGCTGGGATTCGAACCCAGGTCTTCTGCAAGAACAACAAGTGTTCTTAACTGCTGAGCCATCTCTCCAGCCCCAGAAAAATTACTAAGTTTTAAATTGCTCTCCATTCTGAGTAGCGTGATGGAATGTCGTGCCATCCCGTTCCATCCCACCTGGGATGTGAGTCATCTCTTTGTCCAACTTATGTGTATACACTGCCTGTGCATTTACTACCTACCAGGTAGTCACTTAAATAGCCATGTTTTTGTGTTTGCTTATTTGTTTTGAGACAAAGTCTCACTACGTAGCTCTGGTTTGCCTGGAACTCTCTAGATAAACCAAGCTGGCCTTAAATTCAGAGAGGTCTGCCTGCCTCTGCCTCCTAATAAATAGGCATCTTTATTACCAAACTGACGAGATACTACAGTTCTTGTAATCAAGTAACCTCTGTGTAGCACCCTAATGCTACAGCAGTTTGCCCTTGTTATTCACTTCTCTTATCATGCAGGCATAGTGTCATCTCACATGATCACAAGAAACGAGCACAGTACAATATTTTGAGACACAGATTACATTGACGTAACATTTATTAACTATATTGTTATAATCATTCTATTTTATTATTGCTATTATTGTAAATCTCTTATGGCTCCAAATTTATATACTGATTTTTTTTTTTTTGGTTTTTTTTGAGAAAGGGTTTCCCTGTAGTCCCAGCTGGCCTGGAACTCACTATGTAGACCAGGCTGGCCTTGAACTC
>NW_008344858.1:23786-26241 GCF_000622305.1 Nannospalax galili | reverse complement strand
TTGGAATTTGGAATTTTTTTTTTAACCTTTAACCATCTGGAATGAGTTTAAAAAAATAAGTAATTAGTGCTAATTTATACCCATCACCTATATGGTCGGGGAACATAGGCATCTTTACATTTAGTGGTATTTGCATTAGTTTACATTTAGTGGTACCTTTTCTTTGCATTAGTAATAACCCATCAAACCACGCCCACTTCTAGCTCCTCAAAATTATTCATAGTTCTATACAGATGCATTTTCTAGAACAGCATATTTCTTCACTAAAAAAAAAAAAAAGACGAGATAAACAAAAGGTTAAACATATAAAATGAACTTGTTTGATTTTCTTCATTTTCATAAGCTTTGTATTTCATCCAGAATCTTGGTCTGGCATGCACACAGAAAGTTGAACAGGCAGCCTTTTATAGGAGCAAAGAGCTCTGAACTATAGTCAGAAGACCTGCATTCTAGGCCTGGCTACATCTCCAACTAGCTGTGTGCTCTTGGGGAAAAAAAATCACAGACCTCGCTGGCTTTCCAGTTTTCTCTTCTTTGATAATGTATTCAGTCGGCTCTAACAGTCAATGACTTTTCTTAAATATCCTTTATGAATATAGTATCTGTTTTCCCATGTTACCTGTCACATATCCATGAGATGAAGGTTTTTAACCTCCTACCATTTCATTCCCATCTGAAGGAATGTGTGTGAAAGAATTAACCAGAGGATACTAAGCAAGATCAGACAAAGCAGTGCATAAAAATTCTCTGTCCACCAGGGGAGGAGCTAATAATTCTATTCAATATTCAATTTTCTTGATAATAAGCTCATAGAGGAAAGTTATAAACACTGAGCTAGGTGGGTGGCATATGTCTGTAATCCTAGCACTCAGGAGGCTGAGGCAGGAGGACTACTGTGAGTTTGAGGCCAGTTAGGGTATATAGTAAATACCAGACCAATATGTAGTAAGATCCTTTCTCAAAGAAAAACAAAACACCCCCTCCCAACAGTTATAAACACTAACTCTTAAAAGGATGAAATTTTACCTGTAGAAATATCATTCTGTTTTGTTTTCTATATAATCATTGCCAAAAGAATCTTTGCCAACCTGTACCAAAGAAATGATGAACATTAGATCTTTTACATTTAGTAAAATGCTACAATGTAGTTTTTAGAATACTTAGCATTTTAAAAGGGCATATCTTCACAGTACATTATAAACACTACTTAATTAATCTTCTTAATGTAAGATGTTAGACTTGATTTCAGCCCAAAGGATGGCTATATTCTGTTTCACCGTTTCACTTACATCCCATCTAAAATCTGAAGTGCTAAACGATGGTCACAAGTTCTATAGCTTCATTCTTTCTTTGATCTGTTTGTCTAATGATTCCTATTGAGACAGCTGTTCACCATCAATCTTCAGCATTTATGAAGAATATCAGTGTCTACACATCACTATAAATGAGATAAGTGAGGGCATCTTTGTAATGACCTGCCTGGTATTCCAGGATCTTTTTCAGTATTAGCGATTGAACTCAGAATCTCACACATGCTAAGGAGTGCTCTGTCAGTCCCTAGCTCTAGAATTTACCTTCACCTCAACCTTGACTCCTTAGGAGACACAGGTGAGGATTTTTTTTCTTATTTATTATTTATCTCTATGTGAGATTATTCATGTGCTATGGCACACATGTGAAGGTAAGAGGACAGCTTGTGGGAATCAGTTCTTTCCTTCTATGAAGTAGGTCTGGGAATCAAACTCAGATCATCAGGCTTGGTGGCAAGCACCTTTACCCACTGAACCATATTATTAGTCTGAAACAATAGAGATTTAAAAAGCCATAGCTAGCTTCCATAACCCAGGAGGGCAGAATTCTGTTTTTGCATCTATCCATCTTGTTAATAGCAGTTAGGCTTTTCCTTTGTACAGTCATTCCTCTTCAATTCATAGACAACATAATTAGGTTGGTCAAGGGAACCAGGCTTGCTTCAAAAGCAATTTCCACAACCTTGTTCACAGTGGTGAGCTCATGATGGGTGTGTAACAAACTCAGTTCATTCAGGGTCAATTCTTGGAATTTTATTGAGACTATGGGAGGGGACAAGACAGTGAGACTGCCAACTACAGTAATGTAAGCCTGAGGCCACTTGGGAATCACCATGTAAAGAGAACCTGAATGAAAACAGAGCAGCATCACAGACAGTGGGAGATGACAGACAGACAGACAGATTAGTAGACACATAAGCTGCTGGAAGCCAGCTCTATCATTGGGTTTTTCAGTGCATGAGACAACATATTCCTGTATGTCTTTTTTTTTTTTCCTTAAGCTGTCTTGAATTGGATGTCTATTATGTTTCCCAAACCACAGCTCAAGTCTTATGCTTTGCCTGGCTCCTGAGACCAAGTTCTCAATTTGTGGCCCACTTTGGCCACTGGGTTGCTACTTCATTAGAATGAGTACAACTCCTAAT
>NW_008344858.1:20164-23338 GCF_000622305.1 Nannospalax galili | reverse complement strand
GAATTGTATCAGTTATTACAGTACTATTTCTTTTCTTTTTATTTATTCTTTTCTTTTTTTTTTTTTTTAACTTCACAGACTCATTTTTTTCTCCAGAAGTTCAATTAGGGCATAGGTGAAGGCATACTGGGACTGGAGAAGAGTAACAGAAAAGTAATGGAAAACCTTTTGGTGCCTGGTAATGGGAGAGATCCAACATCAAGGCCTGAATATCCAGGACCACGTGTGGAATGAGGACCACAGCTGGGCCTCAGAGGAAGTGGAGGTCTTATTCCAGAGAATCAGTCCTTTTAACACTAGAGTCTACAAATAACAGAGGCCTCCCCTGTCCGCAGCATAAGAGGCAAAGCCTCTGCCATGCACAACCTGGGACCTGGGGGTGGGAGGTGGTGGGGAGGGGACTGTGGGGAATGTAGTCACTCAGAAAAGACTGAAGCTGCTGCCCAACATCAGAAAGTCTTCCATTCTCTACTTTGCTCCACCATCAGCCTTGCACCAGAGGAATGTAGATTTAATACCCATATGCATAGAAGAAACATTTCACTACAGCTTTGACATATTCAGTAACACACTCCAGAGCAAGGATACATTTCTTTCAGCAGTGACTGTAAATTTTTAGGTTCACAGTTCAATTAATACAGTTGTACATTTTTGAATGCAGTATAAACCCTGTAACATATGTGCCTTTCAGTTTTTACCCTTTAAAGAAGATCTCCATTTCATTTTAAGATATGCTGTTTCCTACATTTTTAATGCTACTAACACTTACAAGGAAAGAGACCTTTTTAATTAACAGTTTTATGTTGGCAAAATATGTTAAAAGTAAACATCCAGGAGCCCTGATAAATGGAGGTGATAATACAGACATTATGGAATGTAAGGATGAGGAAGAATTGTTGCAGGGGAGGAGGAAACTGAAAGGCACACTGCTTTGCCTTCAGGAAACAGATAACATCAAGGAATAGTAAGACAGCTGTGGGGCCAGACAGGGAACCCTGGGCCTGATGATAAGACTGAGTGACCTACCTAGATCTCTAGAGTGATCAGGTTAGACCCTGCCTGGGGCCCCAGAGTGACCAGGTTGGACCCTCTCTGGGTCTCCCTTATGACCGGGTTAGACCCGACCTGAGACCCTGGAGTGACCAGGTTGGAAGTCACTCCTACCTGACTGGATCTCTCTTATGATCACGTTAGACCCCTCCTGGGACCCCAGTGACTAGGTTGGACAATGCCTGGGTCCAATTTTGGGCAGGGCCTTTTGGGAGCCCCCCCCCACCCTGTTTCCTCCAGAGGGACGGAGGACAATGGGTCCAAGTGACTTCATCTGAGGACGTCCCCAGCCAGGCCACTTTCTCTCCACTCCACTATAACTGCAGCTCAAGGGGTCTCTTATTCTCTGGGGCGGTTTGGGTGCTGGGGGGACATGGCGAGGGCCTTCGCAGTATAATAAATATTTATTCAAAGTTGATTCCGGCGCCACTGTCCCCTGGGGGGAGGAGTTACCCACCCCACAGTACTCTACGGCTATCACAAGGTGAGGCCCCCCCCATTTCCGCCCTGGCTGGAACCGGAAGAGAGAAACGCAAGGCCGCCCTTTAAGGGGAAGCAACCGGAAGTTGCGAAAATGACTCCTCCATTGGTCAGCGGGAATCACGTGCCCGCCCACTGCAAGCGCCTCTGGGAAATGTAGTCTTTTGCGGGCAGGGGCCAAGTTTAGAAAGTTAAAGCCAGAGACAGTGGAGGGAAAAAGACATCCAGGAGTTTGGGCAGTTTTACATTTATTTATGTAGTATGTGTGCATGCTCCAGGGCATATGTGTGGTGCTCAGGGGACAGCCTGCAGGAATCGGGTCGCTCTTGTTCATGTGGGTCCTGGGCTTGGAACTCAGGTCCCACATAAGGCTTGGCGGCAAGCCCCTCTATCCGCTGAGCCCCTCTCCCCTTCCTTCCTTCCATATTTTAAAAAAGAAAATTTTTTTTTTCATTTATTTTTGGCAGTTTGATGATTTTTTTTTTTTTTCGAGAGAGGGTCTCACTATGCTCACTATGTAGCCCCAACTGGCCTGGAACTTGCTATGTAGACCAGGCTGGCCTTGAACTCAGAGATCAGTCTGCCTCTGCCTCCGGAGTGCTGGGATTAAAAGTGTGTGCCACCACGCCCGGCTAGAAGGAATTTTTTAAAGCCTGTGAGTAGGAAGACAATATTTTCACTTATGTTATGGATGCTAGAATCATTTTCCCACTGGCTGTGAGATTTTGAGCAAGTCACTCTAATTCTCTCTAGGTCTCAGCTTCCCCATTGAGAAAAATCACAGCTAGTTTTCTCTGTGGAGACAAAATTATTTACACATAACAACATATTTTAAACCATAAAGGATTAAATAAGACTTTAGTGCTATCTTCCTCCTTATCCTAATGGCAGTGAGGCTGTTGTCTGTGGCTACCCTTCTCTGTAGGTGAATTACACTTAGTCTTATAGTTGTCTTTTTATGTCTTACCATCTTTTGATAGTACTAGTTTCTTTTCTTTTTGTAAATGCATAAGTGGATGTGTATATATGTGATTGTGTGTGCAAATGCCCAAATTTATAGGTGTGCATGAATATGTGTGTGAGTCTGTGGAGGTCAGAGGACAACTGTGGGTGTTGTTCCTCGGGTAGCCATCCACTTTGTCTTTTGAGATAGGGTCTCTCACCTAGCTGGAGTTCACTGATTAAAGTAGGCTGGCAGGCCACTCTGAGTCCAAAGGATCTGCCTGTTTCTGCCTCCCCAGCTCTGGGATTACAAGCATGTGCCACCATGCCTGGCTTTTTACTTGGGTTTGGGGGATCCAAATCAGGTCTTACTAGCCAGATATTAACAGTTTCTTGAAGGCAGAGCTGCATGACAGTTTCATAGGCAACAAAGGCAATGTTATACTAAGCTATTTTTTTCAAATTCCTCACCTTCACACCTGTATACATTGGTCATTTATTTATCCTTCTGGAGTTACTTTTTTTATATATTTTATTTTATGCGTATGTGTATATTTCCTGCATGTAGGTAAGTGCACCTGTGTCATGCAATGCCTGAGGTCAGAAGAGGCTGTTGGATCCTCTGGGACTGGCATTATGGACAGTTGTTAGCTGCCATGTGGGTGCTGGGATTCGAATCCGGGTCCTCAGCCAGTGTTCTTA
>NW_008344858.1:4417-20132 GCF_000622305.1 Nannospalax galili | reverse complement strand
ACACACACACACACACACACACACACACACAAATCCCCTCACAAAGTTGAGAGCATACACTTCCCAATTCCTTTTGTTTGCTTCTGATTCAAATCAAGTTACTAGAAATTACTACATAGAAGTCAGAGTAGAACATAAAAAAAGGTTTTTATTTACTTCCTACCAGTGAGCACTAAATGAATGTACCTTAAAAACTATAGTGAATAGAATGGGAGTCCTTACAAGAAGCCAGTTAGAAAGTAGTAACGGATTTAACAAAGATTATTTACCAAGACATATTGAGAGACTTCTCTGTTTTCTCGGTCACACTTTGGCCATCAAGTTGACAAGAAAATTTCCTCTAAATGTAAGCATCTTGGCCAAGAGGCAAATGGTGCATATGGGAATCAGGAAACTTGGAATCTAATTTCAGTTCTGCCATTATCAAGCTAATTAAAATTCTTTGCATTTTGCCTCAAATTGTTCCATCTGAGCCAGGCTGGAGGGTGGAATTGGTGTTGAGTTCTCTTTGGCAGGCAGGAAATCAATGGTTTTCAATATTGGCTGTATATTAACATGTCCCAGGAACATTAAAAATCCTCTTGCTCTGGTTATACTTCCACCAGTTAAACCCCATTCTTTAGGTGAAAATGTGCAGGCTTCCCAGGTGACTAAGTGTGTGGCTCAAATGGAACAGCACTGGATTGCAGGTCTAAAGGGCTGGGAGGGTGTTGTAAAGCCTTGTGTGTGTCAAACTGATGAAGAGGAGAGCACAGTCCTGGATGATGCTATGCAGGTAACACAGTTAAGTGGGAGATGGGGAAGTGTGGCCTACGGAATCTGATGGATCTCCCCTTCCCCCACACCCAGGCAGGACCCAACACTGGAATGAAGATACTGCAGAGCAAAAGATTCCCTTGGCTTACATTTGCTGAACCTAGTCTCAATCTGAAGTTGTACACGTTTGTTGCCTCTTGTTGCTTTTTGCTTCTATCTTTATTTATTTTATGTTTTGGTCTTTTTGAGACAGGGTCTCCCTGTAGCTCCAGCTGTCCTGGAACTCACTATGTAGGCCAGGCTGGCCTTGAACTCACAGAGATCTGCCTGCCTCTGCCTCCCAAGTGCTGGGATTAAAGGTGTGAGCTACCACACCTGGCTTATCTTTATTTTTTATTGAATTTTTGTCTATTTCATGCAGGAAATCTTAATCATCTTTACACCCCTCTCCCTATCAGCCCCCTTCCATAGTCCCTCAACTGGAATCCATACATTATGTCATTTGTGTTAAGGACTATCATGTTACGTTCGTGTCCTCAGATGTCCCTCAATGCAAGCTGATCCACTAAAGGCTAGTCAGCCTATCTAGAATCCCTCCCTTTAAGAAAACCAGTTTTCTTACCCAGCAGTAATCAGCTGCCAATAATTCTGCAACTAAGATTGGGGCTTGCTGTCCATTTCCAGAGTTCTGTGCTGCGTTTTGTCTGCTCGATTGGAGATAGTGGACATCCTTGTCTGGTTCCTGATTTTAATGGGAATGTTTCCATTTTCTCCATTTAGAATGATGTTGGCTGTGAGTTTGTTGTATATAGCTTTAATTATGTTGAGGTATGTTCCCTCCAGTCCAATTCCCTTTAAGACTTTTACCATGAATACATGTTGGATTTTGTCAAAGGCTTTTCTGCATCTGAGATGACCATGTGGTTTTTGTCTCTGAGTCAATTTATATGCTTTCTGATATTTATTGACTTATGTATATACAACTATCCCTGCATCTCTGGAATAAAGCTGTCTTGATCATGGTGGATGATCTTTTTGATGTATTGTCTGTTGGTGGTTTGCAAGTATTTTGTTGAGAATTTTTACATCTGTGTTCATTAAGGATATGAGTCTATAGTTTTCTTTTTTGGTTGTGCCTTTACCTGGTTTTGGTATTAGAGTGATGCTGGCTTCATAGAAGGAATTTGGACGTTCTCCCTGTTTCTGTCTTTTGAATAATTTAATAATTTTAACTATTGGTTGTAGATATTTAAATGTCTGGTAGAATTCTGTTGTAAATCCATCTGGGCCTGGGCTTTTTTAAGTCTGGAAGTTTTGTATTACTGTTACAATTTCCTTATATGTTATGGGACTGCTGAAACTGTTGAACTCTTCTCGGTTTAGGTTTGGTGGTTCTCATGATTTTAGATATCCATCCATTTCTTTTAGGTTTTCAAATTTAATAGAGTATAGGTTCTTAATGTATTCCCTTATAGTGTTCTGGACCTTTTGGGTGTCTGTTGTTATGTTTCCCCTTTTATCTCTGATTTTGTTGATTTGGATTGGTTCTTTCTTTCTTTTGGTTAACTGAGACAAGGGTCTGTCTATCTTGTTTATCTTTTCAAAGAATCAGCTCTTAGATTCATTGATTCTTTGTATCTTTTTCATTGTTTCTATTTCATTAATTTCTTCTCTGATTTTTGTTATTTCTTCTCATCTGGTGGGTTTGGGTTTCATTTGTTCTTGCCTTTCCAGAGGTTTGAGTTGCAATGTTAAGTCATTTATTTGTGATTTTTCTGATTTTTTAATGTAGGCACTTAGAGCTATAAACTTCCTTCTTAGGACTGCTTTTAAAGTGTCCCAGAGATTTTGTTGTGTTGTATTATCCTTTTTGTTTAGTTCCAGGAATACTTTATTTCTTTCTTAATTTTGCCTTTGACCAATTCATCATTCAGGAGTGTGTTGTTTGATCTCCATGAGTTTGTGTAGTTACTAGGGCTTCTTTCAGTGTTGACTTTAAGATTTATTGTGTTGTGGTCTGATACACGGAAACACTTCAATTTTTTTGTATTTGTTGAGGTTTGTTTTGTGCCCCAGTACATGGTCAATTTTAGAGAAAGTTCCAAGGGGTGCTGAATAGAAAGTGTATTCTTTGGTGCCTGGGTGGAAATTTTGGTAGATGTTTGTTAGGTCCATTTGATGTATGGTATCATTTAATTCAGATGTCTGTTTATTCTTTGTCTGGTTGACCTGTCTAATGGAGACAGTGGGGTATTGAAGTCCCCAACTATTACTGAGTTGTGGTTAATCTGTGTCTTAAAGTCTTGTAGTACTGCTTTTATGAAATTAGGTGCACCAGAAATTTTATGAAATTGGTGCATATATGTTCATGACTATAATATCTTCTTGCTCAATTGTTCCTTTGATCAGAACAAAGTGACCCTCTTTATCTCTTCTGATTAGTTTTAGTTTGAAGTCTGTTTTGTCATATATTAGAATTGCAACTCTTGCTTGTTTCTTAGTGACATTTGCTTGGAATATTTTTTTTCCATCCTTTTACCTTAAGATAGTGCCTGTCCTTGAAGGTGATACGGCTTTTTTTACGGACAACAAAAGGATGGATTTTATTTCTTTTCTTTTTAAAAAAAATTTTTTTACTATTTTTTAATTTTTTGTGAATGAGTGTATTGCTTGCATGTGTTTAAGTACACCTGTGTTGTGCAATGCTTGTGGAGGTCACAAAAAGGCATCAGATCCCCTTGGAACTGGAGTTATAGATGGTTGTTAGTTGCCATGTGGGTGCTGGGAATTGAACCCAGGTCCTCTGCAAGAAAAGTCAGTGTTCTTAACTGCTGAGGCATCTCTCCAGGCAGGATTTTATTTCTTAATCCATTCAACTAGCCTGTGTCTTTTGACTGGGGCTTTCAGTCCATTGATATTTAAAGTTATTATTGAAAGATGTATATTGGTTGCCATCATTTTGATTTCTGTTTGCATTCTTGGTCTAATTTTGTTTCCACAGTTATACCTTCATTTAGTTTCTTTCTGTTGTCCCTGGGGTATAATTGTTCCTTTCTCCATTGTTTGTATTGCTTTATGTATTCTTTGAAAGGCTGGTTTTGTGGACATGTATTCTTTCAGCCTATTTGTGTTATGGAAAACTTTTCTTTCCCCTTCAATGATAATAGACATTTTTGTTGGGTACAGTATTCTGGGTTGGTATCTATGGTCATTTAGAACTGGGACTACATTGTTCCAGGCTCTTCTGGCTTTCATAGTTTGCACTAAGTCAGCTGTAATTCTGATGGGTTTTCCTTTATATGTGAGTTGTTTTTCTCTTGCAGCTTTCAGTATTATTTTTGTTCTGTGCATTTAGTGTTTTTACTATGATATGCCATGGGGAGTTCCGTTTCAGGTCCTGTCTATTTGGTGTTCTATGTTCTTCTTATATTTGTATGGGCATATCTTTTCTTAATTTTGGGAAATTCTCTTCTACAATCCTGTTTAAGATCTGGCTAATACCATTAACCTGAAATTCTTCTCCTTCTATGCCTATGATGTGTAAATTTGGTCTTTTTGTGGTGTCCCACATTTCCTGCATATTCCATATATATATATTTTATTTTACGTGTATGCATGTATTGCCTGCATGTAGGTAAGCACACCAGTGTCATGCAGTGCCTTCAGAGGACAGAAGAGGGCTTTGGATTCCCTGGAACTGGAGTTACCAACAGTTGTTAGCTGCCATGTGGGTGCTGGGATTTGAACCCGGGTCTTCTGCAAGAACAACCAGTGTCTTAACCGCTGAGCCATCTCTCCAGCCCCTATTTCCTGCATATTCTATTCCTGTGTTTTTAAATTTTTTTTCATGATCTTTGTTTGAGTGACCAAATTCTTCAACCTTATCCTCCAATCTTGATATTCTGTTTTCCATTTTGTTTATTCTATTGGTGAGGCTTTCTCCAGTTGTTTCAAATTGGGTATTGAATTTTCCACTTCCTTCTTCATTTCAGCCTGAGTTTTCTTCAATATTTCTGTCTCTTTTGTGAATTCAGTCAGAAGTTTATCCCTATCTTCTTTTAGTTCTTTGATTTGTATGTTCTTTACATTTGTTGAATTCTTTGATCATGTTTATGATTGTTCTTTAAATTCTGTGTCTTGGATTATCTCGAGGGGGGTTCTCCTTGTAGAACTCTTCTATAGGACTTGTGGTGTTTGATGGGAACATATTATTTTGGTTTTCCATATTATTATTTTTCTGTTGTGATTTTGGCATGTGGATTTCTTTTGTTGTTTGTGATTCTGGTATGAAACTCAAGCTTTCCTTTGTTGAATTAGTCTGCTTCTGTTTATATTATTGGTGTGCTTTGGTTGTCTTCTTATTGTATTTACAAAGCTGGTTGGTCTAGGCTTTGGGTTCTCTCAGATTTTATATTGGAGGGAACAGATGGCTTCAGTCCAGCCACTCGGGAGCTCCCATACAGGCCCACATCAGGTGCTAATCAGGTACTCTCAGGCTTCCTCTTGAGGTCTAGACCCCTATTAGTGAGCAGTCACAGCACAATTTGGGAAACTTGCTAAGGGGAGGCCTGATATAGGTGCTCTCAGGCAATCTGCAAAGCTCTGGGCCCCTACTAAAGGGCACAGAAGTCCAGACCTGGGGTGGTGGGATGAATTGCAGGTGATCCCAATGTAGGTGGATGGGCATGCCAGGATTTGGGGACCCTCACCATGGGATCCAGGCACTCTCAGGCAGTTTGGTAACTTCTGGGTCCCTACTGTAGGGCAGAGAAGCCTAGCTCTGTTGCCTGCTTTTATCTTTCTAAAACTTGTATTTGGTATCTTTTTGTCTTTTTGTCTTTCTTGAGACAGGGTCTCCCTGTAGCCCCAGCTGTCCTGGAACTCACTACGTAGACCAGGCTAGCCTCCAACTCACAAAGATCTGCCTGCCTCTGCCTCCCAAGTGCTGGGATTAAAGGGGTGTGCCACCCCACCCGGACTAGATTTCATTGTTTCGAAGTGGTGAGTAGAGTATAAAGTCACTGTTAACTTGACCTTGTTATTTGACTGTGTTAGAACACAATGTGGGCACAACATGTTCATGTTTATTTTCTGAGAACTTTCTTTTCCACCTACTCATGCTGTATCTGTTTTTCAAGCACCAACTTAAGTTTACCTTCCCTGTTTTGGCTTTTACTAATCTTCTAATTTCCAGAACTCCTACACAGCATTCCTAATCAATACCATAATTCAATGCCATCTTACAGTGTTTGCAATTCCATATTTGTTTGTTTGGGCTTCATAAAGCTTATTGGATGCTCTAGCTTGAAATATATTGACCCCTCCTGAAGCCCTACACAACGAAGGGGTCCCATTAGTAGCTCATCATTTTAGTTACCCTACTGCTTATTTTCCTGGACCCATCTTATTTCTGAAGGGACGTGACTATGAGCACTGGGGTACTCTGCTGTAGCTGCAGAATGGTCCTAAAAAGGCTTTATTTCTAATGTCTCTCTTGTCTTAAAGGCACTCTCACATTCTTTGGCAAAAGATCCTTGAAAACACAGATATTCTGAGGTAGGCTCTGTGTGAGTCTGTTTCAGTCAAAAGCGGGCAGGTCAAGTGCAGCTTCAACAAGGACTTAAGTCAAGGCAATTCAGAGCACCTAATAATCTAGCACATAAAGGGTCTTTTTGACTATGACGGGCACTCTCATACATTACTTTTCAAGCTCTCTGTCACGAAGCCTGCCCACCACCCATTTGTTTTCCTCGTTAATCCATTATGTATTAACATTTTGTAAACTACAAAAAAGAAAATAAAGAATCATAAAATAAAGGCCTCATTTATTATTATTATATTTAGTGGCTGTAAAATTATAGTGTCAAATTGCTGTCAGTGTCTCTTTATTTCTAGTTTCTCTTCTGTCTAGACCAATAATGTCCTGAAGCCTAGGACTGGCCTGAGAACTAGCCTTTTGACCTAACTTACTGTGTGTGCTTTTTGTCACTGAATCTCCTGCCCAACATTTTTGATGGGAAGCAGATACTACCTGTGTTAGAAATGAGACAGTTTTATATCTGTAGGATGTGAAGCCAGGTTATTTTTTAGGTCACCTTAGTATCCTGACCTGGGCCACTGAAGTTCATGTCAGCTTGGCTTCTGTTTATCTGCACAAGAAAGCGGTGCCTCTGGGCTCACACTGGGCCCCTGCATCTTGAGTTCTTTATTTAACATTGTTTTCCTTAGTTGCCAATGTTTCTTCCTCCTCCTGCTCCTCTTCCTCCTCCTCCTCCTCCTCCTCCTCTTCTTCTTCTTCTTCTTTCTGTGTGTATATGTTTTTGTGTATGAGGGGTAAACGTGTGCAAGTGTGCATGTGAAGGTCAGAAGTCAACTTTGGGTGTTGTCCCTTAGGACACTGTCCTTTTCTTTGAGACAGGGTCTCTCACTGGTCTAGAACTCTCCAATTGTGTTAGGCTGACTAGCCAGCCCCACGGAGCCTCCAGTCTTAGCTTCCCCAGTGCTTGGATTACAAATGCATACCAGTGTGCCTGGCTTTTTTACATGGGTTCTGGGGACTGAGATCAGGTCCTCATGCTTGCCACAGCTAGCTATCTCCCCAGTTTCTTGATTGTTTTTGAGATAGGGTCTCACCATGTAGACAAGGCTGGCCTCTTAAGTGCTGGGATTAATTACAGGCACGTACCACCATGCCTGGCTCCAAGGTTTGATATTTACAAATAACTTCCTCCTCTCAAACATTTGGCTTCATTGGAATGGAAATGGAGCAAACATTTATACAAATCAGGGGAAAGTCCTATGAGAGAAATCCTCGCAGGCTCTTTGCCTGGGGATGAAGACTTTCATTTCCTACAATATCTATCTAGATTTTTATCTCAAAATACTATCTCCAGTTATCACTGGACTTTAGCTTTGGCCCATGACTCAACTGAATACCAACTACATGATTCTTAATGGCTTTGAGTCTTTCATTATCCATGTGCCACTGGGTAAATATTGATGTAACTCTTGCTTAATATTTTTCATCACAATTATCTTAAATAATTCTCCTTAGCTCAATATAAGTATTTTTGCCTGTGCCGTCAAACAATCTTATTTCTTCAGAGCCTGACATCTAGTTTGTTGTAGAGAGGTAGTACATAAATTAAGGTTACTAAGAAAACCACAGGGAATTCTCTTAGTTTTCCTTTTGTTCCATCTGTTAATTAATTAATTTATTTTTTTGTCTTTTTGAGACAGGGTCTCCCAGTAGCCCCAGCTGTCCTGGAACTCACTATGTACAGACCAGGCGGGCCTTGAACTCACAGAGATCCACCTGCCTCTGCCTCCCAAGTGCTGGCTGGGATTAAAGGCATGCGCCACCAGGCCTGGCTCATCTGTTCATTTTTATCCTGATTAATGTAATGATTTGTGTTTCAATTTGGACCTTGTCATCTTTAAAAAAAAAAACTGCTAGAAAGCAAGTGCAGCTAATTTGCTTAATAAATATATACAGACTCTAGTGGAAGTGGACACATTTACACTGAAGGACATTTGGGTACAAATGCCTGAATGAGTAATACTTAACATGTATGGCAGAATACATGAGGTTGGGGGGGGAATGGGGGAGGCATGATGGAGGAGAGGGCCTAAATTGGATTAAGACTGTAGTATGAAATTATTAAAGCTCTGGGGCTGGAGAGATGGCTCAGCAGTTAGGAACACTGGTTGTTCTCGCAGAAGACCTGGGTTTGAATCCTAGCACCCACATGGCAGCTAACACTTTCTGTAACTCCAGTCTCAGGGGATCCCACAGCCTCTTCTACCTACATGCAGCAATACATGCATACACATAAAATAAAAAAATAATTAAAAAATTTTTTTAAAAAGCTCAACAACAACAAAAATATAAAATACAAAAATTACTCCAAGCCGTGTATGGTATACGTATTTGTAATCTCAACCTTTGAGAGGCAGAGGCAGAAGGATTAGAAAGAAGTTCAAGGACTTTCTCTGCTACACACCAAGTGTGTGGGTTTGAAGGAGAAATGTCCCCTACAGGCTTCAAGTATTTGAATACTTGATCCCAGTTGGTGGAGCTGTTTTGCAGAGGTTTAGGAGGCATGTCCTTGATGGGGCTAGCAAGGCACTGGGGTGGGAGTTTAGAGCCTTGCCTGGCTTCCAGCCTGTGCTTTCTGGGCATGCTTGAAGTTGTGACTGCTCAGCTTCCTGCTCTGGCTGCCTCTGCCGCCATGCCTCCCCACCATGATGGACTCTCATCCTTCTAGAACCCTAAGCCAAATAAACTCTTCCTACTATAAACTGCCTTGGTCATGATGTTTCATGACAGCAACAGAAAAGCAACTAATGCAAGTTCACATGGGCTCATGTTCTAAACAACCAAAAAGAAAAAAAAAAAGGCAAACCACTCCACAATGGAAAATTCTAATGATTAATGAATAATAACTTCTGCTACAAGTGTATATTATTTTTTTTCTTTAAGACGTCTAAGAGGGTCCTCTAGGTTCTAAGTTGGATGGGGCCTGCGTAGCCCTGACCTGATGCTGCTCAGGCTGAGCTGGCAAGAGCATCAGTAGCAGCAAGGTGGCCTTGCACTGGCCACCTAAAGGACTCCTGTTAATGGTAGAAAAGGAGAGACTGCATTCCCCGAAATCAGTGCTATCTTCTGCTTTCATATAAGATGGTAGGCTTTCCTTTCTCATCACCTAAAAGAATTCTCATGCCAGTTCTAAGAAGGAGTTGAAAAACAGAATAGTTCCCTCATTTTAAAAGTGAAAAGGTTCTTGTAAGCGGCCTGAGGTGACCTGTGAAAATGGTTTGCTACTCTCTTGACCCAGAAAACCCTACAAAATCATGCAAATCAAGAGGTTCCAATCTTTGTGTTCACTTTAAGAACACATGTGAAACTGCCCAGGCCATCAAGGGTATGCATATCCAAAAAGCTACCAAGTATCTGAAAGATGTCACTTTAAAGAAGCAGTGTGTGCCATTCTGGAGGTATGATGGTGGAGTTGGTGGGTGTGGCCAGGCCAAACAGTGGGGCTGGACACAGAGTCCGTGGCCCAAAAAGAGTGCTGAATTTTTGCTGCACATGCTTCAGAGTGCAGAGGGTAATGTGGACTCTCTGCTCACTGAGCATGTCCAGGTGAACAGATCACCCAAGATGTGCCGCAGAACTTACAGAGCTCATGGTCAGATTAACCCATACATGAGCTTTTTCCTGACACATGGAAATGATCCTCACTGAAAAGGAACAAACTGTTCTTAAGGCTGAAGAGGAGGATGAAATAAAAAGATATCCCCGAAGAAACTGAAGAAACAAAAATTTATGGCATGAGAATAAACTGAGCATAAAATAAATGCAAATAAAAGTTAAAAAAAGGAACCTCTTCATCAGCCAGCCAATCAATCATCAATCAATCATCAATTAATCAATCATTTCAATCAATCAATCAATCAATCAATCAATCAATCAGAGCCTTCATGCTTGGGGTGGAAGCTCAGAGGAAGAATACATTCTTAGCATTTGCAAGACTATAGATTCCTTCTCCAATACCAAGAAACAAAACAAAACAAAAAAGAAAACTAAGAATATTACACAATTTGCTTAATTTAAGCTTTTAAATAAAATCCCTGCCTAAGGGTCCCAAGGCCCATAAGCAAAATCACTCTGGATTGGTTTTACTTGAAGATGAGTTTTCTTATCTTTCACTATGTATAAACACCTGGACTAAATTCTGTGGAGCAAACACGAGATGACTAAGCCAAGGCACAGAAGACATTTTGGAAGTATTCAGGTGCTGGGGCTGGAGAGATGGCTCAGCAGTTAAGAACAATGACTGTTCTTGAAGAAGACCAGAGTTCGAATCCCAGCACCCAGATGGCAGCTAACAACTGTCCGTAACTCTAGTTCCAGGGGAGATCCAACAGCCTCTTCTGTCCTCTGTGGGCATTGCACGACATGGGTGCACTTACGTACATGCAGGCATAACAGTTGTACACATAAAATAAAAATAATAAATAAGATATTTTAAAAAAAGAACACTGGTTGTTCTTGCAGAAGACCCAGGTTCAAATCCCAGCACCCACATGGCAGCCAACAACTGTCTGTAACTCCAGTCCCAGGGGATCCGACAGCCTCTTCTGACCTCTGCAGGCACTGCACAACACGGGTGCACTTACCTACATGCAGGCAATGCATGCATACACATAAAATAAAAATAATAAATAAAATAAAAAAGAAGTATGCAGGTATTAACATGAACCATCATACACAGACCAGAATAAAACAGATAGCACCTTTGCTTTATCCAAACCTTCTAACTGGAACATTTCCCAAAACACAGCTCCCTGTCTTTTCCTCTCTCCTCCACTCATATGGTTTCACGATTCATTTCCCAAGTTCAGTTCCATAACTCAAATGTTTCTATTTTGCTTTGCCTCAAATTCAACAAACTTAAAACCAATTTTGAAATCTTGGTGTTAGATGAAATCCCAGGGGGACATCTAATCTTGACTTTAAAGGCTACATGCATAGTTTCCATAAAGTTTCAAAAGGGAAGAGTTTTCTAATCTCTCCTTTTACACCTCTAGGCCAAGGCCAAGGATATGCCCCCTGTCCCTGGACAGCCATTTTGGATAGCCAGTTTCCCATATCAACTCTGTCCACTAGCTTTTCCCAGCTTTTGTATCATCTTCCCAGTTCCCAAGTCCCCTTAAGTAGCCCCACTAGATCACTCCTTAGATCTCATATCCAATCAAGCATAGATAAGTCAGGTGTAGAATTTTTCATTAACCTCCTCTCACAGTGCTATAGTTTCTAGGACACAATTATTTCCTGATTAATTGTAATGCTATATTAAATCTATCAAGAACCAATCTTAACAATGGAGGGATTCTTACTTTGAATTTTGTGTTTCTGTGATGTTTCTGACCAAATAGCCATAAAAATTGTATTATGTAGTCAGTCACAAGCTAGAAATAAAGCTACAGTTCATTAGCAGGTGAAATGATAATTTATAGCTTATACATCACTTAAAGACCCTGATGGAGAAAAAAGCGCTGCATGAAAGTGGAAATGACATTTCTGAGGAATTTCTGTAAAATCTAAATAGTTCACAAGAGAGGGTTCTTTTAAGTTTCTTGTGTTTTTCTTATCCTCTACTATGCAGATCCAGTCTTGCTTCCTTGTATATAAAACAAACAAACATACATACATCATTTTACCTTATGATAGTAGTGCTACTACTTTCAAATGACAAGAGATAAATACAATTTGAAACCTTGACAACCAATTTATTTATTTTCAAGTTAGTAGGACAGATAGAAATAGGCTTACTGAGTGTTAAATACCATTTGTCTACAACCTGAAAACAGAAGTATGCCAAGATCAGGTATGTGAGCCATTAAAACCTAGATTCCCCCTACCACTCCCTGTCTGATATGGCAATAGTAGAAGGTGCTTAGTGATGTGTAAAACATCAGCAACTAGACTACACTTCCAAGTGCTCCACTGCTACACACAGGATGACTCATGCCACTGTTCAGAAGCTGGACTACAGACACCCATGAGAGTAGGCTAATTTTCCTCACTTTGCACACTCTGATTACAAGTACATTACATTCTGGGAATGCAGAATTAACTTACTTGAGGACTGCTACTTCCCAGAGACTTCACTGAGATAAAACCCATAAAAGACAAGGAAGATTAATCACTCTTCTTTAGATCTTTATAAACAAACTTTCAAAAGAATTAAAAACAGGTACTCAAAGACGTACATGTGCATACATGCTCAGCAGACTATTTCATAACAGCCGGAAAGGTTGAAACAGGCCAGGACCCTATCAACCCATTCACGGATGGCTAAATAAATGGTAGCATACCCATAAAATGGGGTAATATTAGCCCATTAAAAAGGATGTAGCTTGGGTGTTGACACATGCCTTTAATCCCAGCACTCAGAAGACAGAGGCAGGTAGATATCTGAGTTAGAGACCAGCCTGGCCTACATAGTGAGTTCCAGGCCAGCTGGGGCTACAGGGAGTCCCTGTCTCAAAAAGATTTAAAAAAAGAAAAAGAAAAAAGTAATAAAAGATTTATTACTAATATATAGTACAGAGTGAAAAAAAACTCAAAAACTTATGCTAAATGAAAGAAGCCAGAAACAAAATGTCACGTATTACACAGCCCTCCCTTATATAAAATATCCAGGATAGGTCCACAGAGACAGAATGCAGATTGGTCTCTGTGGCATAGGGGGAGGAGGAAATGGGAAAAAAACTGCTTAACTGGGTAAGAGGTTTTACTTTGTAATATTGTATTAATGTTCTATAAGTAAATAGAAATGATAGTTGTGCACATTATGAATTATTGTCACTGAACTGCTCACTTATTAATTCACTGTAATTATTTTTTTGACGGGTCTCACTGTGTAGTCCAGGCTTGCCTTGAACTCACTATGTAGTCTCGACTGGCCTTGAAATTGTAATCATCCTGCCTCAGCTTCCCAAGTAGCTAGGATCACAGGCATGCACCACTATACCAAGCAAATTGCTCCCTGTCCTTTACACTTACCTTGCAGACTATGGCGGTCTTTGCTCCAAGCCTAGCAGCCTGGACACACTGGTTGGCACCTTTTCCTCCAAAGCCAATAAAAAACTTATGTCCGTGGATGGTTTCTCCAGTTTTTGGCAAACGGGAAGTAAGACTATTATAATTTAAAAAGAGAAGGAAAAAAAAAAAGGCACATTGGTAACTGCAATCAGTTTAGATTCTTTAGAAGAGAGGAAGATTATCCAATGCAGTGCTGATTACTCTAGAGCAGAACTGTAGCAGGAGCAGGGAAGAGCATCTTTCTTTTCAAATGACATGCAGGAGCTGCCATCATGACAGAGACCCTAACTCGTCTCTTCCTGCAGTCCACTGCTACAGCTGCACTGCAGATGGCAGCTACTGGTGTCTGCACTGCAACTGGGTTACTCATGGGTACTTCTGTGTCATAGTTCCCTTCCCAACTCCTGAGCTTCTTGCCTGGATCTCCCAAGTGCTGGAATTATAGGCATGTGCCACCACACCTGACTTAGGAGTCTTCTTTTCTTTTAAAAATATTGAAAAAAAAATTTTTTGGGCTTTTTGAGACAGGGTCTCCCTGTAGCCCCAGCTGTCCTGGAACTATGAAAATTTTAATTTATATGTGGGTGCTCTCAGAGGCTAAAAGAGGGTGTCAGATCCCCTTGGAGTTGAAGTTACAGGTGGTTTGTGAGCCACCAGATGTGGGTGCTGGGATGAACTTTGGTCTTCTGGAAGAGTAGTAAGTGCTTTTAACCTCTAAGCCATCTCTCCAGCCTCCACCGTTCTTCTCTAAGTCATACTATTTATTTATTCAAGTAACAATTCAACAAATGTTCAGTTTTTTCTGATATACTTTCTACAGGGCAATATCAACTTGCTGGCAGGGGGATAAATTTATGTCTGATACAAGCAATAAATGAGTGCAACTCATGTAACAGATCAAGTAACACTATGATCATGTCTTTTACAGAGGCTGGGGATGTAGCTCAGTAGTACAGCATTAGCTTAGCATGTGTGAGGTCCTGGGTTCAATCCTTAGCACTTAAAAAAAGCTAATTATGTATTTTAAAGTGGAAAAGATATCGGTACAGTTGTGCATTGCTTAATGGTATATTCTGAAAAATGAGTCGTTCTGTTGTTACAGTATATATTTACACTGAGATAGCCATGTCATTATGTGATAGAATCTTATGAGACCATATTCATATGTGTAGTTCATGGTTGATAGAAACATCTTTATGCACCGCACAATTGTTTAGGTTGCATATGATATAGAAAAGCATAGAAAATGAGCTTATAACAGGCTCCAGAGAAGGGTGGGGAACAAATATTTCATGTTTTACTCTTTTATTTTTTCAGTACTGAGGATTGAACACAGGACCTCACACATGCTAGGCTAGTGTTCTACCATAAAGATTCAAACAACTCATTTTGTACTTTTTATTTTGAGACAAGGTCTAAGTTGCCCAGATTGGCCTTGAAATCAGTCTGTAGTCTAGGAACCCTTGAATTCTCTTGCTTCAGCCTCCCGAGTAGCTGACACTACAGGCCTTAATCATTAGACCTGGCCTTCATGTTTTATCTTACATACTTATGTAACTAAGTATATATACTAAGAATATATTACTGTATTATGGCACACTACTTGCCACTACATCAGATTCATTTGTCTTTCCAGCCTTATTTTCTAGCTACCTGTTCTTTGTGGGTAGCAACTGGCTTCTTGCATATGCAAATTCATGGAGTTTTGCCCAGTGCTGCCTTATTCCCTCTTTCTCTTCATATGATAGCTTGTACAAGGGGAGAATTGATTAGATCAAAATAATTTTTCGGTCTAATAACTTGATTAGTAAGGCTAACTTCGAGACATTTACAACTTTCACTATATTTACACTTAGACCTGGATAACAGGCCACTGCTTTGAATCAAGTGTCCTTTTCATTATCAGTTGTGGGAGAGCATAAGGAAATACTGCTGGGTTATTATTGGATGTATATGTATAATGGGAAGGGGTGAAACCAGGAGCAGTATGTGTATGTGCTTGATGTAGAAGCAGATGGCCAGGATTTATGCTCATTTTTAAACAAATGCTATGAACACAAGCACAGTCAATGCAGCAAACATTGAAGTTCTTCACATCTTTCTATTTTACTATTGTCTTCTCTTCTTCCTGAATCTTTCCCCTGCTTTCATCTTCCTTCCTCTAATAGTTAACTTCCCTGCCTGAGGACAGAGAACAAGTCTGCTAGGTTCTCCATTTTATCCAAACTACCTGTCATTTAGCACGTTAACAGATACTTGCTGAAGGAAAAAAATCTAACAGTCTCTGTCTCTTTTCTATGCCTCCACTGTACACTGTCCATTCTTGTTTCTGAACTGAGGATGTGA
>NW_008344858.1:0-1439 GCF_000622305.1 Nannospalax galili | reverse complement strand
AATGCTTCTAGTTTTTCTCCATTTAGAATGGTGTTGGCTGTGGGTTTGTTGCATATAGCTTTAATTATTTTGAGGTATGTTCCCTCTAGTCCAATTCCTTTTAGGACCTTCGACTTATCTTCATATAGATGGAACTCATAAAATAAAGGAGCCAGGGGCTCCTTCCAAGCCCACGTGACCCCTGAGGAACAGATGCTCAAACGACCTTAAGTGTAAATATAAATTGATTTATTTGGGCCAACTGTAGGGTCTTAAACACTCAAAAGGAAAGTATAACCAAAGAGTAACGTGATCAGTATATTTAGTTCAAAGTTCAAGGGATTATGTTTCTCAGACATTAGGCTTAAGTCCATATAAAAAGTTTAGACAATTATTTCTCATTGATGACTTTGTTCTGAATCAGAAAGTGCTGCTCAGACGTAAGACTTCAAATCTTGGTTTGCAGTACTGTAGTGCCCACCTGTAGCTAAGGGAGACAACCCGCTATTGTTCTAAAATGATAGCCAAATTTGTTTTCTCCCCTATCTAGAAGCCTTTGAGAGGGAACTGACACTGATTCTAACCACTCCAACAGCTATCAAAATACCTGAAAGCAAATCCTGAACCCATCACTCTTGAGTTCAGCCTTGGCAGACAAAAGAAAAATGAGGAGGAATCCAATACAGGGATACTTTTGGAAGCCCTTGTCAAGAAATTCCAATGGGCTCTCATATGAACATTTGAAAATCGCCCTGTTCTTTTTTCTAGTTCCCTATCTAGAACTTGGAATGCTAATTACGCTTGCCTTTACTTCTTCACATCTCCTATTCACCAGTCAAGGACTTTCTTTCCCCCCTACAGATAACAGTTATACAATTTGGGAGTCTTTTAGATAGACCCACTGAAGGGATACTCCAATTGCCTCACCCTGCATCCCTGTTCAGCATGGAAGAAGCCAGAGCGGTCTGTACTGTGATTCCCTATCTGCAAGCTGGGTAACCTTTTCAGAGGATGGTGTGATAAGAATAGGAGGTAGGAATTGACTAGGCAGTCAGGGTAAAACACCTCCAAAGAAAACTAGCCAGTTCCTTGGCTAAAACTCACAATGTCCTTGGGCATCTTAGCAACATATAATCTGTTCCAAAGGCCAAAAATGTCAAAAGTATTTATCTAATCCTTAAAAGATTTTAGGGCTCTTCAGAGGAGGGAATGTTAGAGGAGCCAAAAGCCCCATAAAAAAATAAAGAAGAAAGAGTACATGTAGTTATCAGAAGAAAGTGATGGGGAGATATGGGAGGAGTTGGAGGGGAGGGAGTGGGTATGGATTTGATCAAAACAGCTTATATGCTTATATTCCTATATGAAATTCTCAATAATTTTTTTTTTGTCTTTTTGAGACAGGATCTCCTTGTAGCTCCAGCTGTCCTAGAAGTCACTATGTAGAGCAGGCTGGCCTTGAA
>NW_008344857.1:0-310 GCF_000622305.1 Nannospalax galili | reverse complement strand
GCCTTCACTACTATCCTCAGGCCTCTTGGGGTAAGTCTATAGCACAGCTCTGGTCCTGGTCCTGCCCTCATCTCCCTCTACTTCCCTTGTCCTGCAACACCCACCAGCCTCTTTCTGGGGCTGACAGCCTCTTTCTGGGGCTCCGAGGCTTACCTTTACTCTCCCTGATCCTTTGCATCCAGTACAACCCAGCTACTCAATCCACTCCCTGGGAAATCTTGGGGCTTCTTCCTTCCCCATCTGCCTTTGCATCTCTGTGTGGCGCGGCCACGGCCAGGGTCGCAGGTCAGTGCCACCCAAGTTCCTGAGG
>NW_008344856.1:0-294 GCF_000622305.1 Nannospalax galili | reverse complement strand
TTGACAAAGGGGCCAAGAACATTCACTGGAGGAAAGACAGCATGTTCAGTAGATGGTACTCACAAAATTAGATCTCCATCTGTAGAAGAATGAAACTAAACCCCTATCTTTCACCTTGCACTAAAGTCAATTCCAATTGGATCAAAGACCTCAATATATTGCCTGAAACTCTGAAACTGTTAGAAGAAAACATTGGCAAAAACCTACAAGATATAAGTGTAGGAAAGGATTTTCTAAACCATCCAACAATTGCTCAGGAAACAAGGTCAAGAATCAACAAATGGGACCTCATTA
>NW_008344855.1:0-314 GCF_000622305.1 Nannospalax galili | reverse complement strand
CATCTTCAACTACATAGGAAACTAGAGACCAGCTTAGAAACTACATGTGACTGTGTCTCAAAAATTAGATAAATAAGAATAAATTTTTAAAATATCAGGGTTGGAGAGATGGCTCAGTGGTTAAGACCACTGTTGCTCTTACAGAGGACCAGAATTCAGTTCCCAGCTCCCACATAGCAGCTAACAACCATCCATATCTCCAGTTCTAGGGGATCTGACGCCCCCTTCTGGGCTCCATGCTAGACTCCATGGGCATTGCATTACAAAGCACTCATATACACTAAATAATTTTTTTGATTAAAATTAAATAAAAA
>NW_008344854.1:5432-6181 GCF_000622305.1 Nannospalax galili | reverse complement strand
TGGAGATGATGCATATGGAAGAATCACTTTTTGGGCTCTGCCAGGACTCTGTGGTTCAGGGTTAGGTTCAGTTTGAGTTTGGCAAGTGGTCCCTGGGTCAGTAGCTCAGAGGGAAGGATCACAATCTGTGCTCACTCTGAGGCTCTGGGGCTACCTACCTTCCTGTAAGTCAGGGTTCTGAAGGAGTTACTCAAGTCATTCTGGCAGCTGAGTGGAGGAACAGGTCATTGTCTGGATTGTGAGTAGGGTTCTTGGGCTGCATACCTCCCTGTGGGTCAGGGTTCATGTCTCAGCTAGAATTACTCTGGGTCAACTGCATGGAGGGAGGGTCCCAGGCCTGCCTTTTCAAAGTGGCTCTCATTTGTTTTGAGATTTCCCAAGATTTCCAACTCCCCTACTACCAGGATTCCAAAGTCATAACAGGTCATTGTCTGGATTGTGAGTAGGGTTCTTGGGCTGCATACCTCCCTGTGGGTCAGGGTTCATGTCTCAGCTAGAATTACTCTGGGTCAACTGCATGGAGGGAGGGTCCCAGGCCTGCCTTTTCAAAGTGGCTCTCATTTGTTTTGAGATTTCCCAAGATTTCCAACTCCCCTACTACCAGGATTCCAAAGTCATCATTTCACTGGCATAAAAATCCATGAAAATATATTGAAAATGAAATATATATTTTACAGTCCTCATATAGTCAAACATAAAAATTTTAAGTCATAATTTTTGTAACAAGATATTATCAAAGATAACTCAAT
>NW_008344854.1:0-4707 GCF_000622305.1 Nannospalax galili | reverse complement strand
GAAAGATATAATATGACTATTGTGGTATCTCCGCAAAAATTACACATCCTAAATCTAATTATGAAGAAGCATCAGGCAAATTCATATTTATAGGCAATCTAGAAAACAATTAGCCTTATTACTTGATAATGTCAAGACTAATAAATCAAAATGCTGAGGAGCTATTACGGGTTAGAGAAGATCAAATTCCTATGAGAACTAAATGTGATGCATGGTCATGAACTGAATTCTGGGCCAAGAAATATTACGAATGCAGGACATTACTTAGATAATTGACTAAACTTGAAAGTAGACTGTGAATTAGATGATAGAATTGTATCAGTGTTAGATTTCCCGATTTTGATTATTATGCCATATTAATTCAAGCTAATAACCTTTTCTTAGCAACTACACACTAAATAAATTGAAGGACACAATTTACACTCTCTAATTTATAGTTAAATCTCTAACTTAAGTGTGTTGAGTAAGCAAGAGAGAGAGAGAGAGAGAGTAGGAGGGATAAAAGAGGTTGTGTGGAGAAGGAGGGAGAAAAAAGGAGGGAAGGAGGAGGAAACGAACAAGATCAAATCAGCCAAAATATGAAAAGTAGATGAATCTGGATAAAGGTATGTGGTACTATAATATTTTAATTTTTATTTAACATTTTTATTAAACTAACATCTAAATGAAATAGCTAACAAGCTATTCACCCTTAATACACTGGATAAAATTGTTCTTTCTATAGGTTTCCTTCTTAGCATGCTAAAGGACTAATATGAACACAACCGATCATTTGACAGTAGTATTTTCACTCTAAATTAATATACTGATTTTCTAGCTCATAATCCTGCTTTTCTAAAGCTAAATCCAAAATATAGATGTTTAAGGGGATTCTGGGTCACATTCTTTCTTCTGCTGTTTCCTGAGCATATCCTCCATTCCATATTCTACAGCACTTGGTCTCTGAAGTCTAATTCAGCCAAAGGAATTTCCCATGTTGCTTGGTAAGACATATACTACCAGTCTTGTCTATCCACACGAAGAAGATCCATCTTCTTTCTCCGCTTGTTTGGCAAGAGGTAAAGAGCTCCAGGACTAGGCCAGATTTGGGCTGGTCCTGAGCACCCATTTACCCTACCCAATTAAGTCACTATCCTCCTGCTCTGGGACTAGGTTAGGGAGAGCACCAGACAAGCCTGACAAGTTTACCTATCACCATGCATCCAGGAAGCTTTCTTTTTTACAATACCTCGAGACTATTACAAAGTTACACAACTGGTCAAACATACGGAATACATGTCTGTGAGGTGTCCACCTTTAAGTAACACATATGCAATGCAACTTCTACACCGAAATCTCAGAGAACATCACAGAACGGGTGCAGAAAAATATCAATGCAGCTCTCAACTCTCACCAGAGAAGTTTCCTCATTCAGCAGACAGTGATTAACCCAGAGACCCACAATTGATCAAAGTGCAATGAATAAGAGACTTCATGGTACTTATCCTTTAGTAGGACACCTATATCAAACATAGTCCACTCAAGGCTCAAATTAGGAAAATTGTAAGAGCAAGATGTGGTGAATGACCTCAAGGAAACAGTTTTCCAGATAGCTGGATAATTATTCATATGAATTCACAGCAATGCTGACAGCATGCACAAGACGCACATTTTCCGAAGTCAGACAATATCCCAGCATAGAAATGGGGATGTGTTTGAGAAATCCCAACCTTAGCTGAGTAACTATTGACAGCCAGTAGTTGTTGGGAAAGGGAGAGCCAGTTTTCATTAAGGATGTGACACTAGATAGTTTTACCAAGCTGCAGTGGATTGAACCACACCAAAGGGCATTTGGGGACACAAACTTGACTCAGTAGGCTTTAATGTATATGTCAGATTACATGAAGTCAAGTGGGAGCATTAAGAGTGGTACGGATAGGGGAAGTGTCTAAATGTGATCAAAATAAATTTATGAACACCACTGCAAAAATCCGATAAAAAATTACTCTTGAATTTAAAAAGTGGCAAAGTGTCATTTGGGTATCTTACTCCTTCAAATGACAGCAATATCAGGTTCTCGTCAGGTTCTCCTAATTGACAACTCTACAGTATCAATTGTCCAAATATTTTTGCCATGTGGTGTATGCTGTAATATACTTCAGCAACTTGATTTACTATAAAGTGATTTTGATCATGTCCCTTAGAACATCAAAAAATTCCCTTCTTGGGATCCCATAACCCTCAAAAATAGCATTACACTAGGAAATTAGGAATTCCCTCCTTTAGCACTTGTTAAGTCTGAAGCTAGTCTGTGTGTTTGGGAAAGTAAGTGGCAAGTTTCCAAATATATACAACTAATTTGAGAAACAGATATACAACTCTGTGTGTGTGTTTATACAGATATGTGAATGTGTACTGATTTTTCCTAATCTAGAATTTAAATATGATATTCTGTCGGTGAAATATGTGAAAATATTGTTTCCTTATCTTTGGTCCTCTACACACTTCATTCTTTTTATATTTCTTGGCTGAGACTGTGAAGATTCCTTGATTTCTACACACTGTATCCAAAATCCTCCCCCTACATTATCATTTACTTTTCTCTGTCTTCTTGTCTTTCTTAGTTCACCTCAAATCTCCTATCATTATCTGAAATATCATACATATTTGTCTTTGTCCTATTTAGTGGAATAGAAGTTGTTATGGTTGTGATTATTATAATTTCTTGCTTTCACTGTTGTATATCGTGACCTAGAGCATCAATGCTTACTGAAGGGTGTGTATATATGTGAAGAAAGAAAGAAATAAAGAATGAAAGAAAGAAAAAAGCAAGGAAGGAAGGAAGGAAGGAAGGAAGGAAAGGGAGGGAGAAGGAAGGACTATGTGTTGTGTTTTCAATGTATATTATAGATGGAAAGCATGTCTTGTGGATGAAAAACTGGCGTAAGGGTAAGTTCACTTGCTGACAAAGCAAGGTAACCTGAGTTCAAATCCCCAGCATCTTCAAATTCCAGGAATGGCCATATACATCTGTAACCCCAGCAGTGGTGTATGGAGGCAGGAGAATCTCTGCAACTCTCTGACTAACAAATGAACAGAAATAGTGAACTTCAAGTTCAGTGAGAGGTCCTGTCTTGGAAAATAAGAATGAGAAAAATGGAGGAAGACTATCAGTGTCTTCCTATGGCATCCACATGTGCATACACACCCACCTAAGTATGTGTGCATACATAACACACACACATACACACAAACACACACAAAAGCAGCTCATTTTCTAGTACCTTACTGCATCCTTATGATATCCCTATGAGATACAGAGGTCTTGAAGTAATTATATTGTGATATTCATTCCTATATGGCAGTAACATAACCTCTCAAAGCAAATTCAAATAATGAAGTGGTAATGAAGGTGCCATGGCTTTTGCCTGCAATCTAAGCCATGGTATTATGTGATGAGAAGAGAAGGGGATTCCTTGGGAGACCTCAGGAGCTTTTCTTTGTAGTGAGTAGTCAGAGTAGAGGCACCTACTGTGTTACAGTGCAATAACAGCCGAAGAGAGGGGTTGTGAAAATGGTTCAGTGGATAAAGCACTTGTTGTGCAGGCATGAGTACCTAGAGTTCAAATTCCCAGAACCCACGTAAATGCTAGGCAGGTGTGGTAGCCACATGTCATCTCAGCACTTTGGAGGTAGAGATAAGCGATCCCTGGGAGAGATAGCTAGCTAGATTATCTGGAATTAGAGAGCTCCAAGTTAGTCAGAGATCCTGCCTCAGTAAATAATATACAATAGAGTTAAGGAATATCCTCCAAAATTAAAAAATTGAACAACTATAATACACATCAAATTCATTACTGGTGAAATGTTAAAAATGAAATCAGTGTGTGGAAAGGACTCCTGCACATTGAAGTTCAAGACATCACTTTTCACTATAGCTAAGATATAGAATAAATCTAAGTATACATTGCTAATTAAAGAAAATATTGCACAATGAAGTACTAGTTAACCTTAGAAGAAAGTAGTTTCATTTGTCATACTGTATATAAAACTGGGGGGTATTATGTTAAAAAGACACGCAGAGAAATTCAAAAATCACATAATCTTGGTTATTTGTAAAAAGTTAAAACGTTGAGCTAATGCAGGCAGAGAAAAAAATGAAGGATAATAGAAGACGGGGGGTTGTGGGAACTGGAAGATATTGGTTAAAGGGGTTAAAATATATTAGGCAGGAGGATATTGCACATCACGGTGGCTTTACTTAGTATAATGAATTATGTACCTGAAAATTTCTGAGAATATGTTTAAAGTGTTCTCTTTTATAACAAAATTTATAACTGTGTGACATAAAACATTTAACAGTTTTATTTAGCCATTTTATGATGAACACAAATTTCAAAACATCCTGTTATACACCATAAATATATATACATTTTTTAATAGAAAATAGATTTAAAAGTCTTTGAATGGTGGAGAATGGTGGCGGCTGTTAGAACGAAGTGATTGACACCATGGTGGAAAGAAGGATATATCTCATTTCTGGTGTGGTATGCACTTATAGCAGCCCTCATAGCATACTATGTGCTACATTCATCTATTTTCACAGTCTTCCTTTCCTAAACAGCACTAAAGGCCCACATACTTGACTTTTGTCCCGATAGTTAGGATGAAATCATGAGCAGCCAGTATAACTTTGCATATCTATGCCTCAGTTTCCTCATTAATGAA
>NW_008344853.1:0-1381 GCF_000622305.1 Nannospalax galili | reverse complement strand
ATTATATAAGAAGGACAAAATTAACCAAACTAAAGCCAACAAATATATCCAGAGCTCTTTCTTTGTTGTCTTTGCTAGGCCATGTGTTCATTGCAGTAACTGTGTGGGATAAATATCACCTCTGGGGGCTTTGAGAAACTGCGCTCTCAAGGCCTCATCCCAAGCTAGTACTTGCATGGAGGTGGGGTAGACTGATGATCTCCTATTTTTTTGGACTGTGTTAATTTTTTTTGTTCTTGGTCACTCAGCAAAGAGAAGTTCCCCAAAAGACAGTTTCTGGATACTTGAACATAATGGAGATGTGTGGGATAAATATCACCTCTGGGGGCTTTGAGAAACTGCGCTCTCAAGGCCTCATCCCAAGCTAGTACTTGCATGGAGGTGGGGTAGACTGATGATCTCCTATTTTTTTGGACTGTGTTAATTTTTTTTGTTCTTGGTCACTCAGCAAAGAGAAGTTCCCCCAAAGACAGTTTCTGGATACTTGAACATAATGGAGTAGGACAGGCCAGAACCTCTTGAAAATAGGAGTTCCAGAGAAGTTAGTGATACTACCAAGTACTTTCAGTTGGCCCTGCCAGGTGCTCAGATGATTTACCCCTGCAAGCTCTCCATGGTCATCTAAGCCTTCAGGCTGGGTTATTCACTTTCCCACTGTGGATGACTTTCTTTCACTTCCTTGGCTTCCTTTCCAAGGATCTATTTAGAGACTGAGATCATGGTCTTTGTGAAAGGGATCAGAGCTTCTGATTAATCCTTAGTTACTTGATAAAGCTAAAATCGACCTTACTACAACTGAGGTTCACTGCTCCAAACTAATAAATTTATAGGCCTCATTCCCTGCAAGCATTTTGATTTCCCAGAGGGAGAAAAGTACATAAATATCCAACTAGCAATGTGGAAGAGTGTCCTGTACCAACAATGCCCGGGACTAGCCTGTTGCCGCGTTTGTCCATCCTTCAGGGGAAATAAACGGAAAATGAAAAGCAGGACTAGGAATATGAGAAAGAAGGTTTTAAGATGACCCAGGCCCAGTCACCTCCTGACTGCAACTGCTTAAAGACCCTAGCTTTCTCTACTCTGCCAAGATCAGCACAAAACACAGATGAATAACTGTCTTAGCCATACTCAAGGATGATGCTTTACTTAGTAACAGGTAACTGGAAGAAGACCTTACACTGAAGAAGACATTGAAAGCATGCTCTGATAAATGATAGCTGCCTGCTGAAAACTAGAGTGACACGTGAATGGTTTGCACTCCTGCTGGTGGGAGTCGTGCCTGTGATAAAATGATTTTTCAGCATGCTTGTATCTCACCACTGAGTTTATGTGTGTGAAAGCAATGGGGTTTAATTTCTCTTAAGCAGGATTGGCTCGGGAG
>NW_008344852.1:104128-108752 GCF_000622305.1 Nannospalax galili | reverse complement strand
GTTTGATTCCAAGGGCACACATGGTGGAAGGAGAGAACTAATTTCTGCAAGTTGTCCTCTGACCAGCGTGCATGCACACGTACATGCACATACACACACACAGACACAAAATGTGATTTTTAAAATCTTATAAGACTAGAGAGATGGTGTGGTTCCAAGAGTGATTGCTGCTCTACCAAGAAACCAGATTCTTCCAGCACCTACATTGGGTCGCTCATAATCACCTGTAACTCCACCTCTAGGGAGTTCAGTGCCCTCTTCTGGCCTCTGTGGGCAGTCACATGCACATACCCACACACAGACACCCATACATTACACATAACTAAACATAAAATATTTTTTTAAATCTTTAAAAATTGGATGGATTTGAAAGTAAAGATATATTGGAAAACAAATGCAAATCTTTCACCTCTATATTTTGATGTTAATAATACTTAATGGTCATTAATAACTGACGATTGATATATGCCACAGCTGACTGCAACAAAGTATCAATGTGTAGCAAAGCCTGGAGGCACAGATTTCTTAGTGACGCAAAAGGCTGAGATAGGAGGATTGAAAGTTCAAGGCCAGCCTGTGTTAGAGTGAATTCAAGTTCAGCCTAAGGAACTCAGTGAGACCCTGTCAAATGAAAAGTACAAACAGTGCCTCGGATGTATTTCAGTGGTAGGGCCCTTGCCCAGCATGTGCTGTATCCTGAGTTCAACCCCCAGTACTGAAAAATAAACACACTAGAGCTGAAAAATCTGACTTTCAGATCTTTTTAGATCTAATATTGCATGATTACAAGTAAATTTCACCCTGCCATTTTCAGTATAATGTCAAGCTAAATTTAAAAAACAAAATCAAAGATTTTTGCAAAAATAATTGAGTAGCAGAATGAACATTGCAATGAGATGTATGCTGTAATAAACTATGGGCACATGCAAAGAGGTTGAGGCAAAGGGAAGTTTTTAATGACAAATGGGAACTAGATTAGATATTTTGAAACAATAATTCTTAGCCATAGTGATTACTAAGAAAGGTGTGAGGTTTCAGAAAGTTAGATTTCAGAAAGCCAAAAGTTACATCATTTTTAGACTTAAATTCTGATTTTGGGGGAGAAAAAAAATGAGATTGAGCACAACTTCAAAAAAAATTATTTGACCTAATTTTAGAATTGATTATTAGTAGTTGTGTTGAAGTGACAAAACACTCCATTTTGTTCTCGCTGACTTTTCCTTTACCCCATCTTTTTGCCCAGCCATTCGCACTGTAGCCAGCCAGCCATGAAGGCC
Organism: Nannospalax galili; assembly: GCF_000622305.1. Taxonomy (NCBI): domain Eukaryota; kingdom Metazoa; phylum Chordata; class Mammalia; order Rodentia; family Spalacidae; genus Nannospalax; species Nannospalax galili. The sequence goes on along the minus strand of NW_008344852.1, from coordinate 107,475 downwards.
ACATCCATAGTTTCATGGGAGTACATTGTTTCTATAATACTGGGAAACTTCCAACTATCCCAGTGGCACATCCAAGTAGAATGTCATCCTCTTTCCCAGGTATTCCTGCATCTTCATAGAGCCCATTGTCTCTGCATTGTCTCTGCAATTCTGAGAAAAATTTTTTTTTCCTAACCAAAACTTTTTGTTAACTGAAAAACTGTTTGCTAAATGACCTGACCCTTGTCTGATGTAACTATGGTGATCTAATGTAACTATAGTTCTTAGCTTTGGCCCTGGCATGATGTAATTATGGTTTTAGGCTTTATAAACCTCACTCTGCCTTCCCTTGGGGTCAAATTCTTTTGGGTGTTAGCCCCCTCTCTGACAATTAATGAAGGATTCCTAATTCAGCCAGCACTATGTGGCATTCTTCTGTGCCTCTTGCTTGGTATTACAATATGACTTAGGCAATGGTGTATGAGTTTTATCAAGCATGGTGACACATATCTGTAATTGTAGTGCATAGGAGGTGGACTCGGGAGGTCAGGAGTGCAAGACCGTCCTCAGCTACATAGCCAGTTCAAAGCTAACCTGGGTTATGTGAGACCTTGCCTCAAGAAAACAAAAAACAAAATTAATCCCAGCACTTGGACTCAGAGGCAGGCAGATCTCTGTGAGATAGAGGCCGGCCTAGTTTACATAGCAAGTTCCAGACCAATCGGGACTGCCTGGAGACCTCTCAAAAATACAACAAAAAGAAAAGAAAATACATGAGCAGACCACAAACTGACTTCTCCTGGAGCAGGACTGCAGCAATTGTCAGAGTTACTGCTATGCAGTTACTGACTTAAAATAAGTAAAGCAAAAAAATTTTGGTTGTTGTAAATCACAGAGATTTTTGACACTGTTATAATGGCATAGTCTCATACTTAAGTAAGCCCACATATTAGTGGCTTAAAGGCTAAGTGTACTGTAGGACAATAATATTTAAGTGTCTATTTAATATGATAATATAATCACCAAACTGCTCAACGATATGGCATGGTGGTTTGAATAAGAACACCCCAGTTGGTGGTGGTGTTTTGGGAGGTCTTAGAAGGTCTGACCATGTTGGAGGAAGCACGTAACTGGGGTTGGGCTTAGAGAGTTCTTAAGCCTTGCCAGATCTCCAGTCACCCCCCTGCATCCTGTGCCTGCTTGAAGATGTGAGTGCTTAGCTTCTGCTCCTACTCCAGCCACCTCTGCCACCATGACTGCCCACCATGATGGACTCTTTCCCCTTTGGAACCATAAGCTAAATAAGGTCTTCCTTTTAAAATTTCCTTTGGTGATGGTGTTTCTATCAGAGCAACAGAAAAGTAACTAATACAGATGGTAAACATCTATTTAAATTTTGTGTTAGAAATGTAGGAGTAGGGCTGGAGAGATGGCTCAGCAGCTAAGAGCACTGGTTCTTGCAGGGGACTCGGGTTCAATTCCCAGCACCCACATTGAGGCTAACAGCCATCCTCAACTCCAGATCCAGGGAATCTAACACCCTTTTCTGACCTCCGCAGACATTGCACGACGTGGGCGAACTTCCATATATGTGACACGGATGCACTTCTGTACATGCAGGTAATACATTCAGAATACACATAAAATAAAAATAATAAAATGTTTTTAAAAGTAGGGGCTAGTCAGGCATGGTGGCGCATACCTTATTCCCAGGACTCAGGAGATAGAGGCAGGATGTTTTCTGTGCAATCAAGACAAGTCTGGTCTACATAGCAAGTTCCAGTCCAGCTGGAGCTACAGGGAGACCCTATCTCAAAACAAAAGTGGTTAAGAGCATTTCTTGCTGAGGACCAGAGTTCAGATTCCACCACCAATGTCAGACTTCTTACAAACTCCTGTAACCTCAGCTTCATAGAGACCCAATGCCTCTGACTTCTGTAGGCACCTACATTCATGTGCACAAACTCATACACAGACACACACATACACACACGATTTAAAATAACATGAAAAGTAATGAAAATGAAAGTAATCTCATGCTGAGTGTAGTGACACACACCTTTTACCCCAGCACAGATCTCTCTGAGATCAGGTGCATCTCTTTTGAGTTTAAGGCCAACCTAGTCTGCCTAGCAAATTCAACCTACCAGGGCTATATAGCAAGCCCCTGTCTCAAGCATGGTGACACATATCTGTAATTGTAGTGCATAGGAGGTGGACTCGGGAGGTCAGGAGTGCAAGACCGTCCTCAGCTACATAGCCAGTTTAAAGCTAACCTGGGTTGTATGAGACCTTGCATCAAGAAAACAAAAAACAAAGAGAACACAATAGTGGAATATACCCAAGGGTCAGTGGTGAGCATCACAAGAAGTAGAACCATAATAGCTATAAAGATAAAGCCAGGCATGGTGTTGTCCACCTATAATTGCAGCACTTGAAAGGCTGAGGCAGGGGGATCAAATGTTCATGGCCAACTTGGCTACATGGGGAGTTCTAGGACAGCTTGAATCACATAGTTAACCCTGCCTTAAGAAGCAAAATAAAAACTAACAGCTATGTATATGATTTTGTAGTAAGTACAAAAGAAAGTATGCCATTAGTTTACATTTTCAACAGGTTTAAAAGAGCTTTTACTCTACATTGCTCAAAGATTTTAAAGTTTGAATAAAAATATTTTGGTATACTTTATCTAAACAGCTCTTCTTCATTAAGATTGTAAGAGGGATTATAAGGTGTGCTGTACAGGTTTACAGGCTGTAAAATGAAAATAAAGTAATAAAACTTCAAAGGAATTCCTGCTATTTATAGGTCGCATGGATGTGAAGACATAATTTGACCATAAGCGCAGTGCATAATCTTGTTTGTGAGATTTTTCTTAGAAAAAGGATTATAGTCCATTGCAGGCAGTTTAGAAATTCTTGGCAAGAGACTTACAGATTGGTGGATAAGCAGTTCCTTTCCCTTTCTATGTCCCCTAATTTTCCTTGCCTTTCTATCCTACCTCAAAATGAGCTTTGCTTTTCCTGGCCTTATGAGAGACAAACCTGTGGTTTGCATTGCACACACAAATGCTTCAGTACCAGGAATTATTCATTAGATGTAAAGATGTGATAAAAAGATAAGCTTGGGGTGAAGAGATGAGAGACAAACCTGTGGTTTGCATTGCACACACAAATGCTTCAGTACCAGGAATTATTCATTAGATGTAAAGATGTGATAAAAAGATAAGCTTGGGGCTGAAGAGATGGCTCAGTGGTTAAGAACACTGACTGTTCTTGCAGAAGACCTGGATTCGAATCTCAGCACCCACATGGCAGCTAACAACTGTCTGTAACTCCAGTTCCAGGGGATCCGACAGCCTCTTCTTT
>NW_008344852.1:93758-102307 GCF_000622305.1 Nannospalax galili | reverse complement strand
ACAACACAGCAGACAGTAGCAGGGATATCAGAATATAAGGGCTCTAGTAGGGGGAGGGAGGCTATGGGAGGGTGCCATCTGGGAAGTGGGTGTATAGTCGAATAAGATAGTTTGGGATGTTCTGTGTGATATACAACAGACAAAAAAATCAACAAATTTAAAAAAAATGTATTATATTTGAGGAGAATACATGGAAATTTACATCATGCTAATAGTAGAGGTGATAAACATTACCACTGAAATCTACCCGATGACTTTATAGACATACACAGGGGCCAAGGATCCAAGTGCAACCGATTATGAGTAGTAATAATCAGATGCATATAGATTAGAGATGCATGTGCCAACATCTCAGTGTTGGTAGCAAAAACAATGAGTCTTTCTGCAAGGAACAATATATTCTAAACTGAAATGGAGATCTTTTTTAAAGGTTAAAAAACTCATTCAATTTTATGCCTTACAAGAAAAGATTTTCAAAAGACTTCAGATACTGGATTTATGAAGCACAAACTGTAAAATAACAGTAGTAAATATGAATAAAAGACAAGCTTAGAAATGTGTGCAGAGAGCAAGAAACTGTAATCAATAAGGATATTTGAGAAAACACTTTTTTTCTGCATTTGTGAATGTGTGTGCATTGTTATATATGTGCACAGTGCACATGCATGTGGAGACCTCAGGTGTCATTCCTCAGGAGCCATCCACCTTGTTTTCTGAGACAGGATCTTTCATTGGCCTGGGCTTGCCTGTTTGTCTAAACTGCCTGAAAAAGGAGCCCTGGGCATCTGTCTGTCTCTGCCTCATTAACACTGGGATTGCAATTGAACATCTCTTTTTTTGTAAGTCCTGGGGTTTGAACTCAAGTCTTCATGCTTGCATTGCAACCACTTCACCAACTGAACTCTCTCCCCAGACCAACGAGTAGAATTTGAAGAACTGAAATTATATGTATATAACATTTTTAAAATCAATGGATGGGATTAATAATCTATTTGACACAGAAATATAAGCTAGAGGATGGAAGATAGAAATAAGTATCCCAATGCAATAGAAAAAGTAAAATTAAAAAAAGAGGGGTTGGAGAGGTGGCTCAGCAGTTAAGAGCACTGGCTGTTCTTCAAGAGGACCCAGGTTTGATTCTCAGCATCCACATAGCAGCTAACAACCATTCGTAACTCCAGTTCCAGGGAATCCAATGTCCTCTTCTGATGTCCATGGACACTGCACAACACAGTGCATTTACATACCTGCAGGCAATTCACTCATACACATAAAATTTTAAATAATAATAATAATAGACTTGCAGGGGTGGTGGTGCATGATCATAATCTCAGTATTTAGGATGTGGGGACAGGAGGATCAGGAGTCTAAGATCATCCTTAGCTGCATAGGGAATTACAAGTGAGCTTGGGCTACTTGAGTCTTTATATCAAATCAAAAAGTCAGGGGACTAGAAAGATGGCTTAGTGGTTAAGAGTGCATACTGCTTTTACAGATGACCTGAATTTGGTTCCCAGCATCCACACCTGCAGACTCACAACCTTAACTCTGGCTCTAGGAATCACCTCTGGCCTCTAAGGGCACTTGCACTCATGTGTACATACCCACACAAGATACACCCACATACGCATAATCAAAAGTAAAATCTTAAAAAGAAGAAGAATCAAGGAGATGGCTCAGTGGGTAAAAGCATTTACTACATAAGCCTGATGACCTGAGTTTGGGTTACCAGAACCCATATAAAAACTGGATAGATGGCTCAGTGGTTAAGAGCACTGACTGCTCTTGCAGAGGATCCAGATTCTCAGCCTGGCACCCACAAGGTGGCTAACAACCGTCTGTAATTCCAGTTGTGAGGGATCCTACGCCCTCTTCTGACCACCAAGGGCATTTCGGAACACAGGTGCACCTACCTACATGGAGGCAATACACCCATACATATTAAATAAGAATAAAATATTTTCAAAATTAAAGAACTGGATAAGGTAGTGCATATCTGTAATGCCAGCACTCTTGTGGCAAGACGAGAGGCAGAGACAGGAAATTTACCTGTAAGCTCTGCATAGGTCTGTCAACCTGAAGTATGCAGTGAAGCAACAGAAACAAGAGAGACCCTGTCTCATAACAAGGTGAAAGGTGAGAATCAACTCCCAAAAAGTTGTTCTCTGACCTCCACGTGTGTACTGTGGCACGGGCGGAGGGGGATTTTTTAATTTTTAAAACTAAAAACGAAAACCTTTTTGTAACTATGCAGATGTGATAGATATAAAAGAATTTAAGTGACAGTGGAAGACATTGTGAGATTTAAAATAAATCTAATTACAGCTTTGGAAGAAAAGCAAAAAGACGATGGGCAGAGCAATATTTGACAGGATAATGGTTGAGAACTTTTCAGAACTGATGATAGACTCCAACCCACTGTCTTAGGAAGCCCTCCAAATCCTAAGTGAGTCAAAGAACAATAAATCCTCACTTCAGTACACAACAGTGAAGTTGCAGAATACCCAAAACAAAAAGAAACCTTTAAAGTAGAGAAAAAGCAAATTACAGAAATCCATGCTTTTTATCAGCAGCAATAGAAACCAGAAGACTTTGGAATATGTTCAATGGCCAAAAGAAAATGACTCCATGAGCATGGCGAGGCAATCCCAGCATCCAGAGACAGAAGCAGGAGGATTTACAAGGTGAAGGCTAGCTTGGGTTACATAGAGATGCTAAACAAAACAAAAACAAAGTCAGCCTTAATTCTGTAGCACCTAGAAAAGATCTTTCAAAAATAAATCTAAGCCAGGCCAGGCATGCTGGTGCTTACTTTAGTCCCAGAACTCCAGATACAAAGGCAGGTGGATCTCTGAGATTGAACCCAGCCTGGTCTACATGGCGAGTTATAGTCCAGCTGGGAGCTATAGGGAGACCCTGCCTCAAAAAAAAATTAAATAAATAAATAAACCCAAAAAAAAAACAAAACAAAAAACCAGAGAGAGAGAGATGAGAGAGAGAGAGAGAGAGAGAGAGAGAGAGAGAGAGAGAGAGAATATGAGGCTAGCCAAGTGTGGTGGCAGAGGGCTATAATCGCAGTTGCTGGGGAGAATGAGGCAAGAGATTTACAAATTTAAGGCCTGCCTGGGACACAGAATGAGTTCAAGGTCAGCCTAGGCAGTGTAGTGAGACCCTGTTTGAAAATAAGCAAATACATAACTGCAGAAATAGCTCAGTGATAGAGCACTTGCCTCGAATTGGAAAAGCCCTCAGTTCATCACCCAATACTGCAATAAATAAATAAGCCTAGTACAACAAAAATAAAAATTTTCAAGCAAGCCAAAACCAGAACTTGAAGCAAAGTTAGCAACAAAATAGAAGGCATTAAAGAAAAAATATAAAGAAATAAGATCCCAAATGAAAGGTCTGCACATTAAGCATAAATGGAAAGCATTGGAAGTGGTGTTTGCAGAAATCTCTTCATTTTATTTTGAGACAGATCTCATGTGTCCATGTTGCTTTCAAACTCACTGTGAAGCTGAGAGTGACCTTGACCTCCTGATCCCTCTGCTTCCACTTCCGGAGTGCTGGGATTGCAAGCATGGGGCACCACACATGCATTATATGGTGCTGGGGACTGAACCCAAGGCTTCACACAGGCTATGCAAACAATGTACCAACTGAGCTAAATCCTCAGCCAATATTTGCTAAAGTCTAAAACCATAGCAATTATTGAAACAGATTCAATACTATTTTATAAGAAAAAAGCATTTTTCAACTGCCTAATATCAGAAGTAGGTCTCCCCAGACATACTTCATGCTTGCTGTTAAACAGACCTCATCAGTGTTTTCAATATGCTATCCTCTCCACCTTATATATGCCATGAAAAGGAAAAATGCTATTCATTGCCACTTGTCCTTTCTTCTTTTCCCATCGATGCAGGCAAGATATTAATAGTCTATTGGTATCCTTGTCAAATAACTGTTCAACATTCAGTGTTTTTCTTCATAATGACATTCTTATTTCAAATTCGTTTAATGTACCAATGAAGATGCTTTATTATACAGCCAGTAATTAGTATATATTTAGGAGCTGATGATTTAAAGCTATAAAAAATCAGAATTATATGACTTTCACATAAGCGTTAATGATTCCCACCATAGAGTTCTAAAAATGAAAATTCATCATAAAAAATTATATAATTATGTATTCACAGGTTAAGAATAATTAAGTCTTACTGAAAAGCTCTACCTATGCTTTCCACCCACATTGCCTTTTCAAAATTAGACTTGCTATGCCTTTTAACAGCCTGCCTATAAATAGCTAGAAATTTAGGCTCAAGGTATAAGGATTGACTCCTGAGTTTCAGTCAACTCCAAAGACAATCTAAACTCAAATTCCCAAAAGACTAAGAATCCAGGTGTGGTGACTCATGCATATCATCCAGCACTTGGGAAGCAGACACAGGAGATCACCTTAAGTTCAAGACCAACCCAGTCGACATAGTGAGTTCCAGCCCAGCCAAAGCTATGTAATCATATTCCAATTCAAGTGAACGAAAAAAACCAAAAAGAGTAAGAACCCATGTTTTTTCAGATTGTTACCTAGATTACGTACGTTCCCAGTTGCAAATGTGTTTTTATTTTAGGATGATATATAAAAGCAACTTACAAATTTTTAAAAATATTTTATTTATTATTTTTATTTTATGTGTATGACTATATTGCCTGCATGCAAGTACACCTATGTCATGCAGTGCTCTCCGTGGTCATAAGAGGGCATCAGATCCCCTGGAACTGGAGTCAAGGCCAGTTAGCCACCATGTAGATGCTGGGAACCAAACCTGAGTCCTCTGCAAAAGCAGTCAGTGCTCTTTTTTCATAAATTTATTTATTTATTTTTATTTGATGTGTGTAAGTTCACCCATCATGCAGTGCCGGCAGAGGCTGCATGAGTGTAAGTTCACCCATGTTGTGCAGTGCCTGCAGAGGTCAGACGAACATATCAGATTCCTGAAATTGGAGTTACAGACAGTTGTTAGCCACTACGTGGGTGCTAGGAATTGAACCCAGGCCCTCTGTAAGAGCAGTCAGTGCTCTGAACTACTGAGCCGTCTCTCCAACCTGATTTTGTTTCTTTTGGACAAGGTCTCATCATGTAGCCCATGCTGAGCCATCTCACTGGCCTGAGAAACATAACTCAATGTTCCGATAAAGTGCCTCTACTGTGCTCCTATAAAATTTATCTCTCTATTCTAGGTTCTGTTAATAATCTTCCCTCTCTGTTTTCAGTCATTCTCTATTAGAGCCTTACTTTTTCTTTTTTTTTTTTGAATTCATTTTTTTTGAATTTCATACAATATGTTTTGATCGTATTTAGAACCCCTCTTGAGTCCCTCACTGAATTTCATGTAGTCTGTCATATATCTTAAGGCCTATCAAGTCAAATTTGTGTTCTCAAATGTCCTTCAGTGTACATTCATCCACTGGAGTCAGGTTAACCTATCTTGTGTCACATACTTGAAGAAAACTGTCTCTTCCTCTCCCAGTAGTTATCTGTTGCCAATAGTTCATTAGCTAAGGTTGGAGCTTCTTACACACTTCCATTGCTGGAATTGGAATTTTGTCTGACTTGATCTTGCACGGGTCTTGTGTGTGCTGCCACCATTGCTGTAAGTTCATTTGAGTAACTTCCCAGCTGTCTGGAAAACTCTGTTTTCTTATGGTCATCAATCACCTCTGGCTCTTAACAATCTTTCTGCCCCTCTCTTCCACAATGATTTCTGAGTCTTGGGTGGCAAAGGTTTCATACACATGTCCTATTTGGTGATAAGCACTCTGCAGTCTTTTTTTCCTGCACTTTGGCCAATTGTGGCTTTCTGGTTTAATCACCATCTGATGCATAAGGAAACTTCACTGGTGAGAATTGAGAGATGCATTAATATTCTTTCCATCCCTTGTCATTCTATGTTTCCTCAACCCTAGGTGTAGAGGTTGCATTATAGATGTAACACTACTTAGAGCTAGACACCTCACAGACACTTATTCTCTGTATTTGACACAGTTGCAGAATTTCATGATAGTCTCCATCTATTGTAAAAGAAGTTTCTTTGATGAATGGTGAGAGGTACACTTGTCTGTAAATATAAAGATACACTTCCGAAGGGCTGAGATTAAAGGTATGGGCCACCACCCCAGCTCAAAACTTTACCTTTGAATGTCAACTCTTTTCTAGATATGGCCACAAACTCTTCATCTCGTGATCTCACAGTGGTAGTTACTTCCAACTAACTTAACTTTGCAGTCAGCCATGTCTTTAATGACATCATTGCATCTTACCTGCTACCCCTACTTCCTTCCTTTGCTAAAGTACACCATATGAGTATATCTAAACTAAGTGTGAGGAAAATGCTGGAGCAAAGTGGCCTTTTCTCAGTAACAGTAAAACAGGTCATGTGTGCTAGCACATATCTGTAATCCCAGTACTTGGGAAACATAGTGATCCCAGATGCTAGCACACATCTGTAATCCCAGTACATAGTGAGACTCCACCTGATTTAAAAAAAAAGATGAAACACACTATTATATGTCTAGAGACATAATTTGGTTAGTAGAGTGCTTGCCTGACATACACAAAGCTCCACGTTTGATCCTCAGGTGAGGGAGTACACATTTATAATCCCAGCCTTTCAGAGGGAGAGGCTTTTATTAGATTCCAATTCAAACAAACCATTTTTGAGTCATGTACAGGTTCACATCTGTAATCCCAGCACTTTGGAAGGCTGGAAGATCATTTGGAGTTTGAGGCTAGCCTAGGTGAATTCCATGTCAGCTTGGGCTACAGAGTAATACTCTGGGAGGGAGGGAGGGAGGGAGGGAGGGAGGGAGAGAGAACAGGAACAAACTGGAGAGATGGCTCAACGGTTAAGAACATTGACTGCTCTTGCAGAGGACCTGGGTTTGAATCCCAGTTACCCATATAGAGGTTAATAACTGTCCTGGTTTGTTTCTTCATTGCTGTGACAAAATACTCTGACCACTACCAACTTGGGGAGGAAAGGCTTTATTTATCTTGCATCTCCCAGGTCACAGTTCATCAGGGAGCCCAAGGTAGGAACTCGGGGCAGGAATCTGGAAGCAGGAGCTGGAGCACAGGCCATGGAGGAATGCTGCTTACTGGCTTGCTCCCCTGGCCCCTGCTCAGCTTGTGCTCATATCCAACACAGGCCCACCTGCCCAGGAATGGCACCACGCACAGTGGGCTGGGACCTCCCACATCACTCAACAATCAAGAAAATGCCCCACAGACATGGCCACAGGCCAGTCCAATGGAGGCAATTCCCCGACTGAGGCTCCCTCAACCCAGGTGTGTCAAGTTGACACTAAGGCTATCCAGCACAATAACTGTCTATAACTCCAGTTCCAATGGATCCACTGCCTTCTTCTGATCTCCATGGGCACTGCACAACATGGATATAATTACATACATGTAGACAATATACTCATACACATAAAATCAAAGTAATAAATAAAAAATTCACTTAATTTTTTTTAAAAATCAAAAGAATGCTGAGTATGATAGTGCAAGTCTTTAATCCCAGCACTCAGGAGTCAGAGTCAGGCAGATCTCTGTGAGACTAAGGCCAGCCTGGTCTACATAGTGAGCTCCAGGCCAATAGGGGCTACTGTGAGATCCTGTTTAAAAAATAAATAAGTAAATAAATAAATAAATAAGTAAACGGGGCTGGAGAGATTGCTCAGTGTTTAAGAGCACTGGCTATTGCAGAAGACCTGGGCTCAGAATCCCAGCACCCACAAGGTAGCTAACAATCATCTGTAACTCCAGTTCCAGGGGATCTGACACCCTCTTCTGTTTTCCTAGGGCATTGCATGACATGGGTGCACTTACACACATGCAGGCATAACACTCATACACGTAAAATAAAAATAAATAAAAAATCAAACAAAAAAATTATGAAGTGACATCAAAAGCCAGGTTTGGTGGTGTGTTTCTATAATTCTAGCATTGGGAAGTGGAAGCAGGAGGATCAGGAGTTCAAAGTCACCTTCTGCCACTTAGAGAGTTTGAGACCAGTTTGGACTACATGAGACACTGTCTCAAAACAAAAACAAAAAAGAGGGAAATAGACATTGAAATAATCAGGAAATTTTTAGTACTGACTGAGAATTAGATGATGTTAAGGATACTGTTACTTCAGCATGATGATGATGATACATGATTGCTTGCTTGTTTGTTTTTAAAACAGGTACCTGTGTAGCCCAGAGTGGCATCAAACTTGCTAAGTAGCAGAAAATGGCTATGAATTCCTGATCCTTTTGCTTCTCTCTCCCGAGTTCCAGCATTACATACATGTACCACCACATCTGGTTTATGAAGTGCTGGGATTGGAACCCAGGGCCTCATGCATGCAAACCATGCATTCTACCAACTAAGATACATCTCCAGCCCAGGTATGTGATTAAGGTCTTGTTTCTCTCTCTCTCTCTCTCTCTCTCTCTCTCTCTCTCTCTCTCTCTCTCTCTCTCCCCCCTCTCTTTTTTTTTGTGGG
>NW_008344852.1:93397-93566 GCF_000622305.1 Nannospalax galili | reverse complement strand
TGGAACTCACTATGTAGACCAGGCTGGCCTCAATCTCACAGAGATCTGCTTCTGCTCCTGAGTGCTGAGACTAGACCAAAGGCGTGTGCTGCCACACCTGGCTAATAGTGTCCCGTCCTTGTACCCAAACCTAATCTATTGTTTTTTTTTTTTAACAAATATAATACCA
>NW_008344852.1:89622-93348 GCF_000622305.1 Nannospalax galili | reverse complement strand
AATTCCCAGCACCCACATGGCAGCTAACAACTGTCCTAACTCCAGTTCCAACAAATCTGATGCCCTCTTCTGAGCTACATGCATTGCACAACACAGGTGCACTTACATACATGCAAGCAATACACTCATACACATAAAATAAATAATAATAATAATAATAATAAATAAAATATTAAAATTGACCATTCTAACATGTTCTAATTTACGCAACGCAATCTACAAATACAGGCTACTGTAGAGACACAAAGAGGCAGATGTGCAGTTCTGTTCTGATGATTTGGCTGCAAATAGAATTTGAACAGATTCCAAATACACAGCTGTCAAATTCATAAAAAGTAGCAAAAGAATCACACAAAAGCTTAGGTTTCTCCTTGAATAACAGTGATTCCTGTTTGAAGAAAAAAATCAAGTATTATGTTAATGTTTTATTTTTCCATTGCTAATATTTGACTAGAACTGTGTAGTTTCTTTTTATGCATAGATGTCCCTTTTGGAATTAATGATAAAGTGCTAGCTCAGAAGCTGTTATTAGTTAATAGTATTACTAGGCCCAAGGAAAATATGAAAAATCAATCAATATTACTATTCATGAATAGAATTTTTTAGGCTGTGTTTCACTATGTAACCCAGGCTGGCCTCATATTCTCCATCCTCCTATCTCAGCCTCCTAAGTGATGGCAGGGATTATAGAAATGTACAGCCACACCCAACCAGCATGCAGTTAGCTGAATTAAGTACTATAGTGTAGGAGAGTTGAGCTCCAACACAAAAGTTAAACAAATCTTGGTTCTAACCCTACCCCTGTCATTCACTAGCTGTCATTTCACCTAGGCTTCTTTCTCATCTGTAAAATGAAGGCTTTTGTTCTTAAATATCTACTTCCTATTGCTTAAGATGCTATAAACCTTGATTGTGTGACAGATATCAGGCTAGAAGCTTCCTCTCTGCTAACTAACTTTCATAGTGCTGCTGGGGGAGAATGGTACAAGAGTGGGCCTGTCAAAATTCTGTCATGGAAAGGGGAGGAGCTCCTGAGGCCCTGCCCTTCCTTGAGGACCTATAGGCAGTTAATGGTTTCAAGGAGGAGAGACACTGAAGTTGCCCGTGTTTCTGTAAATAATCCCTCACCTATGCTCACATAAACAACTCTAAACTCATTTGTCCACTAGGAAATAAAAATGCATGGGAGTAGGATGGGGCCTAGCTGGGAAGAGGAAAGAGGATCAGTGGGTGGGAGATGGAAAAGAGATGGTTTTAGCTGGTAAACATAATCAAAATATCTAATATATATACATATATGGGGGCTGGAGAGATGGCACACAGTTAAGAGAACTGGCTGTTCTTATAGATCCGCATTCAAATCCCAGCACCCACATGGTGGTTAACAATTAGTCTGTAACCAGGGGGATCCAACACCCTCTTCTGGCCTCCGTAGGTATTGGACGACATGGGTGCACTTACATGCAGGCATAACACTCATACACATAAAATAAATTTAAAAAAATTTTTAAATACCCTGCCCTCACCTCCCTCTGTTTCCCTGGGCTGCACAACCTGCCAGCCTCTCTCCTGGGAGTCCTCTGGGCCTGGTCCCGCCTGCACCTCCCTTTGCTTCCATGGACTGCACAACCCCAGAACCACCACTGCTTCCTGACCCTTTGCGTCCAGACCAACCCATTTCCTTCTCGAGGTCCAGCAGGAGCCCTCTGGGCCTGGTCCCACCCTCACCTCCCTCTGCTTCCCTGGGCTTCACAAACCGCCAGCCTCGTTCCTGGGTAAGTCCATCGGTGACCACCACACCTTGACTCCCTAAGCCTCATTCACCCTCCCAGCTCCCCTGCCCCGTCTCTCCTCCTAGCCTGGGTACTGGCCCATTTCTTGTCTTGGCACCCCAGACACCAGGGCTGACCTCTCTGCTTGGAGCCACCAATGCTTCCTGATCCTTTGCATGCAGACCAACCCAGTTCCTCCTTGCAAGCACTATAGTTTGAGAAATGAAGAGGGAGGGCTGGACACAAAGGCTGCCAACTTCATCCAGAGGAGCACATGCCCTAGACCAGCATCTTTCCTGGGCCCTGCTCCCAGGTCAGTCCATCCCCAAATTCCTGAGGACAACGTCTTTCCTGGAGGGATCTAGACCTTAGGAGAAAGCCTGAGAGCACCTGATCCTCATCAGACTTGAACCTTAGTGGAAGCTCCTGAAGACAAAAGCAATTTGGCCACTCCAATATAAAATCAAAACAGAGCACTGGAAACTCAGACAAACCAGCTTTTTAAGCCCAAAAAGTAAAGCACAAAGGCACATAAACTTTAAAAAAGAGGCAGACCGAAACTTGAAGGCTTGAGTCTCACACAAGAATCAGAAACTACAAAAGAAATTCATATGTCAAAATCACAGAGGAAAAAAATAAGAAAAACAAAAAAAAACATGTCCTCACCAAATACCAATAGTCCCCTAGAGGAGTATAATGAGAACCCCCTAGAGAAAATGCAGGACATGGAACTCAAAAGAACAATTATAAACATGATAAAAGAATTTAGTGAATTTAATGAACACAAAAAGAAATCAACTGAAGGAAGATAGGGATAAACTTCTGAATGAATTCAGAAAAGAGCTAGAAATATTGAAGACTACTCAGGCGGAAATGAAGAAGGAAGTGAATCACTCGGTAAGCCAATTAGAAACGACAAGAGAAAGCCCCCTCAATAGGATGAATGAAATGGAAAATAGAGTATCAAGACTGGAAGATAAAGTGGACAAACTAGACCACTCAAGCAAAGATTATGAAAAATATAAGAAAACACAAGGCTGGAATATGCAGGAATTGTATGAGACCATAAAAAGACCCAACTTACAAATCATAGGCATACAAGAAGGAGAAGAATCTCAAGACAATGGCATGGATCACATCTTCAACAGAATCATGGAAGAAAATTTCCCAAAATTAAAGAAAGACATGCCCATACAAATACCAAATAGACAGGACCAGAAAAGAAACTCTCCATGGCACATAATAGTAAGAACACTAAACGTACAGAACAAAGAGACAATACTGAAAGCTGCAAAAAAACAAGTCACATATAAAGGAAAACCCATTAGGATTACAGCTGACTTTTCAGTGCAAACTATGAAAGCCAGAAGAGCCTGGACCAAAGTATCTCCAGTTTTAATGACCACAGATGCCAACCCAGATTACTATACCCAGCCAAAAGGTCTAGTATAGTCAAAGGGGAAAGAAAAATCTTCCACGACATAAATAGGCTGAAGGAATTCATGCCCACAAAATCAGCCCTTCAGAGAGTTCTCTAAGCAATACAAAGAGCTGAAGAAAGGAATGACTATATCCAAGTGGTTCTGGAAAGAAATTCAATGAAGGTATAACTGTGGAAAAGTAAAGCTATATCAAGTATGTGAACAGAAATAAAAATGACAGGATTCAACGCACATCTTTCATTAATAACTTTAAATATTGACAGACTGAAGGCCCCAGTCAAAAGATACGCAGACTAGATAAATGGATTAAGAAACAAAACCCATCTCTCTGGTGCACCCAACTTCATAAAAACAATACTACAGGACTTTAAGACTAATCCCAGATTAATCCCAACTTATTAATAGTAGGGGACTTCAATACTACGCTGTCACGCTGTCTCCATTACATAGGTCAACAGGGCAGAGAGTTAACAGAGAGACATCCGAATTAAACAATACCATATATCAAATGG
>NW_008344852.1:85489-87142 GCF_000622305.1 Nannospalax galili | reverse complement strand
GTAAAGCCTGAAACTCTGAAACTGTTAGAAGAAAACATTGGGAAAAACCTACAAGATATAGGCATAGGAAAGTGTTTTCTAAACCGGACATCAATTGCTCAGGAAACAAGGTCAAGAATCAACAAATGGGACCTCATTAAACTAAAAAGCTTCTGTACATCAAAGGAGGCAACCAGGAAAGTGAACAGAATACCCACATAATTGGAGAGAATCTTCACCAGCGACACATCTGACAGAGGTTTAACATCCAGAATATATAATGAACACAAAAACTAGAGAATTAAGAACAGAAGTAACCCAATTAAAAGATGGGCTAAGGAGCTGAACAGAGAGTTCTCAAAAGAAGAAGTAAAGATGACTAAGAAGCGTCTTAAAAGATGTTCAACATCGCTAGTAATTAGAGAAATGCAAATTAAAACCACTTTAAGATTTCATCTTACCCCAGTCAGACTGGCTAAGTTCAAGAGAAGAAATGATACCAATTGTTGGAGAGGATGTAGGGAAAGGGAAACACCCATCCATTGCTGGTGGGGCTGCAAACTTGTTCAACCCCTATGGAAAGCAATGTGGAGAACTCTTAAAAAACTACAAATGAACCTGCCATTTGACCCAGTTATACCATTCCTTGGCATATACCCAAAGAACTCATCCTATTGCAGAGACACTTGTACATCCATGTTTGATGCTGCTCTTTTCACAATAGCTAAGAGATGGAAGCAACCTAAGTGTCCCTCAACTGATGAGTGGATAATGGAATTGTGGTTCATTTATACAATGGAGTTTTACTCAGCAGTAAAGAAAGATGAAATCTTGAAATTTGCAGGTAAATAAATGGAACTAGAAAATGTTAAACTAAGTGAAGTAACACAGACTCAAAAAAAAAAAAATCAATGTATGTTTTCCCTCATATGTGGATCCTAGAACCAAATCCTGATAAGTGAGTATGTATCCAGATATAACTACAGGAACCAGGATAATGGAAAATAACCAGGGAGGTAAAGGAAAAGAAAGAACCAGAAAGAGAAGAACAGTAGGAAACAGTCGTTAATAAGGGAGATATGGATGAAAATTGGGTTAGTTTAAGGGAGGGGTGGAGGGAAGAGTATACAAGGAACCTAGGGAATAAATTTAAAAAAAAAGAGCTCAAGAGAGGTAGGACCATAGGAGAAGGGTATTATTAAGGAAGAAAGGGGGAAAATGGGGGCAACTTGATTAGGGAAACCATGATGGAGGGGTTAGACAATGCGAGAGATAAATAATGCCAGCTAGTTTTAAAAACCAAAAGGAGCCATATTAGTCATACAACCTACTGACAAATTATACAAACCAGATCAAGAAATATATGTCTAGAAAGGTTTATCTGAGAACAATTGGTCTTTGCCCAAGATTTATTTACATAGCACCCAATAATTAAAATTACCAGACTGGTGGAACTACCCTTCTTGGATGTTTAGCAGACATATTTTGAGGTCTATACTAATTTGGTTAGAGGGACATGAAGGACACTGTTTGCTCCTTGCCCTCCTAGGTCAACTAGTTCCAGGGGTCTATGAGCATCTCTCAAAATGTCCTGTAATTGTGCTGAGTCACCTGTCCTCTTGTTCAGGGAGGCCATGGAGACCCCATGAGATTGACTGAATCAGTGTCCAGGCT
>NW_008344852.1:58941-85096 GCF_000622305.1 Nannospalax galili | reverse complement strand
CAATCTTATCTAAAGGAATATTGACAACTGATTGCTGCTAGATGAGGAACCCCTGACCTTCCCAAAACAAAGACCTCTAGATAGGGTGACTAGATTCACTGGATGGACAAGTAGTGGGGAAAGTCTGGGGTGCTGACAACATAGTGGACAGTAGCAGGGATGACAGAGTATAAGAGCTCTAGTGGGGGGGGGGCTATGGGAGGGTGCCAAATGGGAAATGGGTGTATAGATGAAGAAGGTGGTTTGGGATGTTCTGTGTGATAGACACACAAACACACAAAAAATCAACAAATTTTTAAAAGTGGATTTTATTTGAGGAGGTACCATGAAAACTTATGTTAATTAGTAGAGGTGATAAACATTACCATTGAAATCCACCCAATGACTTTATAGACATACACAGGTGCCGATCCAAGTGCAACAGATTATGACTAGTAATAATCAGATACATACAGATTAGAGATGCATGTGCCAACATCAAAGTGTTATTAGCAAAAAGAATGTATCTTTCTGTAAGAAACAGTATTTTAAAATGAAATGGAGATCTTTTTGAAAGGTTAAAAACTCATTCAGTTTTATGTCTTACATTGTTTATGCTGAGTTCAGTATTGTATAACTGTATTCAGTGAACCTAAAAATTTTATAGCCACTTTTGAGAGATGTATCTTTGCTCTGGAAACTGTTATTGAGTATGCTAAAGCTGTAATGAAATGCTTCTTCTAAAAGATAAAAAAAGTTAATAAAAAAATTTTAAATAAAAACAATACATGTGTGAAATGTCATAATGAAACAATTATTATGTGTAACTAATACATGCTAATTAAAAACTTTATAAAACCTCTACTGCATAGTGTAAGAGAAAGATTCTTAAACTTGTGTAGCGGCACACCCCTATAATCCCAGCTCTTGGGAAATTGAGGCAGGAGGGTCAGGAGTTTAAGGCCAGTCTGGGCTACATGAACCCTCTCTTTAAAAAATTAAGAAAATAAAATCCAAGTGTGGTGGCTCACCCTGTACCTAGTACTCAAGAGGCTAAGGCAAGGGGATAGAGAGTATAAGCCCAGCCTGGACTACATAACAAGACCCTGTCTTTAAACAAAATGAACAGAAGACAGAAGAGGAGGAGAAGGTAGCAGTGGTAGCAGCAGTCGCATAAAGGATCCTGACTGAACACATGGAAATTAACCAGCGTACTCACAAAATCAATTGTGTCAAAGAAGTTAGGAAATAATAAAATATCACTACCTGAACCCAATGGTGCAGGCCTGTAATCCCTGCTACTTGGGAGGTTAAGGCAGGAGAATTGCAAGTTCAAGGCCAACCTGAGTAATTTAGTGAGACTATCCTAAAATACAAAGTATGTAAGTTGGGCATGGTGGTGTTTACCTGTAATCCCAGGTTGGAGAAGGAAAGTTGCCATGAGTTTGATGCCAGTCAGGGCTCCATGACATGACACTGTCTGGGGGAAAAGAAAAGAATAAAAAAGTTAAAAAATGTTTTAAAGGAGCAGGGTTGTAGCTCAGTGATAGACTGCAGATCTAGGTTGACAGTACCAGACAAGCAAACAATACCGCCCCCCCCAAAAAACCCATAGACTAGGGCTTCTTAAACTTTGTCTATTGGCAACTCCTTTTTGTACAAGGAATTTTTACACAATCCCAGGTATATAAAACCCAAATCCCAGGTATATACAACCCAAACCTTTACTAAGGATTTCTATTAATTTCTTTGCCATCTTTTTAAATATTTTATTTATTATTTTATTTTCTGTGTATGAGTGTATTGCCTGTATGTATGTGAGTGCACCTGTGTCATGCAATGCCATGGAGGTCAGAAGAGGGCTTCAGATTCCCCTGGAACTGGAGTTAAGGGCGGTTCATAGCTGCCATGTGATGCTGGGAATCGAAGCAGCGCCCTTTGCAAGAGCAGTCAGTGCTCTTAACCGCTGAGCCATCTCTCTAGCCCCTACCAGCTTTTTTTTCAATCTCCAAAGAAATGAATAAATAAAAATGGTAAAGAAATTGCTGGAAATTATGTCCTAATTGCAAGCCAAAATTCACTTAATGTTTGTTTTATGAAATTTAAGTCAGCATCCCAAATGGCAAGTTTTTAAAAATATTTTATTCACTATTTTCATTTTTATATGTATGAGTATACTGCCTGCATGTATGTAAGCGCACCTATGTCATGCAATGCCTGTGGAGGTCAAAAGAGAGCATTGAATTCTCCCAGAACTGGAATTACAGATGGTTGTTAGCAACCTTCTTGGTGCTGGGACTCGAACACAGGTCCTCTGCAAGAGCATCCAGTGCTCCTAACCACTGAGCCATGTCTCCAGCCCCTCAAATGGTAAGTTTGAAAATCAAACATTCTAGTAAGGCTTATGGGCTCATGACTGTAATCCCAGAATTTAGCTACATTGTGAATTCAAGGCCAGCCTAAGCATGTAAGATTCTATCTCAAACATAAAAACAAACAAATGAACAATCCGAAACACCCTCAAATCAAACATACTGAAACAATACAATCCAAAGATATACTATTTTTTTGCCTTAAAAATTATTTATTCAATAACCACATAATTAGAAGCAATCATTACAACAGCGTTGACATATTCAATAACTATTTCCAGAGCTAAGATGCATCTCTTTCAAAATTGGCTGTAAATTTTTAGGTTGACAGTTGAATTAATACAGTTATACAATATTGTACTCAGTATAAACCCTATAAGACATAAAATTGAATGAGGTTTTAACCTTTAAAAAAGATCTCCATTTCGTTACTAAAATACACAGTTTCATACAGAAAAATTCATTTTTAATGCAATTAACACTTAGATGTTTGCACATACGTTTCTAATCTCTATATCTGATTAAGGTATACTAATTTTATATATATGGTGGTAGGAAAATACTAAAAGTCCTTGTTTTCAGTAATGAAACCATTATGTTTCTCTAAGAACAAAGAACCATGTGAACAGTAAAATTACAACACTTCATGACATACAATAATCTTAGATCCTTGCCCAGATGTTTCAGGCAGTATTTGTTGGTGCTGCATAGTATGACTGCATGTTTAGTGCAGTCTTCATGTTTCATACTCAGAACCAGGCTGCAGTAAAGTCTCATGATGCAATACTAACCAGCACTGGAGAAAACCTCAGATTCCTTATACCTTTTACTTTTAATTTATTTTTCATTGTTACATGTTCAGAAATCTTTTACTGATGTCAATTTTTTCCAGAACTTCACAGTCAGTTACCTGACCCCACATGAAGTCCCAACTCACAATTTCAGAAGATGGGCTTGGGGCTGGAGAGATGACTCAGTCATTAAAAGCACTGTCTGTTCTTACAGAGGACCTGGGTTCAATTCCCAGCACCCACAGGGGATTCATCACCATCTTCTGATCTCCTCAGGCATTGCAGGACATGGGTGCACTTACATACATGCAGGCAATACACTCATACATATAAAATAAAAAATAAATAAAATATGTCTTTAAAAGAAGACAGGCTCTACAGCAGGTGTGCAACTTTAATCCCAGTACTTGGGAAGCAGAGGCGGGTGGATCTCTGTGAGATTGAGGCCAGCCTGGTCTATACAGTGAGTTCCAGGCCAGCTGTGGCTATAGAGAGACCCTGTTTTAAAAAAAAAAAAGGAGGAGGAGGAGAAAAAGATGGGCTCTACACAAACTAAAATTTTAAAAAATCAAAATCTGTGGAATGCAACAGAAGTAGTGGCAGAGTTCATAATGACAAACAGAAGCTACATTAAAAAAGATCAGAGAGTTCTCAAGAAAGATCTCAAATAAATTAAATCAGCATCTCAAGCAACTAGAAAATAAGAATTAAATTCAAATTTAGAAAATGAAATAGTAAATATTAAAGCAAATTAAATAGAAAAAAAAGTTGGGGCTGGAGAGATGGATCATGGATTAAGAGCCTTACTACTCCTGCAGAGGACCTGGGTTCAGTTCTCAGCACCCACAGGGCAGTTCACAACTGTATGTAACTTCAGTTTCAAGGGATCTGATGGCCTCTTCTGGACACTTTGAGCACCAGGCACACACATCCTACACATACACCCAGGCAAAACATGCACATATAATAAAAAGAAAGGAATCTTTTTTAAAAGATAGAAAAAAAATGCAACAATGCAAAAAAATCAGTGAACCCAACTAAGAACTGATTTTCTGAAATAACTAAAATTGACAAGCTCTTAGCATATGAAGAAAAAAGCTAGGCACAGTGATATATGCCTGTGATACCAGTATGTGAGAGGTAGAGGCAGAAGGATCAAAAATTCAAGGCTAGAGTGAGGGAGATGACTCAGTGGTAAGAGCACTTATTGCTCTTACAGAGAACCCAAGTTTGGTCCCAGCACTGACATCGGACAGCCTACAATTGCCTTTGACCCAGTTTCAGGGAATCTATCACCTCCTTCTGGCCTCCACAGACACCTGCACACATGTGGCACACACTCAAACAGACACACACAAATACACATAATAAATCTTTTTAAAAAATATTCAAGGTCATCCTCAGCTACATAGTCAGTTGCAGACTAGTCTGGGCTGTATGAGACTGTTGAAAAAAAAGACACATGCAACAGCAAAGATATGTTTTCAATGAGAGAATACACATTATATGCAATGTATCAAAAGTCTCTAGGTAACCTATGAAAAGTGTATAACTTCTTAGAAACATATAACCTACCAAGACAGTCATAACTAAATAAATTCTGAGCACACCTACAGGTCGTATAATGATTAGGTCCCAACAAAAAAGTCTGATTAGATGGTTTCACTGGTGAACTCCAGCAAACACTTAAAGAAGAATTCTTTCCAACCAATCCTTCTAAGGCTCTTTCAGAAAACTGAAGAGTAGGGTAAGATTTCAAACTAGTTTCATGAAGTTAGCATTGCTCAGATACTAACCTCACATAAAGACATCATAAGTCCTATTTCTTTTACAGGTAAGCATCCCTGAAGAATAGATATAAAAATATTCAGCAAAATTCTATCAAACTGAATCCACACGCACCATGACTGAGTGGGATTTATGCCTACATGTGAGAATTTCAACATGTTAAAACCAGTTACTGTGGTAATACCCATTCTCAGAACACAGCACAAAAACATCATCTCAATAAATGCGTAAAATGTGCATGACAAATTCAGCAAAATAAAAATCTCTCAACACAGTAGGAACAGAAGGAAATGACTTCATATAATAAAGTCATATGTGAAAAGCCCACAGCTACCATCATAATAGTAAAAAAATAAAGTTCTTCTGAGAACAAGGAAAGGCAAAGGTGCCACCATTTCCCTCCATTTAGCATTTCCTTATTTGTTTTTGTCAACTTGACACAAAGTAGAGACACCCCATCCCCAAGAGGGAACCTCAACTGAAGAATTTCCTCCATCAGATTGGCCTGTAGGCATATTTATGGGGCATTTTCTTGACTGCTAATTGATGTAAGATGCCCCAGCCCACTGTGGTCAGTGCCATCCTTAGGCAGGTGGGTGTGGACTGTTTAAGAAATGTAGCTAACAAGCCAGAGGAGGCAAGCCTGTAAGCAGTGGTCCTTTATGGTTTCTATTTCAGTTCCTGCCTCCAGGTTCCCACCTTGGATTTCTGCCTTGACTTCCCTTGATGATGAACTGTAAGCCAAATAAACCCATTCCTCTCCAAGTTGGTTTGGGTCAGTGTCTTACCACATCAACAGGAAACCAAACTAGAACACCCCAACATGGTGCTGAAGGTCCTAGGGCAAAGCAACTAGGCAAGAAAATGAAATAACACCCAAGTTTGGGGACAAAAGTAACACTTGCATATGGCAAGTAACCGTTGCATATGGCATAACCTTACATATAGAAAAATCCAAAGCTTTTGTTAAAAAACATCTAGGTGTGATGACACACACTTTTAATCCCAGCACTCAGGAGACAGAGGCAGACAGATCTCTGTAAGACAGAGGCCAGTCTGGTGTACATAGTGAGTTTTGGGACAGCTGAGGCTATAGGTAGACCCTGTATCAAAAAACTAAACAACCTGCTAGAACAAATAAACATTCAGTAAAGTTGTAGGACACAAGAACTAATTGCATTTCTATACACTAAAAGCTATCTGAAAAGGAAATTAGAAAACCAATTTTATTTACAGCAGCACCAAAAAGAACAAAATATCTAGTAATAGCCAGAGGTGGTGGCACATATTTTTAATGCCAGCATTTGGGAAGTAGAAACAGAGGAGTTCAAAGTCATCCGTAGCTACACAGGATGTTGGAGGACAACTTGGGCTTTTCAAGACCCTATCTCAAACAAACAAACAAACAAAACACCCAAGAATATACTAAGACATATTTGTATTCTGAAAACTATAAAACTTTTATGAAAGAAATTAGAGCTAGGCATGGTAGTATACATCTGTTACTCTAGTACTTGGCAGGCTGAAGCAGGATGATTTTGAGTTGAAGGCCAGCTTGAGCAACAAGAAAGTTCAGGGTCAACCTGGACTTCATAGCAAAACCTTGTCTTAGAAAAAGAAAGATTGGCAAGGTGGATCATCAGGTAAAGGTGCTTTCTTTGCAAGCCTGATAAACTAAGTTCAATCCCTAGAATCCATGTAAAGGTGGAAGGAGAGAGTCGACTCTGCAAAGTTGTTCTCTAATTGCCATACCATATACTGTGTGCAACTCCCCCAACACACACATACACATATGTATACACACACACACACACACACACACACTCAAAGTTACAAATAAATGAATAAAATTGAAGACGATGAAGGAGGGAAGAAGAAAGAAAGAAAAGAAAGAAAGAAAGAAAAGAAAGAAAGAAGAAAGAAAAAAAAGAAAATTAGGGGGGAGGGTTTAAAGAAGGGAGGAAGGAAGGAAAGTTAAGTCATTGTATCAAAAAATGAGAATCCGGCTAACGAAGAATTAATAGGTGAACATGACCACTGAATGCATTCCCAGGATTTTGCACATATGTATTCAGTAAGTAGTTGTTAATGAGTTACCATTGTTTCCTGAAGAACAATTTATTTTGAGTGAAAATTAGGAAGGGAGAGTTAGGAAAAATTGCCACTAGAAAATGTTAGCATGCAATAAATGTTTTATAATATTTACATTCTTTTCTGTGCTGGTGCCTCAGGCATGCTAGGCAAGCATTTTAATTTATATCTCCAATAGTATTTAAATTCTTATGTTTTTATGATACTCTAAAAATTACTCATATATAATAAAAAAGTCAGAACATGCAAACGTTCTAAAATGTCACAATTATCTTAACATGTTGTGGCTGTTGTAACAAAATACCATCAACTGGATTAGGTGGCAGAAATCCATTGCTGATAGTGCTGGAGGCTGGAAGTCCAAGATCAACACATCAGCAGATTTGTGTCTCACAGGGCCTACTTTCTCATAAATAGCTGTCTTCCGAGTTTTTCCTCACAGGGAGGAATGAGGGGATGTCTTTCAGCACCCCCCTTTAGGCCTCTTAAAAATTATTACATTTATTTATTTATTATTTATTTATTCAGCATGTACAACTGCACACTTATGAAGGTTAGAAGACAATTTGTGTGAATTGACTCTCTCCTTCCACCATGTGGGCCTTGGAGACTGAACTCAAGTTTTGGGGTTTGGTAGCAAGTGCCTTTGCCGCAACTCTGAGCCATCTCAGCAGCCCTCAGAACCCTTTTATAAAGATGCCAATTTCATTTATGAGGGCTCTGCCTCCATGTCCCAGTCACCTCCCAAAGGCATACCTCCTAATACAACCATCACTGGGGGGAAGTGAGGATTTTGACATATAAACTGGCGGAGGGCATAAACTTTTTACATAAACAGCAATGATTTATTCATATGTTGCTGATATAGTATGCCACCTTTTTCCTACCGAGCTCTTACAAAGGGAATATGCTCCTTTCCAGCTGTAGAGAAAAGTGATTCCATCTTTTGTTCCTTTGCCTTCTTCAAACAGTAGTATTTTTATTAATGATTTGGGAAAGAGAAGGTAAGACCCAATCCTCTCCTTGCTGTCTTTTTAAAAAATATATTATTATTTTTATTGTATGAGTGTATTGCCTGCACGTATGGGAGTGCACCCGTGTCATGCAATACGGCGGAGATCAGAAGAGGGCATCAGATTCCCCTGGAACTGGAGTTAAGGACAGTTCGTAGCTGCCATGTGGGTGCTGGGAATCAAACCCGGATCCTCTGCAAGAGCAGTCAGTGTTCTTAACTGCTGAGCCATCTTTCCAGCCCCCTTGCTGTCTTTTTCAAATTTGCCTACCCACCATGAATTCTGTTTGCTGTGTTTCTCATACATGTAATAAACTAAAAACCTACGTATCAGGACCTAGTGTTGTCTTCTAAAGTAACCTGAGATCTCTCATTCTTTCTGCTGTTGACCACACCAACTGTGAAACAAGTTGTCTGCCTGCACTGATGAGTCATTCCCCATTTGTTCTTAGGGGAGTTATTTAAAAAAGAAACTGAAAAGATGGATAGGGGAGGAGGAGAAAACTGGTTGTGATTGTGCATTGAATTCATATGAAGAAGCTCTATCAGAAAGAACAGTAAGTTGTTGTCACTTTTGTGGTACAGAAGATTGAACCAAGAACCTCCCATATTCTAAGCAAGAAATTTGCCACTGAGTCATATCCCCAATCCAGGTTTTTCCTTCTCCTCCTCCTTCTTTCCTTCATCTTCCTCTGTGCCTTCATATCAGCTGTTTCTGAATTCAGAGAAGAGTTAAGAAACATGAGCAAATTGGGGCTGGAGAGATGGTTCAGTGGTTGAGAGCACTTACTGCTCTTGTGAGGACCCAGGTTCAATTTCCAGCACCCACATGGCAGCTATGAACCATCCTTAACTCCAGTTCCAGGGGAATCCGAAGCCCTCTTCTGATCTCCACAGCATTGCACAACACAGGTGCACTCACATACATGCAGGTAATACACTCATACACATAAAATAAAAATAAATATTTTTTAAAAAAATGAGCAACTATCACTGCTGGTACTTTGTGGCTGTGTGGGGGTGGGGTGGGGGGGTGTATGTGTTATACAGGGGTGTGTGTGGGTAAGCATACCAATGTGTGCTTGTAGAGCCAGAGTTCAGTAGTAGGTGTCTTCCTTTATTGTTCTCCCGTATTTAAAAAAATGTATTTTTTAAATTTATTATTATGTGTGCATGACACACATGTGTGGGCACATGTGCGTAACAGCTCACATGTGAAGGTCAGAGCACAACTCTGTGGAGTTGGTTCTCTCCTTCCACCTTTACTTGAGTTCTGGGAATCAAACTCTGGTCCTCAGGCTTATGCAGCAAGTGCTTTACATGCCAAACCATTTTTCTAGTCCCATCCTCATTTTTTGAAAGAGGGTCTCACTGAAACTGGAACTCACTGATTGGTTAGACTGGCTGGTCTGGGATCAGCCACTGGGATCCTCCTGTCTCGACCTCCCAGTGCTCAGATAACAAGCTTTTGCCACCATGACCACGTTTTTACATGAGTACTGGTTATCTAAAACTCAGCCTTGTGCAAGCATTTTGCCCACAGAACCATCTCTCCAGCTCCCTTAGCCCCAAGAAAATATTTTTTTTCTCAATAGTGAGAATTGAACTCAGGGCCTGGTGCATGCTAATAAACACTCTACCACTTAGCTAACACCTCTGGCCTCCCCCCACTTTTTTGTATTTTATTTCGAAACAAGAAATTACTAAATTGCCCAAGATGGCTTTGAGTGTGGCAATCCTCTTGCTTCAGTTTCCCAAGCATATGGTTTTACAAGCATGTAACCTCATGCCTGGTTACCAATTTTTTTTATTATTATTGTGTATGTATACATGGTGGCAGGGACATGCATGCCACAGTGCACCAGTGGAGATCAGAGAACACTTTTGTGGAGTGAGTTCTCTCCTTCCATCTTTCCATGCGTTCTAGAGACTGAACTCAGGTCATTAGGTTTGCATAACAAGTGCCTTTACCCACTGAGCCATCTCTTTGGCTTGTGGACAGCTAAGTTTCTTGTGGACAACTGTCTCCAAAAGTATTTGTTCAATGAGAGCACAAGTGTACCAGAAGAAATGGAAATTGAAATCTTGCCAGTCTGGTGAAAAGAATGATAGCAGTTATCAAAGGGTTAGCACACCTTTTTAAAAGTTCATTTATTCATGAATGAGATGGTACTGGGAAATATTTTAAACAAAACTCACCTGGCACTTTAATTTGTCTGTTGTTCAACTTTCCTTTTTTCTTTCTTTTTCTTTTCCGTCTTTGTTTTAGTTGCTTCTGTGTTTTTGGATTTTGGGTGACAGTCTCATTGCATAGACCAGGCTGGCCTCAAACTCATGGCAGTCAGTTTGTCTCAGCGTCTTAGGTACTGAGATTACAGGTGTGAGCCATAGATCATTTCTGGCTTACATTCTCAAAGGAAAAATATTTTGTTTAAAGCTGATATGATTTGATCAGTATTTTAACATTTGAGTGCTTATAAGCAGTTCTCATGCAGTATCTCACCGAACCCTCTAAACAGTTCTAGGAAAAACTGTGCCAGAAAAGTCTTTAAAAAGTTAATTATTTAACTAGGTTAATTTCTTATTCTCAAAAAGTTGGCTCTGGATGCAGGCAGCTCTCCAAGCTGCTGTCTTCCATGTAGCAACATGAAAATCTAGGCTGCTTCAACCCTAGGGTACTACCAGTTATATCTTAACAATTATCTTAAATTATCTTACCAATTACACCACTTTTTGGGGTCTTTTTGAGACAGGGTCTCCCTGTAGCTCCAGCTGGCCTAGAACTTACTATGTAGACCAGGCTGGCTTTGAAGTCACAGAGATCTACCTGCCTCTGCCTCCCAAGTGCTGGGACTAAAGGCATGTGCCACCACACCTGACTACCAATTATATATTAACAGAAATATTTTGTTCCAGATTGCCAAAGTGGGGGAAGCAGGGAAGAAAGACTTCAGAAATTCATATTGACCTAGAACATCTATGTATCTGAGGAGGAGGATTTTGAACTCCTGATGGTCCTGCCTCCTCCTCTTCCTGAGTGCTAGGATTGCAGGTGTGTGCTACCACACCTGCCTGATACATGTCAGTTCCTCAGTATTCACTGACTAGGCTTGGCCACATGGCTTCTTCCAATTGCAGGAGTGTTGAGAAATGTTCAGTCCACTGAGTATCCAGAAGGAAAAAGTAGAGAATGCTGCTTAACAATAGCAAAATGCACCATAAGTAGTCATTATTACTGTTCTTTGTATGGGTGAAGAAATGGAGAGTTATATCAAAATTAAGTAACTAATCCAGAATTGCACACAGGTTCTCAGGGGAGCCAGTAGGTAAAGCTGGACAAGCTGACCAGAGCTTGCCCTGTATCCTTCCTCACATGGAAGTCTGGTGGAACCCAGCTGCCACTAGTGATATTTAATTCAATTCATGTAATCTCAGTTCAACTTAAATCAGCATGAATGAAGACTTTCTCTGTGCTAATACTAATAAAGCTTAGAATATTTGACCATATAGGATATTTTCCCATTTTGAGCTGTGATATCAACAAATAAGACAACTGTGATGATTAATTTCATAGGCCAACTAGCCTGGGTCATGTTGCACAGATATTTGGTTAAACATTATTCTGGATGTTTCTGTGAAAGTGTTTTTGGAGGAGATTAACATTTAAATCTGTGGACTTTGAGTGAAGCAGTTTGTCCTTCATAACGTGACTGGACCCTCTCCAGTTGGCTGAAGGCCTTAATACATCAAAGACCTACCTGCCCAGAGCAAGAAGCAATTCTGACACTATCTTACCTTTGGACTCGAACTGAAACCCTTTCATAGGTCACCACAGTCACATGTGCCAACTCTTTAAAATAAACATCTATATCTAAATATCTTATATGCATTGTATTGGCTTGGTTTCTCTGGAGAACACTGACAAGGTTTAAAAATTAGTCTCTTGGGCTAGAGAAGTGACTCAGTGATTAAGAGCACTAGCTGATCTTCCAGAGGACTGGGGTTAAGTTCCCAGTACCCACATGGTGGCTAACAACCATCCTTAACTCCAGTTCCAGGGGAATTCAATGCCCTCTTCTCACCTCAACAGGCATTGCACACACATAGTGCATTCACATACATGTAGGCAAAAAACCTGACCTGGCATGACTTGAGACTCTTCAACAGTACCTATGAGTATCTGCATAAGACAGGCACAAAGTGGGGCCTGTCAACATCCTGCCATTAAGAGGGAAGAGCCTCATCAGGCGTGGTGGCGCACACCTTTAGTCCCAGCACTTGGGGAGCAGGGGCAGGCGGTTCTCTTGGTGAGTTCAAGGCCAACCTGGTCTACATAAGGAGTTCCAGGACAGCTGGCGCTACAGGGAGACCCTGCTTCAAAAAAAAAAAGAGGGAAGAGCTTTGAAATGCCCCACCTTGTCCTGAGGGTTTAAAGGCAGCTAATGGTTGATAACAGAGAGAAATTGTCTTCAGTGGTGTACCCGTGGGTACAGTGCCCATGCCACTGTAAACAAGTCCTCACACAACCTTCTATAAGCAACCCTAATGCAACTCATTGGGTAAAAGTAAAAAGATGACTAACTGGGAAGAAGTGTGAGAGTGGTAGGAATGGGAAAGCGAGGGTAATGGGTGAATATGATCAAAATGCATGGTGTACCTGTAAGACGTCATAATGAAACATGTTTTATGTGTAATTAATATATGCTAAGAATAACATCAAAAATTAGTCTCCACAAATGAAGGTTGGGAAATGGCTCAGATTAACTTAACTACAGTGGGGTTATGTCTCTACAAAAATAAGCTTGAAATAATCTTAAATTGAAAGTGCATTTATAGGCATCCTGTCTAAGGACCAGTAATCTAGTAATCTGCAGACCTTTTTTTTTTTTGGTCTTTTTGAGACAGGGTCTCCCTGCAGCCTCAGCTGTCCTGGACTACTATGTGAACCAGGCTGGCCTCTGCCTCCCAAGTGCTGGGATTAAAGGCGTGTGCCACCTTGCCCGGCTAATCTGCAGACTCTTAATCTCTACATTTTGACCACTTGTGACCTTTTGTGTTCCTGGCCCTCTGATGCATGAGGGATTTTCATTAATGATAATTGAGAGATTCATTAGTGTCATCTTCATTATCCCTGTTCAATGTTCCGTGTGCCTTAGGTGTAGAGGTTTCATTGTAGATGTGTCACCTTAGGCCTGGGCAACTGATGCAAAAAAGCTTCTTTGATGAGTGGTGACCGGAATGTTTGTAAATATAAGGATACATCTTTTGCACACAGCAAGAAATTATATTAGTGTATGGATGTGATGGTCTTGGGTTTTCTCTAAGATCTATGTATGACCTCTCCAGCCATGTGTATTTGGTTATGTTTACAGGCCCACACTTGAGTTTCCTCCCATTGAGTGAGTTTTTAGTCCAATTGCGTAGATGTTGATTGCCCCCAAGATAAAAGTGTCACTCCTACACCATTGTCGTATGCTGTACCAACCATTGATGTGGTTATTTTGTTTTGAAGCTGGTGTTGGACCATCGATTGATGTTTTTCCCTTGGCACCTTCATAGTGATCGCCAAAGCTATGAGACCTAGCCTTCAGGGAAAGTGGTTTCAGGTCAGTTCAAGCTCTATTGCTCCAAATGCAACATATGTTCTGTCTTCAGCTGTAGGGTCTTACCTTCAAATTGTGGGAGGCCATCATGGGCTGTGGCAATAGCCTATATCATTTTGGGAGTCTCTACAAGAATTTTTAAAACCTCATCAATTATAAATACATAAATTACCCAAAACCCAAACAATCTATTCCACACAGAACTTAGAAGTTAGAATAGGATTCTTATAATCTACTTAGAAGAGTGCTTCAATTATTTTCACAAATTCAATGTGTGACTGTGTGACTGGGTGTTAATTACCATCTTAAAGGCACTCAGCTGTCTCATACAGCACAATGCCAACAGAAAATCCCAATTTTAACTTTTTCTTGCACGTTCCTGTTTTCCAAGTATTTAGTTGCCCCCTGCTGGCCATATATTACAGAATTCCTTATTAAAAATTCCTTATAGATTATACAGCATGAAGACAGGCTTCTGAAGATGTGCATTTGCCTTTTTATAAACTATATTGGGTGCTAACTCTAACAGCACATATACTAAAATTGGGACAATACAAAGATTAACATGGCCCCTGGGCAAAGAGCACATATAAATTTGTGAAGTGCTCCATGTTTTAAAAAATAAATAAAACCATGTGGAAAAAATTTACCAAATTTAGGTGAAAAAACTGTGTGTGTGTGTGTGTGTGTGTGTGTGTGTGTGTGTGTGTTCAAGAACAGTTTCAGTTGTCAACTTGACACATGTGGTTGGAGGTAATGTAAATTAAGGAATTTCCTGCATTGAATTGACCTATGGCCATGTCTGGCGGGCATTTTCTTGATTGTTGAGTGATGTAGGTAGGCCCAGCCCACTGTGGGTGGTGCCACCCCTGAACAGGTGGTCATGTGTTATGTAAGAAAGCAGGCTGTGAACTGGCTAGAGGAGCAAGTCAGTAAGCAGCATAACCCCATGGTCTGTGCACCAGGTTACTGCCCTGAGTTCCTGCTGTGGCTTTCCTTGATGATGGACTGTGCTGTAAGCCAAATAAACCCTTTCCCCAAAAAGTTGGTTTTGGTCAGGGTTTTTATCACAGCAATAGAAAGTAACTAGGACAGTGTGTGTGTGTGTGTGTGTGTGTGTGTGTGTGTGTGTGTGGTTTAGAGACTAGGTCTCATGTGTCTCTAGGCTCACCACTCTATAGCAGAGAGAGGATGACCTTAAACTTATGATCCTCCTTCCTGTATTACAAGTGCTAGGCTTATAGGTATACACCATGCCTCCCAATATTTTATTTTATTTCATTTCATTGATATTACTCTGTAGCCCACACTGGCCTGGAACTTACTATGTAGTCGAGGCTGGCACCAAATTCACAGCAGTACCTTCTGCCTCTGTCTCCAGTGTATGGTTACAAGTATGGGCTGCCACACCTGGCTTTGATCAAGAATCTTGTAAACCAAATTTGTCAGATGTGGTGCACACCTTTAGTTCCAGCACTTGGAATGGCAGAGGCAGGCAGACCTCTGTGAGTTCAAGGCACCCCAGTCTATATAGCCAGTTCCAGGCCAGCTAGGACTGCGTAAAGAGACCTTGCCTCAAAAACAAACAAAAACCATATTATTATGCTGTCTCTGCTACCTCTTTCTAAGTAATCTCAGATAAGATCCTTCAAGTTTCTCATGATACCTACTTCCTCATCTAAAAACAAGATGTAATTGACATGAAAGAAACTACATATTTATAGTATATGATTTGACAAAGTTGATATACACTGTGAAATCATCCCAGCAATCAACCTATGGTGGGCATATATACTTATTGCTCCCCAAAGTTTCTACCTGCAACTTTATAATTTCTTTTTTCAGTCTCTTTCAGGCCTCTCCCATCCTTAAGTAGCCACTGGTCTGCTTTCTGTCTCTACGGACAAACTTGAATCTTCTAGAAAAGAAAATAATGCTTAAATTCACTAGAGGGACCTGGAGAGATGACTCAGCAGTTAAGATCACTGGCTGCTCTTGCAGAGGACCCAGATTCAGTTTCCAGCACCTACATGGCAGTTAACAACCATCCGTAGATCTCAGTTCCAGGGGATCTGATGCCCTCTTCTGATTTCTACAGGCATTGCATGACATGGGCACACTAACATTCATGTGGGCAATCCACTCATACACATTAAATAAAAATAATAAATCAAATATGTTTAAAATTCCCTAGTTTGAGACTAACATGAGATATAGACCTGGGCCCGGTGCTGCAGGCCTGTAATCTCTGCTACTGGGGAAGCTGAGGCAGGAGGATGGGAGCCTGGGCTACAGAATAAATGAAATATGGAAAACATTTAAATGCTTTTTATTTATTTATTTATTTTTATTTCTGGCCTTTCTACGACAGGGTTTCCCTGTAGTCCCAACTGGCCTGGAACTCACTATGTAGACCAGGCTGGCCTTGAACTCACAGAGATCTGCCTGCCTCTGCCTCTGCCTGGAACTCACTATGTAGACCAGGCTGGCCTTGAACTCACAGAGATCTGCCTCCCTCTGCCTCTGCTGGGCTTAAAGGTGTGCACCACCACAATCAACTTTAAATGCTTTTTAAATGTTAAAACAACACAGCAATCAAGTTTCCTAGCTTGTAGTCTGAGGAAGTACTGTGAAGTTGTGATGAAAAACTCAAGCTTTTGAGTCAGCAGTCATAAGTCTGTGTCTTGGCTCTGTCATTTACTAGCTATGTGACTTTGGGCAAGTTACTCAACATCTTAAGTGGGGTTGATGGGTGCCCCATGCTTAGGGGAGCAGATAATAATAGCATCTACTCTCATGAGGATGTTGTGAAAGGCATGTAAGCACTTAGTTCCAGACCAGAACTGCACATACAAAACACTGACCCAATGGTCATCACCTGTCTTTAGACATTTTGAAGAGCACTGTGTCGATTCTAAGAAAAGGAAAAGAGAATTCTGACTGTGAAGCCAGTGCTAATCTTGAGGCAGTCGTTTCTGAAATGTTATGTGAGGATTACGATGGCTCATTTGTTTGACATGCTGCCCGGCTGACTCTGACTCAAGTCCTTTTCTAAATCGCCCTATTGGATTTCCTTTCTCATCACTCTTTCCCCAGGCATCATGGCATTCCTTTCTCCATAATCCCAACCTCTAAATTTAGGGCCTGACGGTCATCTCACTTCACCTTTGTGAGCTTACAAATAACTTGGCCAGAAGAGAGTGACTTTTACTGAACCACTTGAGGTAGCACATGATGCACTCATCATGGGAGCAGAGATTGTTAGATTTAGGATGGCAGAAAAAGGAAGGAGTTTAAAGTTAAGAAATAAGAACCAGAGCTAGACCTGCAACAGGCAAGGAATATGTCCTCTTTACTTCAGGAGAACATAGCAAAGGGCCGGTGTCTTGTCCATGGATGCAGACATCAGCATCAATAAGCAGAGCAATCTGGATTTCTATAGGGACCCTAATGAACGCAGCTGTAGGAATTCGCTCAGTGTCAGGTGTCAGGCATCACTGTCCTTGTGGTCCTTGAGGTTGACACTGCAAACAGTCTCTGTCGCGATCAGTTAATAAGGCCAGGCTGCCAGAACAGACTTATGGAGCTAACAAGTCTCTGTCAGTTAGGGAAGTGACCAATTGATAAGACCCGATTAAAGGCCAAGCCTCCAATTTGGGCCATTTGGCTACCTTGAGGAATTTAGGTCCAAAGGAAGCTCTCCTACAAGTTACACATTCTATCAGAGATAATTAAGGAAACTTGTACATTTCTGATAATGTGTGAGGTTTTTCCCTTGGTTTTTGTTTTATTTTTGAGACAGGTTCTTACTATGTAGCCCTGAGTGGTCTGGAACTTGCTATGGAAACCAGGCTGACATCAAACTCACAGAGATCTGCTTGTCTCTGCCTCCCTAGTACTGGGATTAAAGATCGGTGCCATCATGCCCAGCTTTTTCTTGTTTGTTGTCTTTTTACTTTATAATGTCAAACTTCCCATGTGGTCTGTTTTCCATTTTCCTTAGAATTTGTTTTTCATTTCTCTTACTATAGGTTAGCTGGCCACAACTAGTTTTGGGAACTACAAGCCATTTGAACTGAAATATAGATGCTCATTCATCAAATTAGAGTAAACCTCAAAGTCTAATTCAATGTATGTATCAGGGAAAATTTTAAAAATTTGTGTGTGTGTGTGTGTGTGTGTGTGTGTGTGCACGCCAATGCATGTGTGTAGTCAGAGGACAACTTTGTGGAGTCATTTCTCTCCTTCCGCCTTTTTATGTGGGTTCTGGGACTTGAACTCAGGTCATCAGACTTGGAGGCAAGCACCTTTACCTTCTGGGCTTATCTTGCTAGCCTTATGTCAGGGAAATTCTTTTAGACATAGACTGATTTTGGGTTGTATACATAAGCTCTCATTTTAAAAATCTAAACATGACACAGTTGCTCCTTGGGCCTCCTCTTACCACCAAATTCATGGAAATCTGGCTCTTCCCATTTTCTATACCTGCCCCATGCTTCCCCAGACTCTCCTGCATTACAGTCAGCACCCTACTTTCTTACAGCCCACAGTCTCAACTCCCATAGTAGTGAGTGACACATAGTGGGATTACAGTACCCTAGTTGCCTAGCGTTAGGGAAGATACTTGTATTTTTCATCAACTACAAGAGTCTGTGATTCTGACTGTCGCAGTTTGAATGTGAAATGTCTCCCATAGGCTTGTGTGTTTGAACACTTGGTCACCATTTGGTGGTACTGTTTAGGAAGGTTATGGAACCTTTAGGAAGTGGAGCCTTGTTGGAGGAAGTGCATTTCTAGGGTGGGTATTGTGGTTTTATAGCCTGGCCCTGCTTCCTGTTCTCTTTCTCTGCTTCTTATGTGCAGATGAACTGTGATCAGTCTGCTTCCTAACTGCCGGGCTGGCCTCCTGCTCCTGCTGCCATGCCTTCCCTGCCATGATGGACAGCAGCATTTGCAATGCAATGCCACCTTATAGCTATGCCTTAACAACAACCAAACTGACTCATAGCATCTGTTTTAAGGCCAACGGGGGACCCAAAGTGCTGAGAATCTGTGCCTTCAGAATTCCCTTAGAACTATGTTCTTAAACAAGGAAGGGCTGGCTCTTTTTTTTTTACTGAAAAAGTATATCCAGCATGAAATAGTGAAGTAAATGTTAAACCCTTATTTTATTGAATAATTTTGCCATTTTTGATTCCTAGATTTAGATCAAGACACACATACAACCATAAACAGACATTATCAGGCCACACTTTTGAACATATACACATACACGTGCATACACTATTCTAGGTCCAGGGCAAGAGAGGGTCACAAAGAACTAGTGTGTTTAGGTTATAAGAGGAACTCAAGGCTTAGTGAGCTTGCCTACACTATAAACAAGATAAGATTTAACTTTTTGGTTGCAGGATTAGGTAAAAGTAATTTGGCCAGACTGTATCCATATTGTGAAAGGTATTACCACAATGATTGATGTCCCCTCTGGAACTGTAAGCTAGAATAAATGCTTTCTTCCTTAACATTTTTTGTTAGTGTACTTTGTTCTATCAGCAGAAAGGCAACTAATCATAGACCAAATCTACTGTTCCCACATTTAAGCCTACATATTCCAATTAGTCAGGGGCCCATTGCTATTAAGCCCAGGCCACAGTCTGTCTTCTAGAGGCTACCTAAAGGTAGGACAGTAACACTCTAGTCAAGCCAAATTCAAGTTTGGATTAGATATCATTAAAGCAGGAGAGTCAAGAAATCTTAATTTCACCTGATTCTCAGATTCTTTGCTCTGGATAGGGGTAAACAACTTCAGGAGCAAGAAAACATAGGCCCAGGGGAGTGACTGTGCCTGACCTTCTTCACAAGAGGCCTAAAAAGGCTGCTCTGGGCAAGGCTGTCCAGGTTGCAGTTCTGGAAGCTTTGTTCTCAGGATTTGTTCATATTCTTGAAAATTATGGACTATTCCAAGTGGTTTTTATATGAGATGTCATGTCATATATATCACACATGTTTTGTGTTAGAGGGTTTTCTTTTCTTTTTAAAAAAATTGAGATAGAGTCTCATGTAGCCCAAGTTAGCCTCAAACTCATTATGTAGCAGAGGATGACCACAAACCCCTGATACTTCTCCTTCCAGTTACCAAGTTCTGGGATTACAGGTATGCACACTACCATGTTCTGCAGGTCACATCTTTTTATTTTTATCATATTAGAAATGGAAACTGAGGGCTGAAGAGATGGCTTAGTGGTTAAGAGCACTGTGCTCTTGCAGAACACCTGGGTTTAATTCCCAGCATCCACATGACGGCTAACAACCATCGGTAACTCTAGTTCCAGGGGATCAGATGTCTTCTTCTGACTTCCTTGGGCATTGCATAACATGGGTGCACTTACATACATACAAGCAACACATTCATACACATAAAATAAAAATAATAAATAAAATATTAAAAAACAAATTGAAACTGAGATAGAGTCTGATAGATATAGCCCAAGTTACCCTGAAGTTTTAAAAAAATGTATCAATCCCTTTAAATATAGCAAAGAATCCATTACATTTTAATATATATAGCATTTCACAAAAACAAATTGTGTTTTCCAAAATATTCTGCTGACAGAAACATTGTTTTGTACTTTTATAAGTCTCTTTAATAGCTATTTAGTAAAGGAAAGCTTGATTCTCATATGCATTCTTTTTTAAAATTTTATTTATTATTTTCATTTTATGTGTATGAGTGTGTTGCCTGCATGTGTGCGAGTGCACCCGTGTCGTGCAATGCCACCAAGGTCAGAAGAGGGCTTCGGATTCCCTGGAACTGGAGTTAAGGACAGTTCATAGCCGCCACATGGGTGCTGGGAACTGAACCCGAGTCCTCTGCAAGAGCAGTCAGTGCTCTTAACCGCTGAGTCATCTCTCCAGGCCCCTCATATGCATTCTTTACACATGCTAGGCAAATGCTCTACCAGTGAACTACATCCTCAGTGCCCCTTCAAATCTATTCAATCGGTTGTGATGTGTTGGGGTTTGTTTGTTTGGGAGCCTTTTCCCCTTTCTCCTTTCCCCTTTCCCTTTCCAAGTCAAGCTGCCCTATAGTCCAGGCTGGCCTTGCACTGCTGTATGTTAGATATAGAAGGGATGTGGTAGCAGGTGGGTTAGTTCCTGAAAGGAGCTGACACATAATTACCCTTGAGGAATGAGGTTATCAGAAGGAAGGGCCACTCGGGGACCATGATGGGGCCTTGAGGTGGGGGAGCATTACAAAAGGAAACAATGGGCTGGAGAGATGACTCAGTGATTAAAGAACACTGGCTGCTCTTGCAGAAGACCTGGGTTTGGTTTCCAGCACCCACATGGTGGCTAAGAACTGTCCTTAACTCCAGTTCCAGGGGATCCTTCTGGCCTCCACAGGCATTGCATGATGTGGGTGTACTTACACAAACGCAAGGAACTCACTCATACACATAAAATATGCATAAATAAAGAAGAATAAACTATATTATATCAGAGACAACATGAATAGGACCGTAAAAGAAAAGAGAGGCTTCCCTTTAAAACCCGGAGGGGAACATCATTAAGAGAGATAGCTGAAAAAGGAAGAGAGCCTCCATGGATTGCATGACAGGAAGAGGCCCAAAGAGCCTCCTGAGAAATCCCCTGAACAAAGGAAATATCTGATTTTTAAATCCTTTCAGGGAGTCTCAGGAAGTTCAACATGGCACACATGACAAAGCATAGAAAAGCAGAGAGAAAGAAAAAGAGAGAAGAGAGAAAAAGAGAGAGAGAGAGAGAGAGAGAGAGAGAGAGAGAGAGAGAGAGAGAACATACAGCTGCAGAGGGCTGTGGCCTGATTTCTTCTGGCTGTGAGATCCCACCTCCTAGCATGACCAAGTCTTAAAGAGACAGGCCCATGATCTCACAATACATAGTTGAGGACTCCCTTTGAACATCCTGATCCTGTAACTTCTACCTCCCAAGTGCTGGGATTATAGGCATGCAGCCGCACATCCAGCTTTACAAGTTGTTGCTTTTAAAATACTCTTTTAATGCTTAATGGATGGCTATTTTTTGCTATGTTAAAATGCACCAGTGTGTCTTGAAATTTGAATGGACTCTCCCTACATGTTAGTTTGTAACATCATGCATTTGGTTATTTATAAATTACATATGTTTCCCAAATACTGATACATTTTGTTCTGAAGTATCAAGACTCTAGTATCACTACTGATCTTATTGGAAAAACCCTTAAGAATTAAGTCATCTCATTCACAGAGTAGATATAACTTTTCAAAAAGTCTAAAGTTTGTACTTGGCATAGTGGCCCACGCCTTTAATCCCAGCAAGGAGGAGGCAGAGACAACAGGTGGATCCCTGTGAGTTCAAGGCCAATGTGGCCTACATTTGGAGTTCCAGACCAGCTGGGACTACAGGGAGACCCTGTTTCAAAAGACACTCCTTCTGCCCCCTTATAAAATCTAAATTTTGCTTGAAAGCTCAAATGTTATACTATACAATCTTTTTTTTTGAAGTGACTGTCTTGCTTCACTTTTTATTTCTTTTTGGTTTTTGATTCATGGTCTCCCTTTAGCCCCAGCTGTCCTGGAACTCACTATGTAGACCAGGCTGGCCTTGGTCTCACAGAGATGCACCTGCTTCTGGCTCCTGCCTGAGTGCTGGGATTAAAGGCATATGCCACCATGCCTGGCTACAAGTATCTTTGTCATTGAGAAAAACTTTAGGATGTGTCAGGAAATCTTATACATATATTATCTCACAGAATCCAAAAAACGATATATTTAAGGTTTGAGAACTAATAAAATTATTTTATTTTCAAAAATTATGGGGGGGGAGGGGCAGATTCTCACTAAATAAGCCAGGCTAGTCTTGAACTTATGCAGATCCTCTTGCCTTTGCTCTCAAGTGCTGGGATTATAGGCATGTGCTGCCATGTCAGGTATCTAAATGACCACCCCCACCACTGTACCAGTGAAGAATTCAATGACTACTAGATGATTACTAGTACAGTTTAGCACCACTACTAGCACTCAGAAGTTCAAGGTCATCCTTGGCTCCATACTGAGTTCAAGGCCAACTCCTGTTATAAGAGACACTGTCTAGGGGCTGGAGAGATGGCTCAGTGGTTAAGAGCACTAGCTGCTTTTGCAGAAGACCAGGTTCAATTCTGATTACCTGCACGGCAGCTAACAACCATCTGTAACTCCACTCCCAGGGGCTCAAACACCTTCTTCTGGTCTCTGAAGGCACTGCACACCTATAGTGCACTTATATACATGCAGAAAAAACACTCATACATATAAAATAAATAATTTTACAAATTTTAAGAAAATAATAGAGACACTCTAAAAATTGATTGTATAATTATTTGCAGCGTAAATGTCAATGGACAGTGTTTAATTCTCTATAGAGTTTCTCTTTACACAAATTTAGCAGTTGTGACAAAGATAGCTCTTACAAAGTGGCAGGTATTTATTCAATGATAGTATCAGTTGTGTTAAATTTTACATATTTTATGTTAATTAACCTTCATAGCACCTCTCAGATATTATCTTCATTTTTGTAAGGAAAATTTTGGAGGGAAAACCTTTAATAAGAAGCCAGAAAAAGAAATCTCCAGTTCCCATTGGGAATTTTCACATGCATGGTCCAAAAATCCAAACTGTTAGCCAAGGAATGTTGTGACCTGACACCACAGTGCTGTAGGTCACCCACCCTTTGCACAACTGGACTTTGCTCAATAAACTGTTCTTCCTCTTCTAGACTAAAGGGTGAACACACCCAACACCCACTCATCCCTTCCTCACTCCCATAATGACTGGTCAGCACTTAAAAAACATTATTAAATGAAGAACAATTTCTTGACTACAGTAGAAGGTGGGAAGCAGTCTGGAGAACAGCTGGAATCGAGCCCACGGCACAGAGAAATATCATGGGAGGGATTCCCTGTTCAACAGCAGTACTTTCAGGTTGATTGGCTTTCTTTGTGTGCAATTTCCTGGCA
This sequence comes from Nannospalax galili, assembly GCF_000622305.1. Taxonomy (NCBI): domain Eukaryota; kingdom Metazoa; phylum Chordata; class Mammalia; order Rodentia; family Spalacidae; genus Nannospalax; species Nannospalax galili. The sequence continues at coordinate 61,451 of NW_008344852.1, read as the reverse complement.
TGTAATTTGCACCGTGCAAAGGAGCATATTCCAGATTGGCTGGTATACAATTCTAGGAGGTTAGCATGAGCCACTGTGCACATAATTTCCAGTTCTGTAATCTCTGCCATGCAAAGAGAGGCTATGAAAATAAGGATCATGCAAATAAGGGCAGTGCTGGTTGATCAAAGCCAGGTCCTGGTCAAAGGGTCAGGGCACTAGGTGCCTGACTGCAGCTTTGTGGTGTCAGAGTACAGCAGCATTTCTCTGCTCACACTTTGGGATTTCTGGATCATGCTTGTGAAAATTCTGAGGTTGGCTCCATTTTATGATCTCTTGTTAGTGGCCTTCCCTCCAAAAATTGAGGTATGAAGAGGTTAGCTAACTCTCCCAAGGTCAATCGGGAAGTGATGGAATGAGATTTGAACCAGGTTCTGTATGGTTTTAAAGTCCTACTTTTTACTCATATCACTGAGTGTACTCAACTTCCTACACTTTTCTTTGCATAGAATGAAAAAGAAAGATACCTGTTGGCAATATCATTGGTCTTTATTATATGATCGTACCCAGGGACTCCTGTGTTACCTGTTTAAAAGAGCTATCACAGAGAAGACTTGTCCTTAAGGATGATCCTTGGAAAACTACTTCCCAAACAAACTGACAATTCCTATACTTGTCTAAAACTGAGAAGGTCATTAACTAGCAAAATTAATTTTAGTGAAAGTCATCATTTAGAAAGAGAAGGCATAAGACATGGTTTTGAAATAGAGCTAGAGTAAAGCCATTAATGAATTAATAGTAGATTGGTAGACAATAATATTAACATTAGTAATAATGTCTACATTAATAGATTAATAAATATTGTGACTGAGGATGTAACACAGTTGGTACAGTGCTTATTGAAACCCTGGGTTTGATCCCCAGCGATGCAGAAAGCCAGGCATTGTGGTAGATGCCTATAATCTCAGCATTGGGTGGTGGAGGCAGGAAGGACAGGAATTCAAGGTCATCTTTGGCTTTGATGCCAGCCTGATCTAGAGACTGTGTCTCAAAATAATAATAATAATAATGAAATCAATAATAAAATAATAGAAAGCTAACTAAGGTCCTTTGAAACCACTTTAAGCAAACAAGGGCTGGAGATGTGGCTTACTGGTAGAGCAATTACGTTGCATGTGTGAAGCCCTGGGTTCCATCCCCCCCACTACCAAAAAAAAATTAGAAAAACAGCAGTAAATATCTTCATAGCAAGTCTGACCACCAAAGTGTGGACCTCATAAAGGAAGAGAGGATGAAGAGCTCGAAGAGTCTTGGAGATTAATACTACAGGTAGAGGCCCCAAAACAGAGTGCAGTGAGCCAGAGGCAAGACACCTGTGCCGAGTGCTTTGCTGAGCCATCTCTCCCAATCGCCTTCCCAACTCTTGTGATGTCAGGACTCACAGGATGCCAACTGCTTCTCACGCTGACTGCATTCTTTCATGTGGATCTGTCTCTAAGTGTCTCATGGGGGATGTTTGCACCCCTGTTTGGCAATGCAGAGCTGTGAGCTGTTTTGCCCTTGGGAGAGAAGCCTTCTTAGGTCGCGCTGTGGCAGGGCACAGCCAATACATCCAAGGGCACTTGTAGAATCTGTTACAACATTCGTGCAGGTTTGCTATTTTGCGTGCATGTGCTCGTTCATGAACTGTTTCCTCAGGCTTTTAGGGAGAGTTTGGACCACAATGTGAGTATTTCCAGCTAGTTAGATCTCACTGAGCTAGCCCCTGAGCACATTCCTGCCTGAATTTCCTAGTTTTCCTTCCTTGTTGAAACTTAGGTGTGCAGGCAACAGAGAGAGAGACACAGGCAGCCACTGTTGCTGTACACTTGTGGCAACTAGGCTGTGTGTGTTGGCTGTAAATCCCATGATGTTGCTTTCTTTCATGTTCTGTTCATCTGCCTGCCCACCACGGGGATGCCTCCTTTACCTTCAGAATAATGTGACACAGGAGGCCCCAGCCCTGGAGCCAAAGATGGTCACTCTTTTGGGGTCTCCACCAAAGGCCCCGACATTCTCCTCGATCAGCACAAGGCTTGGATCTGATCCAGCAGTCCGTAGTTCCCTTTTGATGCCTGGTCACCAGTGCTTAAAAATCCTATGAAAGAATACAGGGAAGTTTATGTCATCAACAGTAAGAAACAAATCAATAAATATCCCTACTATTTGCAAAGGTATATACATATGATATATACATACATATGTATATATACGTATATGTATATCTACATTGGTTAACTTTGCATTTATGTGACAGGATCTCAGCATGTAGTCTAGGCAGGCCTGGACCTTGCTGCTGTCTTCCTGAGTACACGGGATGAAATCTGTCTGGAGCATAGCTATCTAAAACCGTGCATCGAATTACGGTGGCCTCTGAGTGTCATCCCATGAAGTCAGAGGCGAAGGAGGGCGTGTCATAAATTTGATAACTCCTGGGAAGCTTAGCAAGATCCTGACTTATAAAACAAACAGTGTGAATGTAGCTCAGTAGT
>NW_008344852.1:55685-57159 GCF_000622305.1 Nannospalax galili | reverse complement strand
CTATGGCATTTTATTCAGGGGGCAAAACTCTGAAGCTCCCTTGTAAGAGGGAGAAGGTTGGAGGTCACCTGAGTGAGACGGTATATATCTGATGCAATTTTGGATGAGACGAAGAAGGCTGAGGGACTCTTGAGTTCACCTGATGCTGAAGAAAACGACCTTGGGGCTGAAAGCCTCTGTCAACAATGGAAGCTCAAAGCATAGTTGGGTAAGTAAAGCCCTGTAAAAGTCCATAGGACCCCTTAGTCTTTGGTCATATGTCTCAGATCTTCTCCAGTCGGGGGAGAAAGTCTGCCACTTCATTGTTGCTCAAAAGTGGTAAGTTGGTGTCCCCTTGCTTCTGGGAGGAAGGTTTGAGGCCCCTTATGGTTGTCTCTTGTAGAAGGTCTGAGGATTCCTACGGCAGAAAGGGAAGTACTAAAGTCCCATCTCACTGGGGACCTTTCCCTCCTCTGATGAAGGGGGTTTTACACCTTGTCCTTTGCCCAAGAGGAGCTCAGACATTATTATCATTATTATTATTATTATTATTATTATTATTATTATTATTATTGTCTCAAACATACCTCATTCAACCAAGGAAGCTAAAGATGTTTGCCCAATGAGGCTTCAAACATATTTTATCTAAGTAATCAACCCTGGGATCTTCCTCCTCTCAGCAAGGGACGCTCAGGTCTATATATTCAGAACAGTGGGACCCCAGAAATCCCATCCACATCAGAGAGCCATAAATATGGCACATCTTATGAAGGAGGTCTCACATCTAACCTTCTGACCAAATACCTCTGAAGACATCTCCTTTCTGATAAAGGGGGCCTGACCCATGAACTTTCTCACCAAACTGACTTTGTGCCTACTGCTTCTACCCAATGAGACCTGAAGATTTAGCCCTGTGACCAAATAAAATGGTCTCTGACCTTTCCTTGTGCTCAATTGTGACACAAACATGCCCCATCTGACTTAGGATGCCAGTGATGTCCTTGTAACCAAGGAGACTTTCCTGTTCTGCCAATGGGGAATCAAATGTGTCCCTCTAACTGAAAAGAGCTTGAAACCATTGCCTACACTGAAGCTGAGTGTCTAGCCATCCCTTGTGCCTATGGAATCCTTAACCAATCCAGCCCACGAGGTAAGTCTTTTGTGTCTGTCCGAAGTGATATGGGAACTTCTCCATCTATGCAAGAGGACCTGGAATATTAGCCCTCTACCAAAGTGCCCTGAGCAAGCCTTTGCCTTGTTCTAAAGGGTGACACTTGCCTTTTTTACTATATATGTGTGTGTGTGTGTGTCTGTGTCTATATGCATATATGTATATACATGTGTATTTGTATATATAATTTATTGCATAAATTTATAATATATTCATATTTTATCGTAGCTGCCAGTTGTAGCTGTATATTTATCTTTACACGAATATTGCATAAATGTGATTTCTTTATTAATAAAGTGAAGGAAAATAATTTACATATGTTAA
>NW_008344852.1:53188-53652 GCF_000622305.1 Nannospalax galili | reverse complement strand
TGGGTTTATAAACGTGACTCCGTAGGCCTTAAAATATAAGATAGAATGTTGAGGATCAGGCTATGTGGGGGTGCAGATAGGGGAGGTCTAACTATGATTGAAATGTATCGTATGAAATGCACAAAAATTCAGTAAAATATACTTTGAAAAAATGTTTTAAAAGTTATGGGTCATCAAGATGGTTTAATGGGAAAAGCTGCATCCAAGTCTTATGGCTCTATGGCCTGCGTTTTATTCCTGGAACCCAAAGGGTAGAAGGAGAAAAATGACAGCCTCAAACTGACAGCCTCAAGATTTCTTCTTTCCTGCACACTCGGGCCACTGAATGTGTTTGTGCACACACACAAATAAATTTTAAAAAATACTTTATGATTTATTATCAGTGAATGAGTGATATATTTATTTTATATGTCAATATGCTTGACTGTATTAGTTACATTTTGTTGCCATAATAAAATACCGTG
>NW_008344852.1:52304-52571 GCF_000622305.1 Nannospalax galili | reverse complement strand
TTCGATGATCGAATTCAGTTCGGAGGCTTTGGGAGCAAGAGGTTTCACCCACCAAGTCATCTCGCAGGCTCTGAGCTGTCAGTCTAAGGAAACTATACTTGTGTATTTTTTTAAAAACCAGTGATAACCATTGTATTTACTATTTTTATTTTCATAATTATTCATCAATCTATGATTGTTAACACGTATATAATACATGAATATAGTACACAAGTTATATGACAGATAGAGGCTACTGCAGATGTGTCCAAATCTGGTCAGACACAG
>NW_008344852.1:39954-47454 GCF_000622305.1 Nannospalax galili | reverse complement strand
GATTTGTGAGGAGGACAGTGGACAAGGAATTTAAGTACAGATGTCCCTATACCATTTCCTGAACCAATCAAATCATCATGGCATCGAGAATTGTTTGTGATGTTCACACACTCCCCTTCCATGCACATCTAAGTGCTTTGTAGCCACTAATGACACTGGCTGTCCATCGCAGGCTGGTGTAGACCTAGCCTTTCTTTTTTTCTCTTTCAAGCACTTAGTGCCATAAGTCCCTCAGCTCTGTCACCCTAGCACAAGCCTCTCTATCTTTGCATCCTGTCCACTCATGTCTGCTTTGTGTTATTGCCCTCTAAACACTAACAATACCATCATCTCACTGGATAAAATATTTGCTAGATGTTAAGATGCAAGTGTGGGTTCTCTCTGGGTGGCAGAGTCAGGTGAAAAGGGATTGCTTAATATCAATTCAAAAAAGAGTTGTAGTGAGGTGTATTGGCTTGATTTCTGTTGCTGTGATAAAAATCCATGACCAAAAGCAACTTGTGGAAAGAAAGGGTTTGTTTGGCTTGATTATTATGGTCTGTCATCAAGGGAAGCCAAGGCAGGAGCTCGAGCCAAGAGCCTGGATGCAGGAACTGAAGTAGAGAGCACTGAGGAATTCAGCTTACTGGCTTGCTACCTCTGGATCGCTTTCTTCCACAGCCCTGGTCCACCTGCCTAATCAGGATACTGTCAGACAGTGGGCTGAGCCCTAGTAGCATCACTCAGCAACTAAGAAAGTGCCCCACAAACATATCCACTGACAAATCTGATGGAGGTAATTCTTCACCTGACTTTTCATTTTCCATAGTCTGTCCAGTTGACAATCAAATTTAGCCATCACAGAAGTCTAGCCACATAGATATGCATGTCAATTAATTTCCTAATTGTAAATTGGCTGATGTTATGTTCCCTGTGTAGCATAGTGAAATGGTACCACATCAGAGTTGCTGATCAATACTCTTGGATAATGCTGACTCAAGAGATATAAGGGAGGTAAAAACAATCCATGACCAAGTAAGTGAAGAGGCTGTCTCAGCCAGGAGAGCAGTTGCTTTGCAACACAAAGACTTCAGTTTATACCCCAGACTGCTTCTTAAAAAAGGTTGTGTGGTGGTGTTTATTTTCTATGTCAGTTTTAGGTATTATGGAGACAGCAGGATCTGTGATGTTGCTGGTGATCAGTCTAGTCTAATTAGAGGGTGAGGGACTGTGGCTCAGAGTAGGTGGACAGGGTGCCTGTGGATGACATCAGAGATGACCTCATGTTTTCACACCACTCACACTCACACACACACACACACAGAGAGAGAGACACACACACAATACCTACACACAGAGGCGAGGTAGTGTAGTACAGCTTTTCTGGAAGGAAATCATAATAACCATAATTCATGACCCAGGAAAATATTCAGATATGTCAGCCTCAATGTAGGTCAAGATGATTCCCGCCAATATCAGATTCCCGCCAATATCATCCAAAATAGTAAGAAGAAACCCCACCATGTTCAAGAATAGGAAAATATTGACCCAAATTTTGACATAGCCAAAGATTTTCTATTATGCAGCTTAGAACCTGAAATGAAGCAGTGAGTATTTAATGTGCATTTATTTCCTGTCACAATATCCCCAGTCTACCCTTTTTTCTCAATAGCAGCCATACCTAAGCCATAAATCAATGGGTGTTTCCAAAAAAATGTCATTAGGGATATAAATTTGAATTCTGTATAATTTTCAGGTGTCAGGAGATACTGTTGTTATTGATTTATTTATGACTGGTCACTAGTAAAGTCTTTGCTTGGTGTATTGGTTACTCCATGTTGAGGTGATAAAGTGACCTGACAAAATCAATTTAAGTAGGAAGAGGATATATTTTGTAACATTTCCAAAGGAAAGAATGTACAATGCGAGTCAGGCATGGTTTCAAGACAGGAAGCTGAGAGATTGTATTTCATCTACACACAAGAACCTAAGGCAGAGAATAGGATGTACTGTCAGGCCATAAACTCTCAAAGTCAGTGCCTTGTGACATACTTCCTCCAGAAAGGCTACTCCTCCAAAAGAATCCATAACCCCTAAAAACAGAACCTCCCAGTCCAGACCAAATGTAAAATACACAAAGCCTACATGGGGCATTTTTCACTCCAACCACCAGAGCTACCATGTCCAATGCTCTGGTTTCTAGTCCCATAACTGATAAAAATATAAAATGTATTCTAGCTTATGGGCACGGAAGAGATGTATGGACCGGACTTGTTAGACCATGATATAACAGACGTCATACTGGACTGAAGTTGTGGAACAAAAGAATAGCGAGTTTTGTGTGTGACTCAGGGCATTGCCTTAACTCCTGTTACCTTAAATATGTAGGTGCTTCCTGCATGACCAGGCCTGTTTAGATGAACATGATCTGGAAGAGAGTACTAAGAGAAAGAGTGTCATGGAGCCTCTTAGAATTCCAAGACTATTGCTATGCCTATCATAGACTCACAGAAGACACATGCATTCTAGACTAGCACAAATAATTGGAAACTGATGAGTGCTGAGACATTTCTCTACTGTGTAAGAGAGCTTAGGACATTCCCCAACTGCCTAAGGAGGACTAGAACCTTCCCTACCTTATCCACCTCTACCTGAGACTTCCCTCTCTGGTAAATTAGACCTTACACATTTCCCTTCTGCTCAACGGGGCCTTGATCTATCTCCTCTGACCACAGGGCCCTCTGTCATTCCCTATTTGCAAAGAGAACATCACACAAGTCCTGTCTCATCAAAGGGAACTGAGAAATTCTGTTGCATCCTAATTAGAGAGTCTCTGGCATCTCATCTGTCGGTTGGACACCCCTGGACAAAGAGGAATGGAACTATACCTTCTACCCATCCGTGCTGCAAATGTCTGGCCAAAAGAAGCTGAGATTTTTTGAATCAGCCCATGGAAAGCACAGATCTACCCTTTCCCTAGAGATCCCTGAATCTATAACTTCTTCTGAAAGGGCATCAGTCATCTCCCTTCTTCCCACAAGGACATCTGGTAGAGTCCTTCTGACTGGCAGAGATTAGAGTATCCTCCTTCACTGAAGGTGTTTCAGACAAGTTCCTATGCTCAGTGGGTCCCACAAATAATCCCATTCTGTCAAATAAGGCCTCAGATCTGCGTGCTCTAAGAGGACAGCAGTCTTTCTCCCAAAGCCCAAAGAGGTCTCAGACCTTCCCTTGATTCCCAAGTGGGCAACAGCCTTACCAACTCCAGTATCCTAGTGTGATCAATCTTCTACCTCTTACTTACCAAGGGGCCTTCAGAGCTTTCCCTTTTCCACAAATGGCCTTCTGATATGCCCTTCTTATTAGCAGGACTCCCACTGTCCTCTAATTAAGGGGCTTCAGACATTTAACCCCTGATGTAGGGAGGTCCTACATCATTTCCCTTCGTCCCATAAGGACTTCAGACCTCTCTGGTTCAAAATACCAAAGCCCAGAACTCAAGCCAACAACACCAAAATGTGTGGCCCCATTATTTGTTTAGATACTTGAGACAGTGAGTATAAACCTGAGGCAGTGACATTGCTCAGGACTGACATCCAGACTCTTGGAAAAAGAATCACATGACTACCTGCACTGCCTCACATTTACTGTAACCTACAGACATGCTAGTTTCTTATGAAGAGTTGGAAGCTGTTTCTTCAATGACTTCAACACACCTCACTGCATAGGGTCACCTGGAACCTTCATTTTATATCTAATGAAGGGGCATTCTGGAACTGAACCTACTCTGGCCAAATACGGTAGTTTCCCTCTATGATTTAGGAAGTCCTAGACATTTGCCTTCTGACACTGGAGCCTCAGATTTTCCCCTTGAGACATGGAGTCTTCATAAAATCCTCAAATCTGGAGATGTGCCCAGGAGACCTTTCCCCTCTAATCTATGAAGCCCCTTATGACTTCTCTATGTGGATAGAGACATTCAAAATCTATATGTTGGGGCTTCAAACATGGCCCTCTGGCCAAGTGTTTCACTGACATTTACCCTCTGACCAATGGGGACTTTGATATCCCCCTCTGCCTAAAGTTTCTTCAAACCTACCTTATTTGGGAGAATTTCATTTTACCATCTCATCCAAGAAAACTTCATCTGACTGAGGCAGCATCAGATATTGTTCCTCTGCCTAAAGACCTCACTCCTATCCATTGTGACCAAAGAAGCACAGGAAATTCCCATTTTACCCAAGATAACGTGTGTTCACTCTGATTTTGAACTGCCAGAAGCCACGCATGGAGATTCTGATAATGGAGTCATCTTCCACGAATCCAGTCTTCAGAAAAGAAGGGATCTCATCCTGTGGGCCCAGAACTGGACAACAAAATACAAATTGAAGAGGCGGCAAAGCCAAGGACAGTCATCCAGGCTGATAGAGCAGTGTTCAGTTTGCAGCCTGGCTCTCTGTAAGGCCAGAGACCTAACTAGGATAGGGACCACATGGCAGGGTGCTCAGGTGTATTCTGTGGTAGGGTGGGACTGTCCAGGATCTCCGTAAGTTGTTTCTGAAATCACTGGGACTTAGTGACCACATGAAATAATGATGACCTGTAACTAGATGTGGGAAGTGATGACCAGAGTCTTGGATGGAATTTGATAACTCACTAGGGACTGGCGAGATGATGTGACAGATACCCTGAGATAAACCAGAGGCAAGGAGAGGCAGGCTTGGCTTTTAGAAGCGACAGAGACCTCTGGCTTCAGGGACCATATGAAGGGATGCTGAAGATACAGACATTCTATACAGCCAAGAAGGGTGGGAAGGTAATGAGGTAGTGTCTGGGACATCCATCAGTGCAAAGGCGACCTGAGACCTTCATCTTCTTCCAAAGGGCAATGGGACCTTGTGCCACACAGACAGGAAGTGCCCTTGCTAGGAAGAGGATTCAAACCTAAACAGTCACATAAATGGACCTCAGAATTTCACCATACTTCGGGGAGATCTTCCAGTTTCTCACTGTTTTCAAGGGAACTCACACACATTCCCCCTTTGAAGAATGGGGCGTCAGACTTTCAGCCTCTCTCAAGCGTGGCCTCAGGCCTACACACTCTACATAAGGGATGCTCTGATAGTCCCCTTACAGCCAGGAGCCCTCACACATTAATCCTCTGTCCACAGCACATTAGATCTCCAACCTTTGAGTAGATCATGAACTTCTGTTTCATTTTTCATAAAGGACAGTTCTGAGTCTCCTTTGGTTTTAGGAGGAAGATATAAAAGCCATTTAGGGAAGAAGCACAGATGTCGGATTCTCCTTTTAACAAATGGAAGGTCTGTGGATCCTTCTCACAAGGGGGACTTCTCAGGCCACTGAGAGGTCTGCTAAGGTCACTAGGCAATTTGCTGTCCAAGATGAAGGGACTTCAGACCCTCACTTTTGCACAAGGTATCTCAGACCTTTCCCTTCTGCTTAACAAAGCCTCAAATGTCTTCATCCATCTTCGGAGACTTGAGACCTTCCCTCGTGTCCTGACTGGGCTTGAAGTCATCCACTTGTGCCCTAAGAAATCTCAATCATAGTCTGTGTAAGTAACCAAATCTTCACCTTCATCCTCTGACAAAGGGAGCCTGAGAGCTACCCACAGTGACCAGGCAGGAAGACTCCAAAATTGACACTCTACACTATGGCATATTAAACATGCCATCTCTGTCCAAGGAGGTCTCACACCTTACTGTCTCATTAACATATCTGTAGATCTTCCCGTTGGGACACAGGGGTCTGAGATGTGCACTTTCTGATTATGGTTGGGGCCTTATGCCAACCTCTTGTACTCAGTGTTGCCTCCTGACTTAATCCTCTAAACAAATGGATCTCAGAACTTCCCATTCTACACAATGGGGTCACAGACATGTTCCATCTAACTTAGGGAGCCACAAACTTTCACCCTCTCATTAGGTTTCATTTGATCTTCTCCCTCTGACATGAAGGCCTTGAGATATTCTCCCCTGCCCAAGTGAGTCTTGGACTTGTTCTCATCTGTCTATGGAGGCCTTAACCACATTCTGTCTCACTAAGGAGACCTGAAATCCTCCGAAACAGTCCAAGGTGATGTGGGATTCCAGTCATTTACACAAGAGACATTAGCCCTCTACCCAAAGTGTCCTGACCTGTGTCTTATTCCCAAGGAAGACTGTTGCATTCAATGCTACATATGTGTGTATGTGTGTGTAGATAGATAGATGATAGACAGATGATGATGATTGATAGACAGATAGATAGATGATAGATAGATAGATAGATAGATAGAGATGGATAGATAGGTAGATGATAGATATATAAAACATTTATTACATAATAAATTTTGGACATTTGCATAATAGTTCATTATAACTACAGCTTGTAGCTATGCATTTACTTAGTATATGACTATCTTTTAAACATGAATTGTTTATTAATAAAGTAAATGATAATAGATTCAAAGTGTTAATAGATATGTTAACAGCCTCACTGAAAAATATCAAGAATTCCCTTTAATAATTTAATAATAAGGATAATATAATAATTTATATTACAACATGGTCTACTCTACATAAATGGAAACATGAAATAGTCTTTCTGGCATTAAGGAGAAGGTGAGAAACCATGTTCCACATCCTTTGGTTATTTTGAGGATATTCGTCATTCCATCCTGAAGCCTCTCTACATAAATTCAAACATAAATTTCATAGGAGTGCCCATCAGACAGTCAGAGAAATACAGTTGTGAACCAAGCTAAGTGTGTTGTCCTGCTAATCTTGCTGTGTTTCTGACAGGGGAGACAGCAGGTAAACAGGAGGGTCAATGCACATAGGGAGGCTTGACATTGATTCTATGAACTCTAAGCAGGACAAGGGTGGGGTGAGCTGAGACTCAGAGAAAAACACGCTGCAGCAGGTCTATGAAGAGGCCAGGAGGGGTCCTAGAGTGAAACTATGACATGAACTATTAACTTGTGATTTCCCCTGCCTATTAGGGTAACCATCATTTTTCTGTTTTCCCCTTTCATTAGAGTGACCTCAGTGCTGCATTCTTTAATTTTAAAGGAAGAACTTTGAGTTGTTGAATCCGCGAAAGACAGGGATATAGTCTCTGTTTAGGAGGAGTGAGTCTCTGTGGATGAGATATTTGTTGCCTCCAAGATATCCCACTGAAAATGTCACAGTCTCCAAAACAGACTGAATGATTCAAGGGGCACTTTTTAAATATCTTCCCAGGCAGATATTTAAAAAGTAGACAGCAGGATGGAGCATGTAGGTTTTAGGATAATAACTACTAGGGAAGGCTTTGTGGATGGAGCAATTGCAGATCCCTGTCTTCCTTGACTCCTCTCTTTTACCTCCTCCTCTGGGGAAGCCACTGTCAGTGTTGTGAGGCACAAATTACAGTTGTCATACTACCTTCCCAGAGTCCCTTGGCAGTTGCTGTAACCCAATGTTATGTGCTGTGGAGTGGTCAAGGGCACATGATGCCTCCCTCTCTCCTAGACCA
>NW_008344852.1:36695-38825 GCF_000622305.1 Nannospalax galili | reverse complement strand
ATCCCGCCATGATGCCCAGGCCAAGCAAAAATCCAGAACAGTGCAACCATGGGACCATGCATGGAAACACCTGAAATCACAAGCCAACAGAATCCTTTATTTGTAAGCTGATTTCCCCAGGTGATTTGTCACAGTGAAGGAAAAGCTGACTGACATCATGCTAGTTTACGTAATATACCACCGCATGATAATCATGGATATAGTTACCCACTATGGGTACAAGCATAAAGATACAGAAAGTAATTTGCTGTGGGGCAGAGCAGGCTGGATGATGCTAGAAAAGTTCAGTTGGCAAAGTGATCAGGTGGGAAGATGCTGACACAAAAACACTGATGTTGAACTACTGAGGGTGAACCAGAAACCAGGCAAGTCAGGCTGGGCTCTCTGGAAGATCAGAGACCACACTAACTTTAGGGACTTCACGGAAGGAATCGCTGGTGGGATGGAACTCTCCAGGGTCTCAGCAGGAGTGTTCTGAAATCCCTGGGACTTAGTGACCACATGGAAAGATGGTGAGGCATAACCAGATGTGGGCAGTGATGACCAGAGTCTCAGAAAGTGTGTGATGACTCACCAGGGTTTAGGAACTAGTGCGATGCTGTGGCAGGTCCCTGAGTACAACCAAAGGCAAGAGGGGAAGGCTGGGTTCTTAAAGGGAGAAGAATACTCACAAGGACGTTGGAACCAGATAGAGAAGGGGCTCTTATGCACATTCTCCTTTTCGAAGAAGACTTTGAAGCTGATGAGACAAATGTTTGGACCTTCAGTCACTGCAAAGGTGGCCTGAGGCTTTCAAATTCTTCAAAAGGGCTTATTTCCTCATGGTCAAGATGTTCCCCTGTTATAAATGGAATTCAGATCTAAATTGTCACTTAAGTGGACCATGGAATTTCACCATCTGACAGGGAACATCAAAGCTTCCCCACATTTCCCAGGGACCTCACAGGATCCCCCTTTGAAGAAAGGGGCCTCAGACTTCCCACCTCTATCAAGTGGGGCTTCCGTCAGCCCTACACCGTCCATCCAAAGAGCGCTCAGATAGTCTTCTTATGTGATGAGACCCTCAAACATGCTCCTTCTTTAAGAGAACACCAGACCCCCCCCACTTCTAACCAGAGGTTAAAATCTGATGCTTATTTGTTCAAAGGATAGTTGTGAGTTTTGCTAGGTTCTATGGACAAGGTCGAAAGTCCCCTTAGGAAAGGAGAAGGTGTCAGATTCCCTTTTTAGCAAGTAGAAAATGTGTAGATGCTTGTATCAGAAGTGGATGTTCCCAGGCCCCTCTTATTCTGCCCAGCTCATTTAGGACTTTGCTCTCCTCTGATGAAGGGACATCAGATCATCCTCTTTTGATAAAGAAGCCTCAAATGTGGCCTCAAATATGACCCTTTAACAAAAAGGCATTGAAATACTCCCGTTTGCCCAAGTGAGTCTCAGACTTTCGCATCTGCCTTTGGAGGCCTCAACCAAATTTTATCTCACTAAAGAGGCCTCAAAGCCTCTTTACGTGTCCAAGCTGACGTGGGAACCTCGCCATCTACACAAGCGGGCCAGCGACATTAGCTCTCTACCCAAAGTGTCTGGACCTGTGCTACTATATATGGTAATATGTAACTTATTCCATAATAAATACATGCATATTTAATTATAGCTACAATTTATAGCTGTACATATGCCTATTGTATGAATATCCCTTAAATATAGTTTATTAGGGGCTGGAGAGATGGCTCAGTGGTTAAGAACACCGGCTGTTCTTGCAGAAGACCCGGGTTTGAATCCCAGCACCCACATGGCAGGTAACAACTGTCCATAACTCCAGTTCCAGTGGATCTGACAGCCTCTTCTGTCATCCTCAGGTTGCACGACACGTGTGCACTTACCTACATGCAGGCATAGCACTCATACACATAAAATGAAAATAAAAATATATATAGTCTATTATTAAAGTGAATGACAATAACTTTAAAGTGTTGTGTGAAGAATTTCAGTGTAAAATATCAAATATTCACTTTAATATTTAAATAATTAGCATGTATGTAATAATTTAATAATAAGAAAAATGTAATGATTAATATGATAACACAATTCACATAACAGAAAAAGGTGATTTTTTTTGTGTGGGCATTGTGG
>NW_008344852.1:18565-36543 GCF_000622305.1 Nannospalax galili | reverse complement strand
TTGTCCTTCTGAATTTGCTGTTTGTATAAGGGGGGTTGGGGAGTGACTCCAGGAAAACAGGAAAGTCAGTGCCTAAGGAGGTCTGTGATTGGCTCGAACAGTTCCAAGATGGAGAAGCCTGGGGTGGGGTGAGGCTCAAGGGGAAACATTGGCATCGCAGGTGAATACTAGCGTGTAGGAAGGGATGAATACTAAACATCACCATGCAGTCTGGAAATTCCCCTGCCCCTTGGTCCCCACCTATTTTCTATTTTTCCCCTTGCATTATGATTGATCTCAGAAGTACAGTCTTGAATTAAAAAGGAAGATCTCTGTGTGGTTGTCTCCAAGGGAGACAGGGATATGGTCTCTACTTAGTTCAGGTGCACTGGCAGGAAGGAGTCTGAGTAGCTGAGCACATGCATTGCCTCTTAGGCAGGGGACTGAGGATGGCACAGTCCCAAAAAAGAAACTTACTGTTTCAAGGGGCAGAGTTTTCTTAGGACATATTTCAAAGAAGATGGCAAGGTGGGAATCCAGGTTCTAGAGACGGAAGATAGAAGGGAAAGTTTGGTGGAGGGCAATTGCTGAGCCCCCGCCCCCACCTTTCTTGGTTTCAATCCCTTTTCGACTCGGGGATCCACCACTAGCAAAGGGAGGCTACCAATTTGCAAACACCACACTGCCACCACCAAGCCCCTTGGCTGTTTCCACCACCCAAAGGTCTGTGCTGTGCAGTGGTGGACGGCACAGGATGCTACCCCTCTCCCACACCAACGCCTCAGCCACAAATCCCAGCGAGGTCCTGCCCACAATGTCTCATTCCCAGAGCACCACCTATGTCGTTCTCTAGCCTTTGAATCTTCTGCCTTATGAGGGATGCCTTCAGTTTAATGGTGCTATTGTAAGACCAGGCTGTCCTTGGGCAGTGGCAATCCATGTGGTTCAGGATATTCTTTTGCTTTGACAGCCGCCTCCCTTGTCCTGTGCACCTGCGAGACCTGGCGGGCTGGGCCTGCATGATTGTGCAGCTACCACAGTAACTTGCAGGGCTGTAGGAGGAACCTGCCGGGACTTGCTTTCTGGAACACGGCCTGCTGATTGACCACTTGTGAACCCTGGGGTTCACCCGTCCACGAAAAGCCCGTTTTGATTCCAGGACGGCACACGGGCCCATGGTAGGTTGTGCATGGTTCCCAGTAACTGTGCATGTCCCTCGCGGTGGCACCCGCCGCGGTGGCACTCGCCGTGAGCACAGGCTCTCAGGTTTGGGATCCTGGATGATCCTGGCCCTTTGTGAGCGTCCACCAGGAGCAAACAGAACTGTGCTCCTCTATTTCCCTTGCTTGTGAGAGGTAATAATGCATTGTGTAAAGGAAGTATAAAATGAAAGCCCAAGGGATTTCTTAAATGTCTATAAATTTATTATTCTGTGTATGTATGGATATGATGGATATCTGCGGAGGTGTATGTGCTCCCATGTGCAGGTCCCAGGACAGTCATGGAGTCCGTTTCTCCTTCAACCTCTGCATAAGATTTGTATCTTATTAAAGTTAAGAATGAATTCACTTCGGCAGCTTTGGAAACAAGAGACTTTACCAAGATGGCCTGTTTAGCCATCCTGCAGGTCCTGGCCTCTCCATCTAAAGGTACTATACTTATGTAATTTTTAAAAAAAAATATTGAATGCCATTTAAATTTGTTGTCTTTTGCTTTCATAATGATTTATCAATCTGTGATTCTTTGCATGTATATAATATAGGAATATAAAATAAAAGATATATATGTAGATACATATATGTACATATATACACACAGACACGTAGACACACAGACACACACACACACAATTCTACAAAGGTAGAGGGAAAGATTCTCTTCTGAAGACACTAAGTCTGGGTAGAAAAGCTTGTTACTCAGCTGCTGTGTGCTCATGATTACAGCAGTCCTGTCTTGTCCAGAAGGCAGCATTCAGCCCTCCTCCTCCCTGCTCCCCTCCCTCTGTCTCTCTTTACCTCTTAGTCACCATAACTTAGGCAGTTTTGCTCCACCATGTGCTCCCACCATGATGCTTGGTCTCAGCACAAGTCCAGAGAAGTGGGCCATTGCAACCATGGACAGAAACCTCTGACACCATGAGCCAACAGAAACCTTCCCTATTTTCAAACTGATTCTCTCAGGTATTTTGCCACAGTGATAGAAAGCTGACTGAGATCGTACTGCTTTACACGTTTCTACTGTCCTTGCCCTCTGACGCTCAGAAGCTGTAAATTTGGTCTTCTATTTACAGTTTCATGACATCCTAAAACCCTTGAGGTTGGCTTACTTCTTTCAGAACAATAGTATAAAGACTCATTAAAAGCCTGTTTTTTTTTAATTTCTATATATTAGGTCCATGTGTGAATACCACAGGTTATTCACCTACTGGAGGAAATTGTGGTTGTTTTCTGGAATTGACTACAATGAGCAGAGCTGCCACAGCCATTATTGTAGAAATATAAATTTTCATTTCTCTGTAGTAAATGCTCAGGGGGGCAATTATTGCATTTGGTACAAGTTGCATGTTCAATTATTGAAGAAGTAAACCACTGTCATGCAATGCCTTCAGAGGTCAGAAGAAGGCATCACTTCTCCCGGAACTGGAGTTAGGGAGGGTTGTTAGCCACCATGTGGGTGCTGGGATCTGTCGCATGAGGAAATTTTGCTGCTCAAGGTAGAGAGATGGATTAGTGTTCTCTCTACACCCTGATCCACTATGTTCTCTGAGCCCTAGGTGTAGAAGATCCATTGTAGATGTGTCTCTTAGGATTGGGTATCTCACACTTATTCTCTGTGTGTGAACACTTGGGGAACTCTGTCATATTCTGTGTTGCAAAAGAAGCTTCTTTGATGAGTGGTGATTGGTACACTTGTTTGTAAAAATAAGGATCCATATTTAGCAAATTGTAAGAAATTATGCTTGTCTGGGTATGTTACAGAAAATTTTCTCTAAGATCTATGACCTCTCCGGCCATGTGTATTTGGTTATGTTTACAGTGCCACACATGAGTTCCCTCCTCTTGAGTGGACTTTAATTCCAATTACATAACTATTGTTTACCCCCCAATTAAAGTGCCATTACTGTCCCAAAATAGTTTGCTGTGCTGGTCATTTTTGTGGTTAGTAGGTTTTAAGGCTGGGGTTGGATCATTGATTGTATCCCTTAGCAGCTTCCATAGCAGCCCCTAGAACTATGAGAGCTAGTCTTCAGGGAGGAGGCTTCCAGGTAAGTTCCAGCTCCATTGCTCCAAGGCCTGTATCTGAAGCATGCCCTGTCTTCGGCAATAGGGTCTTATGCTCAGGTTCTGGGAGATAATGTACGTGTGTGGCAATAGCCTGTGTCATTTTGGGAGTCTCTTGGTCTGTGCTGACAGATAACTCTAAGGGAGGTTTCCTCCAATCTGGCACTTGTTTTCTGTTACAAAACCTCCAGCTATACACATGCAATTATGTAGAGATACTGTTGTGTATATTTTTCAGTAGGCTTTTGAACTAATACATGTACCTCTGGTGTTTCACACCACCTAAGATTCTTTATCTAACATGTGTCTCTGTCTCCTTTTCTAACCTTCCCTCCTCTCTACCCAGTTAAAGTGCTGCCACTTTCCCTATCGTGCCCTTGCTATTTATTACCTGTCTCCTTTTATCCTCCGTCTCTTGAGTTCCTTTTCCCCTTTTACCCCCATGGTTCCTCGTATATCCTTGTATACCCTTCCTCATTAAATACCTCTATTCTCCCCATTTCTTGCTTGGTAACATGTGCATCCTACCATCTCCCTCCCTCAGCCTCCTTCTTTCCCTTTACCTCCATGGTTCCTTTCCAATTTTTGGCTCCTGGGGTTACATCAGAATACATACTCATATATAAGAATTTGGTGCTAAAATCCAAAATGAGGGAGACCGTTATGTCACTACTTCTGAATCTATGTGACCTCACTTAGTCTAACAGTTTTTAGTTCTATGTCTTTGCCTGCAAATTTCATGATTTAGTCTTTTATTTTTAACCATTGAGTAGAACTCCATTGTGTAAATGCACCACATTTTCATTATCTCTTTGTCATTTGAGGGATATTTAGACTGTTTCCATTGCTTATTTATTGTGAAAAGAATTGCAATAAACACGGATGTACATGTATCTCCACAGTAGGATGAGTCCGTTGGGTATATGCCAAGGATTAGTATAACTGGGTCATATGGTAGGTTCATTTTTAGGTTTTTAAGAGTTCTCCACACTGGCCAGTCTAATTGGGAAAGATGAAATGGTAAAGTGGTTTTGATTTGCATTTCCCTAATTACTAAGGATGCTTAACATTTTTAAGGTGTTTCTTAGACATTTTTATTTCCTTTGAGGACTCGCTGTTCAGATCCATAGCACATCTTTTAATTGGGTCTTTTGTGTTAATACTTTGATTTTTTAATTATTTACATTTTCTGGATATTAATCCTCTCTCAGATGTGTAGGGGTGAAGATTTTCTCCGGTTTTGTGGGTTTTCTCTTCACTTCCTTGGCTGATTTTTCTGCTGTACAGAAGCTTTTTAGTTGAATGAAGTCCCACTTGTCTAGTGCTGACCTTGATTCCTCAGCCACTGATGCTCAGTTTAGAAACTCCTTTCCTACCTAAACCTACACCTTGTACGTTACAGTCTGTGTTTTTCTAACAGTTTCAGGTTTCATATTGAGATTGTTGATCCACTTCAAGTTGGCTTTTGCTCAAGGTGATAAGGGTCTAATTTCACTCTTCTACATGTGGATATCCAGTTTTGCCAGCACCATTTGTTGAACACGCCATCTTTCCTCCAATGTGTATTCTTGGAACCTTTATCAAATAATGGTTTGGAATTTCATACATTCATGTTTGTGTCTTCAATTAGGTTGCGTTGATCTATGTATCTGTTTTTGTGCCAGTATCATGCTCTTATTATGACTATAGCTCTGTAACATCTTTTGAGATCTGTTATGGTAATCCCCCAGCATTGTTCATTGTGTTCAAGATTGCTTTGGCTATCTGGGGTCTTCTGTGACAATGTATAACTTTTAGGATGTTTGTTTCTTATTCTGTGAAGAGTGTCATGGGGATTTCCATTGGTATTGCATTGAAACTGTATATTACTTTTGGTAGTATATTCATTTTCCCAGTATTAATTCTACCAATCCTTGAGCCCAGAGGTCTTTCCGTCTCTTTAGGTCTTCCTCAAACTTTTCTTGAAAGATTTAAATTTTTCATTGTACCAATCTTTAACATCTTTGGTCAGGTTTATTCCTAGATATTTTTGAGGTTCTTTTGAATGGGAGGGTTTCCCTGAACTCTTTCTCTGATTGTTTGCTATGGGTATATAGAAAGCCTACTGGGTTTTAAAGTTGATTTCATAACCTGCCACTTTGCTAAATGTTTTGATAATTTCTAGAAGTGTTCTGGAGGATTTTTAGCAATGTCTTATGTATAATATATTATCTGCAAATGGGGATAATTTTACCTCTTCAATTCCAATCAGTACCACTTTAACTTCCTTCTCTTGTGTTATTACTCTAACAAAAATTTCAAACATGGTATTGAAATGAGTGGAGAAAATGGTCAGTCTGGTTTGGTCCTGATTTTAATTGGAATGCTTCTGTTTTTTTTTCTCTATTTAGAATGATCTTGGCTATGGGTTTGTTGTATATAGGTTTAATTATGTTGATGTATGTTTCATCATTCCTCTATGAATACTGGATTCATAGAAGGAGTTTGGGAGTTCTTCATCTATTCCTCTCTTCTTGAATCACTTAAGTAGTAGTATTGATTGTAAATCTTCTTTGGATGTCTGGTGGAATTCTGCTGTGAATGCATCTGGACCTGGGTTTTTGTAGCCAAGTGGATTTTATTACTGTTTCAATTTCCTTGTTTGTTATGTGTCTCTTTATGCTGTTGATCTCTTGGTTAAGTTTTGTTTCCATGAGTTTAGAGATTTCTTTTATGATTTCAAATTCAGTAGAATATATGTTTTTAAATTTTTCCCTTAAAATATTCCAAATCTTTTTGGTGTCTGTTGAGATGTTTCTCCTTTCTTCTTTTATTTTGTTGATTTGGATCTGCTCTTTCTTTTACCTGGGCTAAGGGTCTGTCTATCTTGCTTATCTTTTCAAAGAAACAACTCTTAGATTCATTCTTTGTATTTTTTCCCTTTGAATCCATTTCATTAATTTCTACTCTGATTTCTGCTATTTCTTCTCATTGTTTGGTTAGTTCTTGTCTTTTCAGAGTCTGTGTTCTACCATTATGTCATTTATTTGTGTTCTTATTTTTTAATGTTGGCACTTAAAGCTATAAACTTCCCTCTTAGAACTGCTTTTAAGTGTTCAGATGTTGTGTTGTGTTGTATTATCATTTTCATTTAGTTCCAAGAGTATTTTTATTTCTTTCTTGACTTTTTTTCCTTTGATCCTTTCAACATTAAGGAGTGTATTCATTAATATTAATGATTTCATTTATCATCTTTTGGTGTTAATTTTAAGAGTTATTTATTGCATTATGGTCAGAGAGAATGCATGGAATTATTTAAACATTTTTTTTGTATTTGTTGAGGCTTGTTTTGTGACCCAATAAGTGGTCAATTTTAGAGAAACTTCCATGGGCTGCTGAATTGGATGAGTATTCTTTACTTTTAGGTAGAATTCTCCATAGATGAACATTAAGTTCAGGTGATATATACTGTCATTTAATTCATATGTCTGCCTGCTAATTCTTTGCCCAGCTGACCTACTAGAAATAGTTGGATATTGAAGTCACCTACTATTACTGAGTTGGAGCTAATCTGTGTCTTAAAGTCAATTACTGTAGTACTGTTTTTATGGAATTGGGTGCAACAGAGTTTGGTCCATATAGAGTCATGATTGTTATGTCTTCTTCGTTGATTGTTCCCTTGACTAGAATGAAGTAATCTTCATTATATCTTCTGATGAGTTTTAATTTCAAGTCTGCTTTTTTTTCAGATATTAGGATTGCAACACCTGCTTGCTTCTTAGTGCCATTTGATTGGAATTTTTTCCTCATTCTTTCACACTATGGTAGTGCCTCCCCTTGAAGGTGAGATGAAGTTTCCTAAAGACAACAAATAGATGGATTTTGTTTAATAATTCATTCACCTAACCTGTGTCTTTTGACTGGTTGAGGCCATTTATCTTTGAGATCATCACTGAAAAGTGTATATTGGTTACTGTCATTTTAATTTGATTGTGTTCTTGGTCTGTTTTTGTGTTTCCATAATTATATCTTCATTTAGTTTCTTTCTGTTACCCCTTTGGTGTGGGTATTCTTTCTTCAGTCCTTTGTATTGTATTGAGTATTCTCCAAAGGGCTGGTTTGGTGGACATGAATTCTGTCAGCCTATTTGTGTCAGGGAAAATTTTTTCTTCCCCCTTCAACCATGATAAAGAGTTTTGTTGGGTAAAGTATTCTGGATTTGTATCTATCTTAATTTAGAACTTGAAATAATTTACTCCAGGCTCTTCTGGCTTTTGTAGTTTGCAGTGAATAATAAGGTGTAATTCTGATGGGTTTTCCTTCATATGTGACTACTGTTTTTCTCTTGCAGGCATCATAGACACTTAATGTGTTCTTACTATGATATGTCATGGGGAGTTTCTCTTCTGGTCCTGTCTGTTTGGTGTTCTGTGTGCTTCTTGTACCTTGTATGGGTATGTCTTTCCTTAATTCAGGAAAATTCTCTTACATAATCCTGTTGAAGATCTTGCCGAAGCCATTGACCTGGGATTCTTCCTCTTCTTTTATGTCTATAATGCGTAGATTTGGTCTTTGGGTTCCCACATTCCTGCATATACCATTCCTGTTTTTTATTTTTTCAATTTTTTCATCTCTTTGTTTTAATGGTCCAATTCTGGAACTGTGTCATCCAGACTTTTTATTTTCTGTTCCATTTCCCTCATTCTGTTAAGTGAGGTTTTATCCTGGCAGTTCATTGGCTTATTGAGTTTTCAATTCCTTCTTCATTTCTGACTGAGTTTCTTCAGTATTTCTATGTCTCTCATGAATTCACTTTCCAAATTCTGAATAGTCTTTGTCATTTAATTCATCTGTATATTTCTATTTTCTTGAGGTTCAGTCAGAGATTTATCCCTATTAACTCTAAATTCTTTGAGTTGTTCGTGTGTTTTTTAAATTTGTGGAATTCTTTGATAAAGTTTATGCTTGTTCTTTTAAATGTTGTGCCCTTGGTTTCCTCTAGGGAGTTTTCATTATAGAACTCTTCTATAGGACTGGTGGTGTACGATGGGGGCATATTTTGGGAGGGGGTTTGATATTATCATTTTTGCTTTGTGGTTTGGACATGTGGATTTCTTCTGTGGCTCCTGGTACTGGTATGAAACTCAAGCCTGCCTTTGTTGAGTTGAAGGTTGATTTTGTTTGTATTATTGATGTAGTTTAGTTGCTTGCTGAAAGGGTATGAAAAATTAGTTGGTCTAGGTTTCAGTTTCTCTCTTTTGATTTTATATTGGAGGGACCTGATGGGTCCAGGCAGGCTACCCAGGAGCCCTACAGGAGGGTGTTGAAGCCCTGGCTAGTTAGGCACATTCTGAAGTCAGCCTCAGCCAGTTTCAGTAGGATAGGGCCAAGGCCCAAGGAGAGGGGAATCTGGAAAACTCGCTCCTGGAGGCTGAGTCACACACTTTCAAGCAGTCTGAGAGGGACAAGCCCAAGGCCCAAGGATGTGGTTTCGATTTTTTTTTTTTGAGATGGCATCTCACTGTGTGGCACAGGCTTGCTCAGAACTCAATATGGGCAAGCATAACTTCAAACATCTGGCCGAGCTTCTGCCTCAAGTCTGCTGAGAACTGAGATAACAGATACAAATCTTCTCTAATATATATTAAAGTTATTTCTAGATGTGCTGTGCTTGACTTTTGAATCGACTGGCCTTTTCATTTTTTATATCATATTGTGGTAGATTTAATATATTTATATTATATTTGACTTTCTTATTAAACTTTCCTCTTAGAACTAGCTGTTTCTCAGCAGTATCTAATAACTTTTGAAGGGCTAGGATAAGACTCAGTGGTAAAATATTTGCTTACCATAAACCAGGGTCAGGGGCCGTTCCCTGAACTGCAAATAATTCAATAAAATATTACAGTAGCACTTGAATATATTCCTCATAGAATTTCTTTAATTCTCACTAGAAAAGGCCAATTTTTCATTGTTGTTGTTTGGAACCACTGTCTTGCTATGCAGAGCACACAGCCTCCAATGGGCCTTCTGTCTTTCTCAGGCTCCATGGTGCTGGGATTGCTGTCCTATAACGATACACCCAGCTTCCCTGAGTCCCACATTTTAGTTCAAAACCAGATTGAAGCACATTTTGATAAATACCTGTTAAGTAAAGTTGTTCATCATCAATAATTTTGGCAGATTCTCTCTCTTCGTTTTCTACCTGCTGGCTCTCAATCCATCATATCACTTAAAAGTCTCTGAAACATCTTGCCCAGAAGAGTCACACTTTACCCTACTTAATCTAGTGTTTCCTATTCGTAAAACTCATAAATATCAAAGTCCCATGGAAGGTACAAGAAATCACACATAATGTGCAGGTATAGAATAAGAGTGTATCTTTTTAAAGTGTAAAGAGAACTTATAAGTCAGGACAAGAGGCTGAATTCCCCAGCAGTACAATAGACAAGGTTCTAAAGGATGTCAGATGCCCCTACACTCTTTCCTTAACCAACGGAACCATCAAGGCATCCACAGCTGTTTGTGATGTTCATACACACCCTTTGTACCCACATTTGACTGATATATATATATATACCTGCCTATGATGTTGGCTATCAAGACCTGGCTGGTGTAACCCTAGCCTTGCCCTTCCTTTGCAATTACATAGTTCTGACCTAGCATAAGCCTTTCTACCTGGATTCCTTATGTATGTCTGGCTGGTTTCCTTAATTTCTGAAACCTGAACTAACAATGATGTTATCCGACTGGTTAAAATACTTCATAGATGCTAAGATGACAGTGTGGGTTCATTCTAGGTGGCAGACACAGGTGAATAGAGATTACTTTCTTGATTATCAATACCATAAAAGCTGTAAAGAGTTTTCTTAGTTTGGTTTCTGTTGCTGTGATAAACACCATCACCAACAGCTAAGGGAGGAAGCCATGGCAGGAGCCTGGGGGCAGAAACTGGATCAGAGATCACAGAGGAACACAAACTTGCTACCTGTGCCTTAGTCATCTACCTTATGTAGACAGTCCAGGCCCATTTGTCTATGGTGGTACTCCCTATAGTGAGCTGTGATCTCCATCAATTAGCAGTTAAGAAAATGCCCCACAGACATACCCACTGACCAATGTGAGGGAGGTAATTCTTCAATTGTCAACCAAGATTACCCAAGACAGATCTAGAGAGACTGATAAGCCAGCTTAATTAATTTCCTAGTTGTAAATTGGTTGAAGATATATTCCCTATATAGCCCAGAGAAAATGGTTCCATTTCAAAAAGAGACACTGATCAGAAACCCTCGACAGTGATCTTCAAGAGACATAGAAAAGGTAAAAATTATGCATGACCATCTGAGGGATCAGTCAATGAAACACTTGCTTGGCAAGGGTAAACATATGAGCTCAATTCAGTGAATTGTTGTAAAAACAGTAGTGTGGTAGGGCTTGCTTGTAATCCCCCAGCTAGGGAAGTGGAGACAGGTGGATTCCTGGGGTTGCTGGTCTAGCCTAGCCTAGACCAGCAACCAAGTTCCAATAGAGATCATGTCTCAGAGGAATGCTGTGGACTTCATCTGTCTTAGTGCTGCTTCTCAGAGGAAGTGCAGAGCACTGCTGAGGATAACACCACACACACACACACACACACACACACACACACACACACCGCCACCACCACCACCCCACACCACACAGGTAAGGGAGCACAGTGGAACTTTTCTGGAAGGCAATCATAATTCATGACTCAGGAAAACATTCAAATACATCAACCTCAATGTAGGTCAAGATGATTCCAGGCAATCTTATCCTAAATAGTAAGAAAAAATCCACACACCTCAAAAATAGAAAAACATTGACCCAAATTTTGACATAACCAGAGATTTTGTATTACATAGCTCACAAGCTGAAGGGTCTTTCCTTAAGGGCCCAAATGAATCGTTTATGGGCTCTCCTGCCTTCTTAGTCATAAGAGCCCCAATCAGTCCTTGTGTCTCATGAGCAGCGTAGTTCACACACAAATTAATACGTATTTTTAAATGTTATTTATGGGTATAAATTCAAATTTTATACACTTTTCAGATGTCAGGAGATAGTCTTTATTTTGTCATTTAAAAATGTATCAGCCAAAGCCTGGGGACATAGTTTAGTGATAAAGTCTTTGCCTAATGTGTAGGTTATTTTTCTGTTGCTGTATTTAAAACACCCCTACAAAGGCAATTTAAGAAAGAAGAGGACTTATTTTTCTCTTAGTGTTCCAGAGGGACAGAGTCATGGGAGGGAAGTCAACGGAGATGGAACAGGAAGTAGAGAGATCACATTTCATCAACACAAGAAACAGAACAGAAAGTACGGGAAGACTATGCACACTCAACGCCTGCCCACACTGATCTATTACCCCAGCAAGCCTACACCCCCTTATGGTTCCATAACATCACGAAAGAGCGCCACCTACTGGGAACCACGTGTTCAAGCACTTGAGACCATAAAGAACATTTCTTATTCCAATCAGCACATATCACCACAGCAGCCATATCAAAACCCTGGGTTCTGTTCCCAGCATTGCTAAAAATGTAAAATGTTTTCTAAGTCTATGGACATTTCAGAGGCACATGTGCAGGCTGGGCCTAGGTAAAACATAATATAACTAACCAAATATATTTTTCCAATTCAAATTTTGCATGGCAAAATGTTGACAATGTAATATAGAATAGAAAAAGGGTGGGATTAAAAGTTAATTTAGGATACATCTATACTTGGTAAAAATAGATGAATAAAATGACTCTGAAACAAAATTGTCAGGCATTTCCCTTACTTGGTAAAGATATATATATATAACTTGTACTAAACATCCCAAAATGAAAATGCTGTTTATTTCTTTCTGGGATCAAATTTTGATAGTGTTTATTCTCTTCCTATACATTTCTATGTTGCCTAAATGTTTTACAGTGAATAAATGTTATTATTATAATAAGAGACATTTCTATGAAAAAACACCATTGTAAAAAAATATTTGCAATGTGATTCTTTTCCTTATTTGAAGAATCCATTTTCATGTTTGGAAGGCATTGGCTCTATGCTTCTGAACTGTTTCCTTTGAGGGGAATAGTGTGTGTGTGTGTGTGTGTGTGTGTGTGTGTGTGTTTGTGTGTGTAGTGTCAACTTCAGCTGTCTTCCTCACACTCTGGGTCACCTTGCTGATTTGAGGTGCAGTTTCACATTGGCCTGAGATTCACCAAACAGACTTCTCTCATTGGTTGGAAGTTGATCAATTTTACTATAGTAGCTGGTCATGGAGTCCCAGGATTCCTCTTGTCTGTTTTCTCCAGTGCTGGGATTATGAACATGTTCCACCATTCCTGTTTTTGTATTTGAGTACTGGGGACAGAAATCATTGCCTCATGCTTCCCATGAAGCCCTTCACCTGTGGAGCCACCTCCCCAGTGCCTTCAAGAGCTACTTAGCATTGATCTTTCAGAATACCGATCACAATTGTCATTATCCAAACTTCACCCCTTTTCCTCCTCATTCCCAAAGTTCTTCATTGAGTCTGATATTTTCCAAGCATGTGTTTTGAGCTAGCAGGAGAGTAAAGATATGAAACATACTGTGTTGAAAGGAAGGAAGGAAAATCCAGTTTGTCTTTTAGTGCCAGTCACTCAGTTGTAACACCTTGGGATCTAACATCTGTTCTGACTGTGGTGTTGTGAGTAGATCAAGGATAACTGCCCTAGTTAGCATTAAATACCAACCCCAGACAGTCTAGAATCACCTGAATCAAAGAGTCTCAATTGGGGGATTTCCCAGATAAGACTGGCCTGTGGTCATGTCTATGGAGCATTTTCCTGATAATATTAAGTGGCATAGTATTAAGGAGGGCCCTTCCCACTATGGGAGCTACCATTACCTGAGCAGGTGATCCTGCACTAGCTAAACCTGAGCCCGAGGATGAGTCAGCAAGCAGCACCCTCCATGATTGCTTCCTGAAGTTCCGGCTTGAGTTCCTGCCCCAAATGGTGGACATGAGCTTGTGAGCTGAAATAAACCCATTCCTGTCCCTGTCATTTGGGTCAGAGTTGTTTTTGACAGTAACAGAAACCAAACTAGACAACTAACTATGGATAAAATTTTCCTTAAAGTATGCTAGACTCTATATATATCATTAGCTAGTTTTCACCAAAATGACTGTGACAACCATTTTTTTGCCAGTATCCAGACTTGACTCACAAGAAATAGATCAATATGTTCCATATATATGGAACATATACCTATATATATATAGACACACACATAAACATATATATGGAACATATATATATGGAGCATATACATGGAACATATATATATATGGAGCATATATATGAAACATATGAAGCATATATATGGAACACACACATATATATATATATACACACACATATACATACATATATATAGGAGGGGCTAATGAACCCCAGAGCATATATATATATCCTGCCATTCTGAAAATGGAGTAGTGAGGATTGCATGCAATACCTGGAGAAGTTTCTTCTGTGAAATCCCTGACTACTCTATTTCAGAATGACAGGAAGGAATGACAGGGAAAGTTATGGAATTATGGGGACATGGGAGGGATGAAGAAAACTCCCTCATTCTTGAGTCTTATTGAAGTCTCTCATTCATCACAAGTAATATTTGCTGTGAAGATTACTATCATAGAATATTCTTATATGTATCGCTATACTACTTGAAAATACCAGTGAGCCAGCCCTAGGCTCTGAATATATTTAATCTTTGATAGGACCTTTATGACCTTGGTTAGGGCTTTCCTTTTTTCCTTGGATGTTCTGTGGGCATCTCATAAACATGCATCTTAATCTTTCCCTGAGTGTCTATCTTGCTCTTAAACCCCTGGATAGAACAGAAAACAAGGTAGGGGTAGGGTATAATTAACTCTAAGGTTGTTTCAAAAAGCCATATGGAAACCTACTATTTTATAAATCAGAGAGACAGAGAGAGAGAGAGAGAGAGAGAGAGAGAGAGAGAGAGATTAACTGGAGTCACACTGCAATGGGGATTATCTTCATCCCAGATGACATAGGTTGACGAGCCAATAGCCCACCCCTGGATATGGGCTACCACCCCTGAAGTTATTGGTCAGCGGTGTTGCAGAGATGATACAAAACAATATAGCCTATTTCTGTTGATTTTGTACAGTCAACAGAAATTGATGTTAAGACTCTATTGCTGAGAACACCATACACTTTAGTCATAAGACATGGAAAACCTACTCAGTACTGACCAGGAACCATTGTCCACGTAGTCTAGGTCACATAGAGCTTGAACGTGCTATGCAGGCTGCTAGGGGGAAATCTTCAATAGTCTCACCTAGCTGTGAATGGCAATAGTGGCCTGCATGATAAAATATACCCACGGTTGCAATAGTGTCACAAATGATACAGGTATAGACAACTCATCTTTTATAATAGGACCTGAGACCAGGTATACTGGGGGAAACACAGGATGACTGGTACTGTAAATCTGGCCAAGATCCCATGTTAAAACTCAAAAAAATCCTGTGGCCAGTTAACTCCTTTATAAACTAATAATATCTTCTAGGAATAAAAATTATCTGCTGTAAGTATTCTTTGATCCTAAATAATAGATGTAAAATGCCTAGAACCCTGCTTAACAAAATGTCTAACAACTTAATAAATAATTTACATAACATTTTATAAACATCCAGTGTGTCCGCTACCTTCTAGCACAGGTAAGGGAGAGGTAGAAACAAAGAGACATGTATTAAGAATTCATCAGTAGCCAACACCATGCTGCACACTTTCACCTGTCACAGCACATGATCCAACCTATCCTGACCCCCACTCCCTCTTGGCAAATGTCTGCACATCACTGAATTTCAGTTGGAACATTATCTCCTCGTCACCTTTATGAGACAGGTCAGCAAGATGGCTCAGCAGGTAAAGGCAGTTGCTGCCAAGCCTGATGACTTGAGTTTGTTTCCTGGGATCAACATGGAGGGACTCCCATAAGTTGTTCTCTGACCTCCATATGTGCTATGGCATGCGCGGGCGCGCGCGCGCACACACACACACACACACACACACACACACACACGCTAAATAACTATATAAAAAAAATTTAAACCAAAAATGTGAGGATTCTTTTTTCCAGTGTTCAAACTACATACTATACATATTGCTACCCCGGAATGACCTATCATCATTCAGAAGGCAGACCAGGTGAATCTAGAAGATAGGTGCTAGCCTAGTCTACATGGAGAGTTCCAGCCAGCTGGGGCTACAGGGACGCGCGGTCCAACAACAACAACAACAACAACAACAACAACAATAACAACATCAACAACAAAGCATCCAAACTAAAATCCAAAACCCAGGACTCAAAGTTCCATCTTTTGACACCAGAGTCTCTGTATATATACTACAATGCCTGGATGGCATTCTCTAGAATATTTGAAGCATTCCTCAACAAAATAGTAAAAAAAACTAAGGTTCAGAATCCAAAAGCTTTGGATTCTAGTAGGCCTCCCAACTGAGTCCACACTGACCTTGTATCCAGTTAATTTTCTTAACTTTAAAAAGTTTCCTACAAAACTTCTGAGTTGATATAATGAATCATTAGAAGTCAATCCTTTAATGGTAGAAATTCTTTTTATTATTTAAGAAACAGTGGATAACTAAAATTTGAGAAACCATCTACATGACAGTTAAAGAAACTTTCAAGAAATGTATGCTCTATCATATCAGTGTTTCAAATAGAAAACAAATTTACAAGACCTGGATGGCATTTGCCAGAATATGTGAAGTGTTCCTCAACAAAATAGTAAAAAATTAAGGTTTAGAATCCAAAAGCTTTGGCTTCTAGTAGGCCTCCCAACTCAGTCCACACTGACCTTTTATCCAGTTAATTTCCTTAACTTTAAAAAGTTCCCTAATAAAACTTCTAAGTTGATATAATGAATAATATAATGTCAATATTTTATGGTAGAAATTTTATTTTATTATTTAAGAAACACTGGATGGGGGGCTGGAGAGATGGATCAGCAGTTAAGAACACTGACTGTCCTTGCAGAAGACCCAGGTTCTAATCCCAGCACCCACATGGCAGCTAACAACTGTCCATAACTCCAGTTCAGGGGATCTGACAGCCTCTTCTCTCCTCCCGGCATTGCATGACACGGGTGCACTTACCTACATGCAGGCATAGCATTCATACGCATAAAATAAATAAAAATAATAAATATTTGTTTTTAAATGTGGAATGAAATTGGTGGTGGTAGGTCATACTTCCTTTCTGTTTTTTCTACTGGACATGTGTGATAAAAGCAATATAAACAGTGTATTTTGTCCAAGATCTTTATTTTAAAAGCTTTGGCGTATCTCTGTATATGCATATTTCATGTTATAAATTTTACAGCATGTCTGGCTTACATTAATTTTCAAACAGAAAACAAAGTTACAAGACCTCGGTTACAAAAACTGAACCTCTTCCCACAAAGTGGCAGAATAACATGTTTATGCACACTACAGTTTAAGGATATATACTATAAACTAAGCTGATTTTTATTATTATGCCTCCATCAAGAGTCCTTTTTCCTACTTACCACACATAAGAATTTTAATACCACATGTATACTGAATATATCCTCATACACAATGGCTCTCAGACAGATCACGTTTTAGAATTTTAATACCACACGTATACTGAATATATCCTCACACACAATGGCTCTCAGACAGACCACGTTTTGCCCACATAAAAAGGAAATCCAACAGCCTCTTCTGACCTCCAAGGCATTGCACGACAGGGGTGCACTTACCTACATGCAGGCAATACATACATACACATAAAAAATAATAATAAATAAAAAAAGTTTTAAAAACCCAGTTTTTGCTGGGCATGGTGGTGCACACCTTTACCCACAGGGAGGCAGAGGCAGGCGAGGATCTCTGTGAATTCAAGGCCAGAATGCATGGACAATCAAAAAGGTGTAATGAAGAAAGCAGTAGCGGCACCACAATGGGGCCCACACCTTAATCACATCACTTGGAGGCTGAACCAGGAGGAGGATCCTGAGATCAAGGCCAGCCTAGGCCACAAAATTAATTCTAGGCTAACCTGACCTATGTAACAATAGCAACAAACTCCAAACCCAAACAGAAAAAGACAATGGATGAATTAAAAAGGAATTTTAAAGTTACAATATAGAATGCTGCCAGTGGTAGCGGTGCACACCAATAATCCCAGCACATGGGCAGGAGAGGTCAGGAGTTCAACGTCATTCTCAGCTACATAGTTTGTTTTAGGCTAGCCTGCACTACATGATACCCTATCCTTTTTTTTTTTAAGATGATAGGTTTTTGTTTTTAATTTTGTGTGAATGTATTGCCTGCATGTATGTAAGTACATCCATGTCATGCAATGCCTGTGGAGGTCAGAAGAGGGAGTCAGATCCCCTGGAACTGGAGTTACATACAGACAGTTGTTGGCCACCATATGGGTGCTGGAAATCAAATCCAGGTCCTCTGCAAGAGCAGCCAGTGCTTTTAACCACTGAGCCATCTCTTCATCTCTTCTTGTCTTTAAAAAACAAAAAAATAAGTCCAACATGGTAGAACACACTTTTAGTCTCAACACTCTGAGGCAGAGGATAGTTGATCTCTGTGAGTTCAAGGTCAGCCTGGTCTACATAGAGAATTCCAGAACACCCAGAGCTGCATAGTGAGACCCTGCCTC
>NW_008344852.1:18088-18427 GCF_000622305.1 Nannospalax galili | reverse complement strand
TATAAATGGCTTTAACACTCCAATTAAAAATGCAGACTGATCTAAAATAGAACTATTTTTCATCTACAAGAGTCACTTTAACTATAGTTTCAAACGTTTGAAAATGAGAGGATACAGAAAAGATAAAACATGAAAACAGCAAGTAAAAATTAGGCTATGGCTTTGTTATAGCACTAAAACACCACACAGAGACTAGAGAGATGGTTCAATGGTTAATAGAGCTTCCTGCCTTCCGGTGGACTGGAGTTAGCTTCCCAGTACCCACGTCCGATGGCTCACAACTGCCTGTAACTCCAGCGCCAAGGAAAACCAATGCCCTTTTCTGGCCTCTAGGACACA
>NW_008344852.1:11820-18022 GCF_000622305.1 Nannospalax galili | reverse complement strand
AAAAATCTTTTTTTAAGAAAATGAACAACTTTGGAGGTGAAGGCAGGAATATCAAGAGTTCTAGGTCATTGTTGGCTAAAGAGCAGAGTTCAAGGCCAACCTGGGCTACATGAAATATTGTCTAAGAAGGAAAGAGGAATGAAGAGAGGGAAAGAGAGAGGGAAAGAGGGAGGGAGGGAGGAAGGGAGGGAAGGAGAGATGGGTGGATGGTATAAGAGGGAGGGAGAAAGATATGAAGGAAGGAAGGAGGGAGAAATACCAGAAAGGACATTTCACAATGGAAAAAAATTAAAAGAATATAACAATCATAAATATATTTGTGTCCACCAATGGAACAGAGACAAAAAATTAAGACCTAAGAATTAAAAAGACAACTAACTAGATAGAATTACATAGAGGATTAAATCCAATCAAACATTTAATTTTTTTAATATGTTAACTTCTGCCATTAATACAAGGGAAATAAATCACATAGGACATGCAGACATTACACATTATAGACTATTTTGCCCTAACTGATTTCTATTTTGAGAACAAAAATAAACACATCAAAAACTAACCAACACTTATTAACTGGAAAATAATTCTTTACAGTTTCATATGGCCCTTTCTTTCACCAAAACAGACAACAAAGGTAAGCCACTGAAAACAATTTCAGTCTTGGTATATAACTCAGTGGAGAATGCATGCCTCAGCTCTGGGTTCAGTTCCAGCACTAAGGGAAAAATAGTTTCAAAACTATTTTGGGACGCTTTACAAAGCATATTCTCTGAAAAAAATAAAAGAGAGATAAAACAAAAAACCAACTAAGATGAATAGTTGTGAATACTTACAATCAAACTATTCTTTGGGAGAAGGTGTGGGGCAGTTGCCTTATGTTGCTCAGGATATTTTCAAACTCTTGATTCTCCTGCCTCAGACTCCTGAGTGCTGATTACAGATATGCACCACTACAGCAGCTAATTGTTTTATTAACCAGACAGTACAAAGAAGAAATCATACAAAAATGTTAAATAATATAACCTGAATAATTTATAGCCTGAAAGATAATGAAAATATTGGATATAGATTAAAAAAAACTATTTATAAAGGTGGCTGGAGAGCTGGCTCAGCAGTTAAGAGCACTGGCTGCTCTTGCAGGGGACCCAGCTTTGATCCCCACATGGGGCTAAAAACTGTCCAAAACTCTGGTGTCAAGGGATACCCTCTTCTGACCTCCCAGGGCATTGCATGACATGGGTGCACTTACATACATGCAGACAATCCACTCAACACATAAAATTAAAAAAAATTTAAATCCATTCATAGAGGAAAATATAAGATTTAAAAAATTACATTAGAAAAAAAAGAGAGAAGGTTGGAGGTACAGTCCAGTGGCAGTGCCTACTCTGAATGAGGCCACTCTTTAGTGTCACAAAAAGGTGAGGGGAGAGAAGGAAAGGAAGAGGGAAGGAGGGAGCAGAAAGGGGGGGGGAAAGGGTAGGGAGAAAGAAAAAAATGGTCTCAAACAGTATCATAAGGTTTTACCTTAAGAAATAGAAAAAAAGGGCAAAACAAAAATCAAAGTTGGTAAAGGGGGAAAAATAAGAAGGGTGCAAATCAATAAAATAGTTTGGGAAAACAATAAGTAAAGAAAAAAAAAACAAAAGTTAGTGCTTCAACAAAATTGATAAACATTTTGGTAAACTAAGAAGAGAAAGCCAGCTGTAGCTGTAACTCAACGGGCAGCATGTATGGGGCCCCTGGGTTTGAGCCCAGCACTGCATAAAGCAGGCAAGATGGCATGGAGCTGGAATCTTCAGGAGGCAAAGGCAGGAGGAGGAGAAGCTCAAGGTCAGGTTCAGATATAGTAAGTTCTAGTAAGCTCCAGGCCAGCCTTCGATACATAAGACTGTGGAGAGAACTGAAAATAGAAAAAGAAAAAAAAAAGAAGACAGAGAACAAAATGACAAAAATCAGGAATCAAAGTGGGCTTATCACTACCAATCCTACATTAAAAGGATAATAAGAAATGATGAATAAGGGCTAGAGAGATGGCTCAGCTGTTAAGTGCACTGGCTGTTCTTGCAGAAGACCAGGGTTCGAATCCCAGAATCCACATGGCAGCTAACAACCATCCATAACTCCAGTTTCAGGAGATCCGACACCCTCTTCTGTCCTCCGTGGGCACTGCACAACACAGGTACACTTGCATACATGTAACACACATAAAAAATAAAAATAAAGCAAAACTATTTTTAAAAAAAGAAATGAGATTTTCTTCGAAGAAATTAACAGTTCTTTGAAAAATAAGACAATGTGATATGGTTTTTGTGTTTTTATCCATGGTTCTTGATTCCTACAGACATTGTTATTTCCTACATGACTAGAATAATTTTTGGGCACTTCAGGTCTCAGAACTCCAAATCTCTTCCCCTCTGACCTGCTCTTCTCTGTTTTGACCTGTTCTCTTCTGTCCCCAAGGTTTGATCACAGAGATTAAAAACATACTGTAATCTTTCTTTGCCTTGGAGTTGCCAGCCATATATCTTTATGGTTTTAAGTCTCTGGTCTATCTTGTCTGACAATAGTCACGTCACAGGACACCCATTCACAAACAGTCCTGCCTATATCCTGAAGGAAGGAACACTGCCCAGAGAGGCTATGGAGCTCAGCTGATGGTTTTCTCACTGTAGTTAGGCGGTTTATCACACCCTTTGGTCCAATCATGTTCTATACCACTACCTGTGCTTCAGCCATGCTCATGCTATGAAATCTTTATTAAAAAAACAAAAGGAGACGCAGGGTTTGGAGAGTTGAACACATAGGCACTTAACAGAAAGTTGAACAAGAACTCATGCAGGTGGCCAAGAGAATGGTGCATGCCAGCTCAATGAAGCCAGAAGTTCCTGTACTCAGGATGTTCTAGTCCCTCACTCTATGTATCTCTTTATCTGATTCTTTACTTGGGTCTTTAAAATAACCTCTATAAGCCAAGCACAGTGGTACCTATCTGGAACTCAAGCACTGCAGAAACTGAGGAAGGAGGATTATCACAAGTTCAAGCCCATCTGGGCTACAGGCAATGCTACATTGAACAACCACAGAAACAGAAGTTTAAAATTAAAATTAAAAATATAAAATGGGCTTATCATAAACAAGTTTAAGGATAGCATTCTCAGGTTTTGTGAGCTGTTTTAGCAAATTAACTGAACACAAGAAGAAAGTTGTGGAAATTCAAGTTTATAGCCAGGCAGTCAGAATCCAGGACTTCCACCTGAGCCTAAAGTGGGTGCAGTTTTATGGAACAGAATCCTGAACTTGTGGGATCTGATGCTACCTCCAGGGAGACAGTGCTTCATAATGAGTTGAATTACAATATAGCCCATTGGAGTATAGTGCTCACTGTACAACTGTGCTTACTGGTAAGGAGAAATCTCCATAGAAGTGAACATACAGTTAGTTTTAATTAAAACTCACAGCAAGCTATCAATAGAAGGAAACATTCCAAACACATTGAATGATACCTTTGAAAAATTAACAGCTAATTCATACTTAATAATGAAGGACTGACTACTTTCCGCCTTAGATTGGGAATAAGGCAGCAATATTCACGCTCATCTTTTCTATTCATTCACGTACAGGAGGGCCTGGACATTAAAAGAAAGAAAAAAGGCAACAGTATTGGAAAGGAAAATTTGCCTCTATTTTACCTATAGCATAACTATTTGTGTAGTGGAATTCCAAGGAACCCTCAAAGCAACCACTCAGAATTAATTAAGTAAATTCAGCAGGTCTAATGATTCAAGGTTAATATTTTTTAAAAAAGAAAATCCACTGCGTTTTTATGTATTAGCAGCATACACCTAGAAAATAAAAAATTTAAACATGTCTATCAAAAATAAAAAATAAATTAGGAAATGTTAAATGAAAGATGTTTAAGAGTCTTATAGCAAAAACATAAAAATAGCACTATAGTAGAACTAAATAAGTGGGAGATACACCATCTAAAACATTAAAAGACACAGTCTGAGTAAGCTTTGCCAGGCATGGTGGCATATGCCTATAATCACAGCACTCAGGAAACTGAGGCAAAAGGATGACAAGTTTAAGACCAAATTGTACTACACAAGTAAGTTACAGGGCAGCCAAATCTACACAATGATATTCTGCCCCCAAACAAAACAAAACACCCTATATAATATGCCAATATGTATGCAAATGACAATACTAAGCTATTAATTCTCTCTAGATTGAGCTATAAATACAACAAAATTAAGCATAATCTATCAGATTCTGTGGTAAAGAATGGTATGCTGGGGTGTTAACAAAAGTGGTTCTGAAGGTAATGGGGCCTACTGCCATGCCTGACCATCTGAGTTTAATCCCTCGGACCCATATAGTAGGAGAGAACTGACTCTTGCAAGTTATCCTCTGACCTACACACATACAGTGTGGCACACATGTCCCCTATCCCAATTACACTAAATAAATATAATTTAATTAAAATGGTATGCTGGGGTGTTAACAAAAGTGGTTCTGAAGGTAATGGGGCCTACTGCCATGCCTGACCATCTGAGTTTAATCCCTCGGACCCATATAGTAGGAGAGAACTGACTCTTGCAAGTTATCCTCTGACCTACACACATACAGTGTGGCACACATGTCCCCTATCCCAATTACACTAAATAAATATAATTTAATTAAAAATTTTTTAATGATATGATGGTTCTGGAACTCAAATCAAGGACCTAAGGAACATAGGGATAACAATCCATACAATAACTGAAGACACATTCATCTCAACAGGACATGTAATATTTCATAATAGGACCAAACCAAGACTCAACAAATTTTTAAAATCTGATTTCATATCAACTATGATTTTTGACCAAATGCAATAAAGTTAGAAATCAGTAACAAGAAAAAATTTGAAAACTATACAAATAGACGGACACTAAATAACTTTCTCTTAAACAGTTAATCAAGTCAAACCCTGAAAAGGAAACATACAAAAGAAAAATTATTAAATAAAAATGAAAACACAATAATAATCCCTTTTCTGGGATACAGAAAAGGCAGTACGATTAAAGTTTATAGCAGTCAATGTCTTTTAAAAAACTCAAAACGATCACAAATAAACAATCTATCATTATAGCTCAGGGAATTAGAAAAAACGAATTAGGAGAGAAATGACAAAGATCAGAATAGAAATAGATCAAACCGATTTTTTAATTCATAGAATTAAAGTTCGTTGTTTAAAAAAACCAAATTTAACAAACCTTTAGCTAGACTAAGAAAAAGAGAAGACGCAAGTAAATAAAATCAGAATGAAAAATAAAATCAGAATGAAAAAGGAGGCATTACAACTGACCACAGAAATGCACAGGAATAGTACAGATTACTATGAATAATATGTTGGCAAATTTTATTTTATTAATTAATTTACTTATTTATTTGAAGTACTGAGAACTGAACTTAGGGCCTTGCACATGCTATCGTAGCCATATCAATCAGACAAGAGAAGTTGGGGGGAGTAAAACTGTTACTTTTTGAAGATGGCATGCTCTTACATATAGAAAACTCCAAATATTCCATGAAAAAAATCATTAGAACTACTCAATACATTCAGCAAAGTTGCAAGACAGAAAATCAACATACAAAAATCAGTTTTTCTATCTGCCAATAATGAATTATCTAAAGTAAAAATAAAGTCCCAATGAAAATATAATAACTGGGAGTTGGAGAAATGACTCAGCAGTTAAGAGCACTGACTGCTCTTGCAGAGGAACTGGGTTAGATTTCCAGCACCCATATGGTGGCTAACAACCATTCATAACTCCAGTTCCTGGGGAATTTTATAACGCTCTCTTCTAATGTCCACAGGCATTGCAGAACCGGTGTATTTACACACATGCAGACAATATACTCGTATACACAAAAATAAAAAAGAAACTATAATAATTAGGAATAAATAACTAAGGAAATGAAAGATCTCTATAAAATTGTTAAATATTGCGAGGCATGGTGGCATACACCTTTAAATTCTCACACTTGGGAGGTAGAGAGACAGGCAAATTTCTAAGTTTGAGGCCAGCCTGATCTAAGGGCAAATTCTAGGCTAGCCAGGGCTACATAAACAATGAGGCCCTATCTCAAAAAAAGCACACACACACACACACACACACACACTAACAACAACACTGATGAAAAATCTGAACAG
>NW_008344852.1:7861-11778 GCF_000622305.1 Nannospalax galili | reverse complement strand
GGGCTGGAGAGATGGCTCAGCAGTTAGGAGCACTGACTGCTCTTGCAGAGGACTTGGGTTTGATTCCCAGCACCCACATGGCGGCTAACTAACTGATCTTAGCTCTAGTTCCAGGGGAATCCGAAGCCCTGTTCTAACCTCTGCAGCACTGCACGACACGGGTGCACTCACACACATGCAGGCAATACACTCATACACATAAAATAAAAATAATAAATAAAATATTTTTTAAAAAAGAATCAATACCATTAAAATGTCCATACTACCAAAAGGAATATACACATTTAATACAATCCTTGTCAAAATATCAATGAAAATCTTTAGAAAAATAGAAAAATGAGTCAAGTCCTAAAATTTGTTTGGAAACACAAACACTCCAGATAGCCCAAATTAATCTTGATCATAAAGTATATTGCAAAAGACATTACACTACCTTATTTCAAAATAAACTACAAAGTTGTAGTCATCAAAATAGCCAGGAATTGGCTAAAACCATACCTAGAGACAAATGGAAGAGAACAGAGTTCCTAGAAGTAAACACACATGTATAGACAATTGGTTTTTCAAAACAAAGCTAAGAATATGTATTGATAGAGAACAGTCTTTTCAATTGATCATGTAGGGAAAATTGGATATTTGTATGCAGAAACCAGATCCCTCTGCCTCATTAGTATCCCAAATCATTAAAGACTTAAATGTAAGATCTGAGTCTATGAAACTATTAGTAGAAAACACAGGGGAAATACTTCAGGACAGTGAAATAGGCAAGAGTATTATTATTATTATTATTATTATTATTATTATTATTATTGCAAAATCCTAAAATGACAGGCAACAAAACCTGAAGGTGATGACATACAATTTTTTTGGTGGGGAGAGGGCAAGGTTGAGACAGGGTCTCCCTGTAGCCCCAGCTGGCCTAGAACTTGCTGGCCATGATCTCACAGGGATTTACCTGCCTCTGCCTCCTGAATACTGGAATTAAAGGTGTGTGCCACCAAGACAGGTACAAGGTAGGATTTTATTAAAGGAAAAAACTTCTACACAACAAAAGAAAATCATGAGAGTGAAGGGACAACCTATAAAATGGGAGGAAATATTTACTAGCTGTACATATCACAAGATAATAGTGAATACATTAAAAACTTCAAAAACTGAGCCGGGTGTGGGAGTGCACGGCTTTAATTGTGCATGCCTTTAATCCCAGCACTCTGGAGGCAGAGGCAGGCAGACCAGCCTGGTCTACATAGTGAGTTCCAGGAGAGCTGGGGCTACAGGGAAACCCTGTCTCAAAAAGACCAAAAAAAACCTTCAAAAATTAAATTGCAAAAACAAACAAAAAAGGTTATTTTCAGAAGACATTACTAATCAGCAAGGCCATGCAAATCAAAACCACAATGTGAAAACACAGTAAGAATAGCTATTACCAAAAAGATAAGCTCTGGCCAGTATATAGTGAAAGTGAATCCTTCCACACCAGTAGCAGTCATGCACATTGCACAGGCATGAAGCACAAGTATGAAGGAACCTCAAATAGAGCTATCATATGATCCAGAATTCAAGAAAATGAAAACAAACTAAGCATCAATCAACTGATGAGTGGGTAAAGAAAATGTGGCACATATACCATATTATAAAGTACTCTTGGGGGCTGGAGAGACTGTTCAGTGCTTAAGAGCACTGGTTGCTCTTACAGAGGTCCCAGCTTTGGTTCCCAGCACCCACATGGCAGCTAACAACCCTCTGTAACTCCAGTTCCAGGGGAATCCAACATCTTCTGACCTCCACAGGCACTGCATGACACAAATGTACTTACATGCAGGCAGGCAATACATAATATCCATACATATAAAAGAAAAAGAATAAAATATTAAAAAATAAAGAAGTGTCATTTGTAGCAACACAGATGGAAATGGAGACCATTGTATTAAGTGAAATAACTCAATCAGTGAAAGATGAGTACTGTATGGGCTCACATGTATGTGGAATCTGAAAACGTTGATCTCATGGAAGTTGAGACTAGAAGGTAATTTCAAAGGCTGGGAAAATCCTGGCCAGGAACAGACATGGAAAAGTTGATCATTAGGTACAACATCACAGATAGGAGTAAGCAGCTCTGGTGTGCTACTGCACAGTGGGGTGACTCCAGATGACAACTATGGACTGTATATTTCACAAAGATAAAAGAAAAGGTTTTGACACATTTCTGCCATAAAAAGGGATAAATGTTTGAGAAGACTGGTATGTGTGACTTGATTTAAACTTCATCCAATATATACATATATTAAAACATTACATGCTATCCTACTCATCTGTATAATTTTGCTGTTTTATGTATATTAAGAATCAATTTTAGGGGCTAGAGAGGCAGCTAAGTGGTTAATAGCACTTGCTGTGCATTATGAGGGCCTCAACTCGGATCCCCAAAATCCACACAAGCTGGGCACAGTCTTGCATGTTCCTGTAAACTCAGCCCTGTGGGGTGTGGCAGAGGATGTCTGGTGCTTCCTGGGTGCCAGCCTAGTTCCAGGAGAGATTCATTTCTCAAATTTCTTTGAAGCCAGGATTTGGAAATTTGGCCCAACCTGCTCCAAGTAACTATTTCTGCAAGACAATCCATACAAGGTTGGAAGCGGAATTGAAAGCTAAGTAA
Source organism: Nannospalax galili (assembly GCF_000622305.1). NCBI lineage: Eukaryota > Metazoa > Chordata > Mammalia > Rodentia > Spalacidae > Nannospalax > Nannospalax galili. The sequence goes on along the minus strand of NW_008344852.1, from coordinate 9,125 downwards.
GAAAGATACCATGAAGGAAATAAATATTCAAAAATAAACCAACACAGAAATTGTACTGGAGAAATATAAAGAATCCTTGTAAATCATTAGTAAAGACAAAAGATCTCATGAAAATAGGCAACACATATAAACAAACACATGTACAACTGCCTAAATTCAATAAGCTCTACAGATTTGCTTTGGAGTGATTACCTGGCCCTCCTAAAATTCATGAACTAAAACTTCAATGTGATAGTATTTTAAGGTGCAGTCTTCAGGGAGTAATTAGGTTTCAAAGGGAACAGAATTAGTGTCCTTATAAGAAGAAACCATATATTAATGCAACATGGAAATTCTTATTTCTCCTACAAATGCTGAACCAATTAATTTTTCTTGTACATCATTTTCTATATTACCTTAAATTTATTGAGAATAAGTCCAGGGGACTTATGAGATGGCTCAACAAGTAAAAGTACTTTCTGAAGACCTGAATTTCATCCCCAGGACCCACATGGTGAAAGGGGCCTACAAATTACCCTCTAACCACCCTAAGTATGCTACAGCATATGCATGTATGCACATGTACACACAGACACACACAAGATAAACAGATAGACAGATAGACAGATGATTGATACATGATAGATAGATGATAGACAGGTAGATAGATAGATGATAGATAGACAGATAGATGATAGAGAGGATAGATAGATAGACAGATAGATAGACAGATAGATCACACAGACACACACAAGATAAACAGATAGACAGATAGACAGATGATTGATAGATGATAGATAGATGATAGACAGGTAGATAGATAGATGATAGATAGATAGATGATAGAGAGGATAGATAGATAGATAGATAGATGATAGGTGACAGATAGATAATAGATAGATGGATAGATGATAGATAGATGGATAGATGATAGATATGAGGACAGAAGAGGGCATCAGATCCCCTGGAGATAGATAGATAGATAGACAGATGATAGATGACAGATAGATGACAGATAGGTAGAAGAAAACCAAACCCAGCAGACAAGAAGAAATAATAAAAATCAGAGCAGAAATGAATGAAATCTAAACAAAACAATACAAAGAATCAACGAATCCAAGAGCTGGTTCTTTGAAAAGATAAACAAGATTGACAGACCACTAGCCCAGCTAACCAAAAGAAAGAAAAAGCGCCTCCAAAATCAACAAAATCAGAGATGAAAGGGGAAACATCACAAGAGACACCAGAAAGATACAGAACATTTTAAGGGAATACTTTAAAAACC
>NW_008344852.1:7237-7825 GCF_000622305.1 Nannospalax galili | reverse complement strand
TAAAGGCCTGCCTGTGCCACAGAGTTCTAGGTGAGCCTGCCTAACTTAATGAGACTCTGTTTCACTATGGATCCATATCCTTGATGAACATAGGTGCAAAGATACACAATGAAATACTCTCAAACTGCACACAGACACATAGCAAAAAGATCATCCACCACAATCAAGTTGGCTTTATCCCAGAGATGCAGGGATGGTTCAGTATTCATAAGTCAATAAAGGTCATACATCATATAAATGAGCTCAAAGACAAGAACTACAGGGTCATCTCAATAGATGCAGAAAAGGCCTTTGACAAAATTCAACATGCATTTATGTTCAAAGTCCTAGATGGAATTGGACTGAAGGGAACAACATAATTAAAGCCATATATAACAAACACACGGCCAACATCATTCTAAATGGAGAACAAATGGAGAAAAACAGAAAGCATTCCCATTGAAATCAGAATCCACACATGGGTGTCCACTGTCTCCACTTCTCTTTAACACAGTGCTTGAAACTCTTGCAAAAGCAATAAGAAAAGAGTGGGAAATTAAAGGAGTAATAATTGGAAAAGAAGGTATCAAATTTTCCCTTTTTGAAGAG
>NW_008344852.1:3568-6855 GCF_000622305.1 Nannospalax galili | reverse complement strand
GACTTCCCATGCTCATGGATTGGAAGAATTAATATTGTGAAAATGACCATCCTACCAAAGGCCATTTATAGATTCAATGCAATGTCAATCAATATCCCCATGATATTCTTCACAGAAATGGAAAAAAACATCCTAAGATGCATATGGAAGCACAAAAGACCTCGGATAGCCAAAGCAACCCTGAGCACTAAGAACAGTGCTGGGGGATTACTATACCAGATTTTAAACTGTATTACGGAGATATAGTCAAAAGAACAACATGGTACTGATACAAAAATAGACCTGTGGATCAATGGAACAAAATTGAAGACCTAAATATGAGTACATGCAATTTCAGCCACCTGATATTTGACAAAGAGGCCAAGAACAGTCACTGGAGGAAAGACAGCATGTTCAGCAAATGATGCTGGCAAAACTGGATCTCTACCTGTAGAAGAATGAACCTAAACCCCTATATTTCACCTTGCACAAAAGTCATCTCCAAATGGATCAAAGACCTCAATGTGAAGCCTGAAACTCTGAAACTGTTAGAAGAAAACATTGGCAATAACCTACAAGATATAGGTGTAGGAAAGGATTTTCTAAACCGAACATCAATTGCTCAGGAAACGGGGTCAAGAATCAACAAATGGGACCTCATTGAACTAAAAAGCTTCTGTATATCAAATGATGCAACCAAGGAAGTGAAGAGAAAACCCACAGAATGGGAGATAATCTTCACCAGCAACACATCTGCCAGAGGTTAATATCCGGAATATATAACAAACTCAAAAAGCAAAGAATCAAGAAAGGACATCACCCAATTAAAAAATGGTCTAAGGAGCTGAACAGAGAGTTCTCAAAAGAAGAAATAAAGATGGCTAAGAAGCATCTAAAAGCTTCTCAACATCATTAGCAATTAGGGAAATGCAGACTAAAACTACTTTAAAATTTCATCTGACCCCAGTCAGACTGGCTAAGATCAAGAGAACAAATGATACCAAATGTTGGATAGGACATAGAGTGTATTAGTCAGTTTTCTGTTTCTGTGATAGAAACACTGGCCCAAGCAATTTGTAGAAGAAAGAGTTTGAGTTTGGGATTCCAGGGGAATTACAGTCCGTCATGGGGCGGGGAGGCATGGTGGCCAGAGCAGAAGCTGAAGCCAAGCTCTACATCTTCCAGCAGTCACAGGAAGCAAAAGAGCAACTGGAAATCAGACAAGGCTTAAGGACTCTCTAAGCCCACTCCCAGTGACATGCTTCCTCCAGGATAGCCAGCCACACCTTCTAAGACCTCCCCAAACAGTGCCACCATCTAGGGACAAAATGTCCAAATTTTTGGAGCCTATGGGGGACATTTTCATTCAAACCATCACATGGAGAAAGGGAAACACTCATCCACTGCTGGTAGGGCTGCGAACTTGTTTAACCCGCATGGAAAGCAGTCTGGAGAACTCTTAAAAACCTAAAAATGAACCTACCATTTGACCCAGTTATACCACTCCTTGGCATATAACCAAAGAACTCATCCTATTGCAGAGACACTTGTACATCCATGTTTGTTGCTGCTCTTTTCGCAATAGCTAAGAGATGAAGCAACCTAAGTGTCCCTCAACTGAAAGTGGATAATGAAAATGTGGTTCATTTATATGATGGAGTTTTACTCAGCAATAAAGAAAGATGAAATCATGAAATTGGCAGGTAAATGGATGGAATTGAAACTGTTATACTAAGTGAAGTAACACAGACTCAGGAAAAAAAAGAAAGACAACATATGTTCTCCCTTGTATGTGGATCACTAAATCCTTTTAAGTGAATATGTATCCAGACATAACTACAGGAATCAGCATAATGAAAAGGAATCAGGGAGGTAAAGGAAAAGAAAGAATCTGAAAGAGAAGAGCAGTAGGAAACAGGGCTTAATAAGGGAGATATGGATAAAAAATGGGGTTAGTTTAAGAGGGGGGGAGGGAAGGGTATACAAGGAACCTAGGGGATAAGGGGAAAGAAGGAGCTCAAGAGAGGTAGGACGGTAGGAGAAGGGTAATATTAAGGGAGAAAGAGGGGAAATGAAGGCACCTTAAGTGGGAAAGCCATGATGGAGGGGTGAGACAATGCGAGAGATAAATAATGCCTAGCTAGTTTTGAAAACCAGAGGGAACCATATTACTCCTATGACCTACTGACAAATTATACATAGCAGATCAAGAAACATATGTAGTATTTGAATGGTGGAACTAGCCTTCTTGGATGTCTAACAGCCATACTTTGAGGCCTATACTAATTTGGTGAGAGGGATATAAAGGACAGTTTTTGATTCTTGCCCTCCTAGGTTAACTAAGTTCCAGGGGACTATGAGCATTTCTCATAATATCCTGTAACTGCGGTGAGTCACCTGTCCTCTTGATCTAGGAGGCCGAGGAGACCCCACCAAATGGACTTGAACCAGTGTCCAGTCTACAAAGAGGAGGGTCAACACAAAGGAAACATTTCTTCCATGCTTCCAAGTGAAGCTAGCCATGGCCAAGCAGGACCTTTGACTTACTTTCACATAGATGGAACTGGTAAAAGAAAGGAGCTAGGAGCTCCTCCCAAGCCCATGTGACCCCTGAGGAACAGATCCTCAAATGGCCTTAAGAGTAAAAATAAATTGGTTTATCTGGGCCAACTGTAGGGTCTTAAACACCCAAAAGAAAAGTATAACCAAAGATTAAAGGGATTAATATAAATCTTTAAGAGTCCATGTGTATAGCTAAAGGCTACCTAACAAGAAACAATGCCAGACAGGAGCCACCTTCGAGTTGTTGGCCAGGGTGGCCCAAGAGACTCCCAGACAGTAACCCAGCATAGAACTGGGAAAATGCACAGCAGACTCCAATCTTATCTAAAGGAATATTAGCAACTGATTGCTACTAGAGGAGGAAGAGCTGGTCTTCCTAAAACAAGGAACTCTAGATAGTCTGACTAGATTCAGCAGATGGACAAGCACTGGGGAATGGCTGGGGGTGCTGAAAACACAGTGGACAGTAACAGGGATTACAGAGTATATGGGGTCCAGTGGGGTAGGGAGGCTATGGGAGGGTGCCATTTGGGATGTGGGTATATAGATAAATAAGATTGTTTGGGATGTTCTGTATGAAATACACACAAAAGAATCAACAAATTTTTAAAAATGAGTTATATTTGAGGAAGAAGCATAAAAATTTGCTTCACGTTAATTAGTAAAGGTGAACACCATTACCATTGAAATCTACCTGAAGATTTTATATCCATGCTCAGGTGCCAAGAATCTCAGAAAATAACCGA
>NW_008344852.1:1169-3239 GCF_000622305.1 Nannospalax galili | reverse complement strand
TATTAAATAATTTTTTTAAGTTTAAACCAATCTTCAAACAATCAAGCTTCTCCCATGAACATTTCTCTGCTCAGTTCTATTACTGTGGAATAAGACAATATTTTTGGAAGCATCTAAATGGAAGAAAATCACATCAGTAGAAGGGATTAAATTCATGATGAAAGGCTATTGTTCCTTCCGATGGGTAGCGCTGTCACTCCTCGGGGCACTGGGCAATAAAAGCCCAGAAATATCAGTCTTCACTAATGTGCTCAGATTAATTTTTATGGGTTAAGAACCCTGCCACATGTAGATTATGATTTCTGATTTCAGTATGTGAACTTCTTGCCACTAGAAATTCTACTTTTTTTTTGTCTTTTTGAGGCAGGGTCTCATTGTAGCCCCAGCTGTCCTGGAACTCACTATGTAGACCAGGCTGGCCTTGAACTCACAGAGATCTGCCTGCCTCTGCCTCCCAAGTTCTGGGATTAAAGGAATGCACCACGATGCCCGGCCTTTTTTCTTTCTTTTTTTTTTTCTTTTTGGAAATTCTACCTTTATAATTATTATTTACTCTTTTAACCAAATGTCAAATATTTCAGCATGAAAATCCTTTGTTATTTTAGCCTTCTGGTGTACATCACAATTTTCAGGATATCTTGGAGAAGTAATATTGCTGGGTGTTAAATATTTCTGTTCATACTCTTCTAATCTACTACCTAATTGAGAAAGTGTGATTAAACAGATACAGGTCAATTTTATTTTTGTGTAGGGATCAAATTTTTTTCTCTTCTTTTCTTTTATCTCTATTATCAGAATATAAAATTATAGTTACAAATACATAAAAACATAGATAGGGTTCAGGGTATAGCTCAGTAGTAAAGTGCTTCCCTAGTACACATGACACTATGGATTTGATCCCTAGCATCAAACAAAAGATAAAATTAAAAAGTAAATGGACAGAACATGCTAGAGAAAAATCAAGTTATTTGAAGTACTTATGTGCAAGTTTTCTTAAAGGCATTTTTAGATATTTTGAAAGGAAGTTTTGACCATAAGCACTAATTTCATCACACTACAAACTGGTTCAGGAATCCACCTCAACTACATTCCAAGTTTATCAATTACAATCATGCCCCAACTGGTATTTTCTTACCTGCCCCTCCAGAAACCCTCCCTTAATGACGGTCTTTGAATCCCAACTACATACAGACTTCTACAGTCTTCTACCCTACTAACACTCAACATTTCTTCTCTGCCATCAAGCTTTTGTTCAATTTTCTTCTTTACTTATCACTGTCACATACTGAGAAATACAACAGGTAACCTCATAGCAGGGAGCTGGCCTAGCACTGTCAGTTAGGTCCCAGAGTTCTCTCTTATCATAAACTATTTCAGAGAACACCCACATTAGAGAAGGCCACTCTGCAACCTTATCTGAACAGAAACAAAACCAAGAACACTGTTTAAACCAAAAAATGATCACACTCTCTTTTCTAGCTAATATGGCTGCTTTCTTACCAATCTGATATTGGCTCGCTCTATTTTTGCTTTCTAGATAAGAACTGTGAAGATACCCAGATAATTACTCCTGCTTTCTAATGGTATCCAAGCCTGAACTAGCACCTGCTTCTTTGACCCTCTACCCAAATCACGCAACATAACACAAATCCTAGTGAATTGTCTTTAAAATGCTCTTGCTGAGATGCAAGACTCCACAAATTCCCAAACACGTTTTTATTTCCTGTAGTATGCATGTGTTAATATTTATTTTAATATGATTCAATACACACGTCAGTAAGAGGTATCCCTTTATATCTAAGCTGAAGCCATTTTAAGTTGGTTTTTAGTTTTTTAACTTTCAGTTCCATTCATCATTAGTTCATATATTTTGACAATTCATTCTGTTTCATGCACTTATGTTCTAAATAAATTTGTATTATAAGTATATAAACACATATATAAAGGAAGATAAGCTTTCCATGTTCAAACGTGTACTTTTTACCATTAGTCCTTCTTTCTTGTGTTTTCTCACATCTATCTCTACATTGCTTTTAGTTTGGGATGAGTGGGGATTTTTTTTGTTTTTTG
>NW_008344852.1:0-585 GCF_000622305.1 Nannospalax galili | reverse complement strand
AGTGAGGCCTGTAACAAAACAAACACTAGGAGATTAAATAAGTGACTTTACTGATATAACATCTGTGGTTTGTATTTTCCATGCAGCATAACTAAACAGAGAAAGAGAAAATTTAAAACAAAGTCCTACACAAACATGTGACAGCCAAGTCCCAGGAAAAGTACTTTTCAAGTCAGTATCTTGCAACTGAATAAAAAACCATGACATCCATCATGGTACCCTGAGCAGTCTCAAAAACGAGCTAAAAATTAGGTAACCAAGGAAACTACAGCTGGATCTTGACAGCTCTACCTCCTGATGACCAGAATTCCCCCTTTGTGGTTAAACGTCTTTGAGGCTACAGATAGGTTGTTTCTGCTGTATTGCAAGGAAACTACAGCTGGATCTTGACAGCTCTACCTCCTGATGACCAGAATGCCCCCTTTGTGGTTAAACGTCTTTGAGGCTACAGATAGGTTGTTTCCGCTGTATTGAAAACCAAAGCACCAGGGCACCTTGCCACACACAAATGCTAATTAAGGGTCTGCATTCTCGAGGGAACTTGACTTTGTTATGATGCCATTTACATTGTGGTTTTGATCTCCT
>NW_008344851.1:0-200 GCF_000622305.1 Nannospalax galili | reverse complement strand
GTTCTAGGTGCCACCTGTGACGGACCAGCCCAGACCAGAGCAGTTCAGTCCAACGGGAGCAGGGTCCCCAAAAGGGTGGACAAGGATTCGGCTAATGACAAACAGACAAACACACAGGAGTTTGGTGAAAGTCTGAGTGTAATTTTTAGAGCTGCAGAGCTCAGATTATAAATTACAAAGTTACATGATTACATCAATAA
>NW_008344850.1:0-632 GCF_000622305.1 Nannospalax galili | reverse complement strand
AGCCAAGACAGAACCTTCCTAGATTGCTTTTGCCAAGTTTTCTGTAACTTTTTAAATTTTTGTGAGAAAAGTAATGAATTAAAAATCCACAATATATTTTGGGTGTTACTTTTAAAGTGAATTTACTCTGTGCTGTTGAGAGGTAATATCTTAAGTAACAATAATTACGATTTTTGAGGGCTGAATTCTATCTATCTGTTACTTCTGGGATCCAGTAAGGTTTTTGAGCATCCCTAAACCTTCATGTCCACACATGTAAAACTCTGAATGATAGAGTTTTAAGAGTCACTGAGTGCTTATATTAGTTAGCATGAATGTCTTAGTTGTGAGACAGTGAATGGAGACATTAATGTTGCCTTTGCCTCCCAAGTGTTCAGGCTTTGTAAATCCTTGCTCAGCTCGGATCTCTTATATGAACATGTGGAAGAGTGCATAACTTGTATTCGGCAGAGAGTTAACTGAAGTCCTCTCTTTTCTCTACACATAATGTCCTCATTTGGGTGATCAAAAAGCACTGCCCATCTGTCTATATCCCACATGCCTTTATTCAGGTTTATGTCCTTGTAGGCTATTTTCTGTAGCCATGGACACAAAAGAAAACATTACATATTGCAGGAAGCTCTTTTAAAGTA
>NW_008344849.1:0-8631 GCF_000622305.1 Nannospalax galili | reverse complement strand
ATACACACACACATACACACATATACACACCCATACATACACACACACATACGAATATACACACCTACACACACATAAACTTACAGACACATACACAAATATACACACACACACATACACACATATACACACCCATACATACACACACACATACGAATACACACACCTACACACACATACACTTACAGACACATACACACACACATACACATATAAAGAATTAGACACACATACACACACATAGACACACGTACATGCATACACATAAACACACATATACACATACATATATACACATATACACACATACATACATATATACACACACATACACATATAAAGAATTAGACACACATACACACACATAGACACACGTACATGCATACACATAAACACACATATACACATACATATATACACATATACACACATACATACATATATACACACACATACACATATAAAGAATTAGACACACATACACACACATAGACACACGTACATGCATACACATAAACACACATATACACATACATATATACACATATACACACATACATACATATATACACACACATACACATATAAAGAATTAGACACACATACACACACATAGACACACGTACATGCATACACATAAACACACATATACACATACATATATACACATATACACACATACATACATATATACACACACATACACATATAAAGAATTAGACACACATACACACACATAGACACACGTACATGCATACACATAAACACACATATACACATACATATATACACATATACACACATACATACATATATACACACACATACACATATAAAGAATTAGACACACATACACACACATAGACACACGTACATGCATACACATAAACACACATATACACATACATATATACACATATACACACATACATACATATATACACACACATACACATATAAAGAATTAGACACACATACACACACATAGACACACGTACATGCATACACATAAACACACATATACACATACATATATACACATATACACACATACATACATATATACACACACATACACATATAAAGAATTAGACACACATACACACACATAGACACACGTACATGCATACACATAAACACACATATACACATACATATATACACATATACACACATACATACATATATACACACACATACACATATAAAGAATTAGACACACATACACACACATAGACACACGTACATGCATACACATAAACACACATATACACATACATATATACACATATACACACATACATACATATATACACACACATACACATATAAAGAATTAGACACACATACACACACATAGACACACGTACATGCATACACATAAACACACATATACACATACATATATACACATATACACACATACATACATATATACACACACATACACATATAAAGAATTAGACACACATACACACACATAGACACACGTACATGCATACACATAAACACACATATACACATACATATATACACATATACACACATACATACATATATACACACACATACACATATAAAGAATTAGACACACATACACACACATAGACACACGTACATGCATACACATAAACACACATATACACATACATATATACACATATACACACATACATACATATATACACACACATACACATATAAAGAATTAGACACACATACACACACATAGACACACGTACATGCATACACATAAACACACATATACACATACATATATACACATATACACACATACATACATATATACACACACATACACATATAAAGAATTAGACACACATACACACACATAGACACACGTACATGCATACACATAAACACACATATACACATACATATATACACATATACACACATACATACATATATACACACACATACACATATAAAGAATTAGACACACATACACACACATAGACACACGTACATGCATACACATAAACACACATATACACATACATATATACACATATACACACATACATACATATATACACACACATACACATATAAAGAATTAGACACACATACACACACATAGACACACGTACATGCATACACATAAACACACATATACACATACATATATACACATATACACACATACATACATATATACACACACATACACATATAAAGAATTAGACACACATACACACACATAGACACACGTACATGCATACACATAAACACACATATACACATACATATATACACATATACACACATACATACATATATACACACACATACACATATAAAGAATTAGACACACATACACACACATAGACACACGTACATGCATACACATAAACACACATATACACATACATATATACACATATACACACATACATACATATATACACACACATACACATATAAAGAATTAGACACACATACACACACATAGACACACGTACATGCATACACATAAACACACATATACACATACATATATACACATATACACACATACATACATATATACACACACATACACATATAAAGAATTAGACACACATACACACACATAGACACACGTACATGCATACACATAAACACACATATACACATACATATATACACATATACACACATACATACATATATACACACACATACACATATAAAGAATTAGACACACATACACACACATAGACACACGTACATGCATACACATAAACACACATATACACATACATATATACACATATACACACATACATACATATATACACACACATACACATATAAAGAATTAGACACACATACACACACATAGACACACGTACATGCATACACATAAACACACATATACACATACATATATACACATATACACACATACATACATATATACACACACATACACATATAAAGAATTAGACACACATACACACACATAGACACACGTACATGCATACACATAAACACACATATACACATACATATATACACATATACACACATACATACATATATACACACACATACACATATAAAGAATTAGACACACATACACACACATAGACACACGTACATGCATACACATAAACACACATATACACATACATATATACACATATACACACATACATACATATATACACACACATACACATATAAAGAATTAGACACACATACACACACATAGACACACGTACATGCATACACATAAACACACATATACACATACATATATACACATATACACACATACATACATATATACACACACATACACATATAAAGAATTAGACACACATACACACACATAGACACACGTACATGCATACACATAAACACACATATACACATACATATATACACATATACACACATACATACATATATACACACACATACACATATAAAGAATTAGACACACATACACACACATAGACACACGTACATGCATACACATAAACACACATATACACATACATATATACACATATACACACATACATACATATATACACACACATACACATATAAAGAATTAGACACACATACACACACATAGACACACGTACATGCATACACATAAACACACATATACACATACATATATACACATATACACACATACATACATATATACACACACATACACATATAAAGAATTAGACACACATACACACACATAGACACACGTACATGCATACACATAAACACACATATACACATACATATATACACATATACACACATACATACATATATACACACACATACACATATAAAGAATTAGACACACATACACACACATAGACACACGTACATGCATACACATAAACACACATATACACATACATATATACACATATACACACATACATACATATATACACACACATACACATATAAAGAATTAGACACACATACACACACATAGACACACGTACATGCATACACATAAACACACATATACACATACATATATACACATATACACACATACATACATATATACACACACATACACATATAAAGAATTAGACACACATACACACACATAGACACACGTACATGCATACACATAAACACACATATACACATACATATATACACATATACACACATACATACATATATACACACACATACACATATAAAGAATTAGACACACATACACACACATAGACACACGTACATGCATACACATAAACACACATATACACATACATATATACACATATACACACATACATACATATATACACACACATACACATATAAAGAATTAGACACACATACACACACATAGACACACGTACATGCATACACATAAACACACATATACACATACATATATACACATATACACACATACATACATATATACACACACATACACATATAAAGAATTAGACACACATACACACACATAGACACACGTACATGCATACACATAAACACACATATACACATACATATATACACATATACACACATACATACATATATACACACACATACACATATAAAGAATTAGACACACATACACACACATAGACACACGTACATGCATACACATAAACACACATATACACATACATATATACACATATACACACATATATACATATATACACAACACATACACACACATACACACACATACACAAACATATACACACACGCATACACACACACGTACATACATACACACACATACACACACATACACACACATACACACACATACACACATAAACACTTACACTAACAGACACATACACACACAGAGGAGGATCACTTCACTCTGATCAAAGGAAGAGTTAACCAAGAAAATATTACAATCCATAACATATATGCACCAAACTCTGGTGCACCCAAATTCATAAAACAACACTACAGGACTTTAAGACACAGATAAACCCCAAATCAGTAATAGTAGGGGACTTCAATACCCTACTGTCTCCATTAGACAGGTCAACTGGACAAAGAATAAACAGAGGGATGTCTGAATTAAATGATACCATACATCAAATGGACCTAATAGACGTATTTTGATTATTCCACCCAAACACCAAAGAATACACACACAAACACACACATTCTCTCACATACACACACATACAAACAGACATACACCCACATACACACATACACACACATACACAAACACATAGATATATACACATACACACACATATACACACACATACACATATACAGAAATAGACACACATACACACACATAGACACACGTACATGCATACACATAAACACACATATACACATACATATATAGACACATATACACACATATATACATATATACACACACATACACACATACACTGTGCACCTATACACACAGACATACACACACACATCTACACACATACACATATATACACACAGATACACACACATACAAACACACATTCACACATAGACACACCTACACAAACATACACATATTTGCACACACGTATATACACACACACATACACACACACATACACTTACAGACATATACACACACATACACACACATACACAAACATACACAGATATATTCACACAGACATACACACATGCAAACACACATATACACACACATACACACAGATATACACACATACACACACATATACTCACCGCATACACACAAACATATACACAAACACACATACACGCACATATACACACATATACACACACATATACATTTAGATACACACACACAAACACACACATACACTCACATACAAACACATACGAACAGACATACACACACATACACACATATACACACATATACACACATATACACACATATACACACATATACACACATATACACACATATACACACATATACACACATATACACACATATACACACATATACACACATATACACACATATACACACATATACACACATATACACACATATACACACATATACACACATATACACATACACACACATACACACAAACATATACATAACACACATACACACACATATACACACATATACATATAGATACACACACACAAACACACATACACTCACATACACACACATACAAACAAACATGCACCCTCATAGTGACATCCCTGTCCATTTCCTGGACCTCAGGAACTCACCCTCTGTCATCTGCCCTACAGCATGTCCTGGCTGGGATTGGGGCCCATGGTGGCCTCACCATGGCTTCTCTTATTGTTGGTTGGGGTGTCCTGGATCTTGGCCCGTGTCCTAACGAAAATCTACATTTTGTATGAAAAATATCATCATCTCTGTGGTTTCCCTCAGCCACCCAAGAGGAACTGGTTCTTGGGTCACCTGGGCATGGTGAGTAGGAAAGGTTTGGGGTGTGAGGGTGTATGGCCTTCTAGGGGTCAGTGAGTTGGGAGTAGGAAGGGCTGGGTTCTTGTGTGTTTTACCTCAAACCTTTCTCCTATCTGTGTCCTCTACCCCTAGTCTGCTTTGGATTCATTTCCAGCCTGTTTTCCCACTCTGGTACATACTGTGGGGCTCCCAGCATGGGCTACCCAGTCAGGATCCCTGGGATCCTGCAGTATTTGCTGCTCAGTCTTTCTGAGTGGTTCTGGCCCAGAGACAGTCTTCTGTTCAGTATATTTCTTTGTGTCAGTCCATCTTTGGGTTTCTATTTTATTCCAGGAGGAATTTTTGATGTCCCTTCCCGACTACATACACCCAAGGCACAGCCATGTTGGAGGAGAGTTCCAGGCTCACTGTCTTCCTAGGCTACTTGTCCCTTACAATGCTCTTCTCCTCTAAGAGAGACCAGTGATCCCTCTTATCTAACCCGAATTAGAGCTGTCCACTCACCCTTCCATAAGCCTTCCTTGACCCTACCTTTTACCCTACACTTGAACTTTGACTTAGGTCTGCTCTCCCCTTTGGGTAACTTAGTTTCAGTTACTTCTCTTGCAAATAGCAGAGCTCATGGCCTAAGAACAGGTCAATGAATCATGCACAGGATGCTCTTTCCGGTGGGCAGCTGTTGTTCATGGGTGGGAGCTGCTGCCTTCCTGGAAACTTAGAGGTCACCTCTTTTCCCTTGGAGTCTGCTGAGGTTGGATGGTCCCCAGTGTTTGGATCTTTTTGCATCGTTGAAATGGAGACCTGTGGTACATACAGACCCAAGAGTATGTGGGACAAGCCTTAGTGGCAGTCCTGAGGTGATAGTTGTCCATAGCCCCCCTCCCCCTGTTGGCTTTCCCTGGGAGTGGAATTAACACTACCTGAATAATTCATTTTCTGAAGCCGAATTGGGCATCTGTGAGGCAGATAGCATAACTTCATAACTGGCCCTACAATGAATTCTTGGGACTGAGACATGACTGAGAGGGATGGAGCAGAAGGAGGCAGGGGTCTCTTCCATCCTTCTAAATCCAGACACATGTTCACTGCAGAGGCTGTGTCAGGGCTCCAGAGCTGCACAAGAGATTTCCTAAGGCTGCTGAGGATGTGTATTAGCCCACATTCTCCAGGGAAACAGAACCGAAAGCACATACATATATACACACACATACACACATATAGATACATGCACCCATACACACATATACACAGATACACACATGCACACACATACACAAACATACACACATACATACATACACATACACACACATACACACCCATACACACATGCACACAGATACACACATACACACACATACACACACATATACACATACATACATACACATACACACACAGACATACACACACATACATACATACATACGCATGCACACATACACACACACACATACAACTACACACACATACAAACCCATATACACATACACACACATACACTTACAGACACATACACACACATATACACACCCACATACACAAAGATACACACACATACATACACACATACATACATAAACATACACAAACATACACACATATACACATACACACATATACACACATATACACAAATACACACATACATACACACATATACACACATACACACACATACACACATATACCACACATACACACACACATACACAGATATACACACACATACACAAACATATACACACACATACACACACACATATACCCACACATACACACATACACATACACACACATACACAAAAGCATATATACAAACACACATACACACACATATACACACACATACACACACATACACACATACATACACACATATATACGTACACATACACACACACATACCCACACACATATACCCACACATACACACATACGCACACATACACACATACACATACACACACATACACAAAAGCATATATACAAACACACATACACACACATATACACACACATACACACACACACACATACACACTTACACTTATAGACACATACACACACATATACACACACAGATACACACATAGACACACATAGACACACACATACACACATATATACACACACATACACATATACAAACATACGCACACATACACACACATACACACATACACACATACAACACATATACACATATACACACATATACACACATACACACAGATATACACACACATACA
>NW_008344848.1:2048-3080 GCF_000622305.1 Nannospalax galili | reverse complement strand
TATTCCTTTAATTTCTTTCTCTTGTCTTATTCTTCTTGCAAGAGTTTCAAGCACTATATTAAAAAAGAGTGGAGATAGTGGATGGCCCTTGTCTTTAATGGGAATGCTTCTAGTTTTTCTCCATTTAGAATGATGTTGGCTGTGGGTTTGTTGTATATAGCTTTATGCTGAGATATGTTCCCTCCAGACCAATTCCTTCTAGGACTTTTAACATGAATGTATGTTGGATTTTGTTACAGGCCTTTTCTGCATCTATTGAGATGACCATGTTGTATTTGAGTTCATTTATATGTTTTATTACATTTATTGACTTGTGTGTATTGAATCATCCCTGCATCTCTAGAATAAAGCTGATTTGGTTATGTTGAATGATCTTTTTGATATGTGTCTGTATGTGGTTTGTAAATATGTTGAGTATTTTTGCATCTATGTTCATTGAGGCTATGGGTTTATAGTTTTTTGTTGTTGTATTTTTACCTGGTTTTAGTATTAGAGTGATGCTGACTTCATAGAAGGAGTTTGAGAGTTCTCCCTCTGTTTCTGTCTTTTTGAATAATTTAAGAAGTATTGGTCATAGAGCTTCTTTGAATGTTTGTTAGAATTCTGCTGTGAATCCATCTGGGCCTGAGCTTTTTTTAGATGGGAGGTTTTGTATTACTGTTTCAATTTCCTTGTATGTCATGGGTCTGTTTAAGCTATTGATCTCTTCTTGGTTTAACTTTGGTGGTTCCCCTGAGTTCAGATATCCATCCATTTCTTTTAGATTTTCGAATTTGAGGGAGTATAGATTTTTATGGTATTCCCTTACAATGTTCTGCATTTTTTTTTTTTTTTGGTGTCTGTTATGATGTTTCCCCTTTCATCTCTAATTTTGTTGATTTTGTGGGTCTTTTTATGCTATTGATCTCTTCTTGGTTTAACTTTGGTGGTTCCCCTGAGTTCAGATATCCATCCATTTCTTTTAGATTTTCGAATTTGAGGGAGTATAGATTTTCATAGTATTCCTTTTCAATGTTCTGCTTTTTTTTTTTT
>NW_008344848.1:0-849 GCF_000622305.1 Nannospalax galili | reverse complement strand
TTCACTGTGCACTGTGTGGAAAGTTCACCCATGAAAATGTTATATAGAATACAAATAGTAAAAGGTCCTTTTCCTCCCCCTTCACATCCATCCCCATTACCTCCCCCCAGTTCCAGCAGGTAACTATGTATTTCCTTACTCCTTACCTACAAAACAAAAGATTATATTACAAACATTTTTATAACTTACTTTGTAAAATCTTTTTTTATAAATACATAAACTATATCAATGTATCATCTGTATACCCAAGTAATAAAAATATGCTATATTTTATAGATAGCTTTTCTTTTTTAAAAATTAAATATCTGTGTCATGCAATGCCCGTGGAGGACAGAAGAGGCTGTTGGATCCCCTGGAACTGGAATTACAGGAGGTTGTTAGCTGCCATGTGGGTGCTGGAATTCGAACCCGGGTCTTCTGTGAGAACAGCCAGTGTTCTTAACCGCTGCACTTACCTACATGCAGGCAATACATGCATACACATAAAATAAAAATAATAAATAAAAAATTAAAAAAAATATTTTTATTAGTTTTTTGATAATTTCATATAAGAAATTTTGATCATATTCACCCATACTTTTCCCCATAACTCCTCCGAGATCCATCTCCCATATCCTCACCCTCTCCCAACTTTGTGTCTTCTTTTTATTTTATTTTTTTAATAACCCACCAAGTCCAATTTCTGCTGCTGATATACTTGTGGGTGTGTGGCCATCCACTGGAGGATGGTTGACCTGCCAGGGCCACACCCTTAAAGAAAACTCTCTCTCCCAGAAACTACCAATTGTAAGTGGCTCTTCACTTAGGGGTGGGGACTGTGGAGGGCCTCCCTGCTTCATCAAATAACTT
>NW_008344847.1:0-407 GCF_000622305.1 Nannospalax galili | reverse complement strand
TAGGATGAATGAAATGGAAAACAGAATATGAAGACTGGAAGACAAAGTGGACTAATTAGACCACTGAAACAAAGATTATGAAAGATTTAAGAAAACACAAGAATGGAATATGAAAGAATTGTGTGACACCATAAAAAAAATCAAACTTCTGAATCATAGGCATACAAGAAAGAGAAGATTCTCAAGATAATGTTATGGAACAGATCTTCAACAGGACTGAAGAAGAAAATTCCCCAAAATTAAAAAAAAATGCCCATACAAATACATGAAGCACTTAAAACACCAAAGAGACAGGACCAGAAAAGAAACTCTGCTTGGCACATCATAGCAACAACAGTAAAAGTTCTGAACAAAGTGACAATACTGAAAGCTGCAAAAGAAAAACAACAAGTCACATATAAAGGAAA
>NW_008344846.1:19346-20466 GCF_000622305.1 Nannospalax galili | reverse complement strand
ATTCCAGGGATCCTTTTATTTCTTTCTTAATTTCTCCTTTGACTCACTCATTGTTTAGCAGCATGTTCTTCCATCTCCACAAGTTCATGTAGTGACTAGGGCTTTTTCCAGTGTTGATTTTGAGCTTTATTGCTTTGTGGGCCAACAGAATGCATGGAATTATTTCAATATTTTTGTATTTGTTCAGATTTCTTTTGTGGCCCATTATGTGGTCAGTTTTTGAAAAAGTTCCATGAGGTGCTGAGTAGAAAATGTATTCTTTTTTGTTTGGGTGAAATAATCAAAAAATGTCTGTTAGGTCCATTTGATGTATGGTATCATTTAATTCAGACGTCTCTTATTCCTTGTCTAGTTGACCTGTCTAATGGAGACAGTGGGGTATTGAAGTCCCCTACTATTACTGAGTTGGAGTTAATGTGTGTCTTAAAGTCCTGTAGTGTTGCTTTTATGAATTTGAATTTTGGTGCACAAATATTTGGTGCATATATGTTAAAGATTGTAATATCTTCTTGGTTAACTGTTCCTTTGATCATGATGGTCATTATCTCCTCCTTATCTCTGCTATTAGTTTTATTTTGAAGTCTATTCTGTCAGATATTAGAATTGCAACCCCTGCTTGTTTCTTAGTGCTACTTGCTTGAAATATTCTTTTCCATCCTTTTACCTTAAGGTAGTGATTGTCCTTGAAGTTGAGATGGGTTTCTTGCAGAGAGCAAAGAGATGAATTTTGTTTCTTAAACCATTCACTTATCCTGTGTCTTTTAACTGGGCAGTTCAGTCCATTGATATTGAGGGTTATTATTGAAAGATGTGTATTTGTCGCCATCATTTGGATTGCTGTTTGTGTTCTCTAATTTTGTGTTTCCTAGATTATACCTCTATTTTCTTTCATTTCCCCTGGGGAATACTTGTTTCTCTCTCTGCTTTCTGTATTGCTTCAAGTATTCTTTGAATGGCTCGTTTTGTGGACATGTATTATTTTAGGTTTTTCATGTCATGAAAGATTTTCTTTCTCCCTCAACTATAATAGAAAGTTTTGCTGGATAAAATATTCTGGGATGACATCTATTGTCATATAGAACTGGAAATACCTTGGTCCATACCCTTCTCACTTTCATAG
>NW_008344846.1:17115-18551 GCF_000622305.1 Nannospalax galili | reverse complement strand
TTATTATTCTTTCATTGTGATTTTGGCATGTGAATTTCTTTTGTTGTTTATGATTCTGATATAAGAATTAAGTTGAAGTATGCTTCTGATTGTATTATCTGGGTGCCTAGATCCTTCCTTTATTGGTTATGTAAAGCTAGTTGGTACAGGGTCCAGGTTCTCTCAGGTTTAATTTGGAGGGAACTGATGGCTTCAGGTCAGCTATTCAGGAGTACCCACAGAAGCCCAATTCAGGTTGCAGTCTGTTACACTCAGGCTTTCTTCACCATGTTGAGGCAAGGTCTAGGAACTCTCATGCAGTCCACCCTCTCAAGTTGTCTGCTGGGATCTCAGCCTTAGCCTACCAAAGCCAGATCTGCCCTGGGGCCTTGGGAGGGCCTTATATACTCCCAGGTAGGATGGGTATGGCACAATTAAGCAATGGTCATCACCACGTGGAGTCAGGATCAGGGGGCTTGCAGGCAGTCCCCTGTGTTCTCAGTCATTCTGTCAGAGAGAGTCCAGAGGGAGGCCAGAACCCAGCAGTCTCTGGTGGTCTGCTAAGATGAGAGCTGCTATACCGATGGAGGTCAGAACACACCCTCTCAGGCTGTCTGCTAAGATCTCAGCCTTAACCCACCAAAGGCAGATCTGCCCTGGGGCCTTTGGCAGGGTCTCACAAAATCCCAGGTAAGGGGATGGGTATAGTGCAATTAGGGGAAGCTCATCACCAAGTGGAGGCCAGATGTAGGGATTCTTAGGCAGTCCTGTGAGTTCTCAGGCCCTCTGTCAGAGAGAGGCCAGAACTCAGCACTCTCTGGCAGTCATCTCTTTGTATTCTTTGGTTTTTGATACAGTTACAGGTGTTGGCTCTAGTTGCCCTGGGATAAGGAGGCAGGGGATTTCTCCCATCCCACTGCACTTGTTGGTTCCCTGAGTCAGACAGGCCCTAGGTCTGTCTCCTGACTGTAGCCATATATGTCATCTCTCCATTGAGCATACCTACTGCTGCCTTGGTGGGAAAAACTGCCTCCACACCTAGCATAGCCTTTATCAGAAGAGACATGCACCATATTTAGTCCTTGGGGGATCCTTAAACATCCCTGGGACAGTTATCAGCCTTTGAATGTCTTTTGTAAACTGTTCTTCTGGTTTTAAAGCCTTCCAGAAACTCTTCAGTACCGAATTTGGTTTTCTATCAATTTTTTTCTCTGGGAATTTGGGCTCGACATAAATCTTGCCACATTTGTCTTCAAGTAACCCAAACGGGCCATCTTTTTCTGCCTTGTCTTTTTTATATCTTTTGTAAGTTGTTTCATTATTTTACGGACATGTTTTACATGCTGGTTTGAGTCACTTAGATCTGCCAAAGTCTCCCTCACTTTACAAAGATCCTGTCCCATTAAGGGACTTAGCAAAACCATTAAAGCATTAAGTCTCTCTACTCATTGTCCCAG
>NW_008344846.1:10598-15516 GCF_000622305.1 Nannospalax galili | reverse complement strand
TGAGTGGTTACAGCATACTTCTCTGAAAATATAAGGCTCTATCTTTCACATACAGTAAGAAAAAAAATTTGTTTGTCTAGGGATGTGACAGTCATAGGATTTTCGCAAGGATCTATGACCTCCCCAGTTACATGTATTTGGCTATCTTTACAGTGCAACCCATGATTCCCCTCCCATTGAGAAGGCTTTAAGTCTAATTAGTTATCTTTTGATTACTCCATTGATAAAATTTCCACTAGCACACCAATAGAGATAGTTAACTGTGACAGTTATTGTAGTTATTAGACTTTAGACCTACGTTGGACCACTGGTTGATTTTCTCCCTTGGCAGCTTGCACTGTATCCTCTAGCACAATGAGAACTAGTCTTCAGGGAGAGGACTTCCAGGTCAGTTGCAGCTCCATTGCTCCAAGTCCTGTGACTGGTGTATGTCCTGTAATTAGCAATAAGATCCTACTTTCAAATTCTGGGACGTAACGCCTGAGGTCTACTCAGTCGATGCCGTCCCTATTTCACCCGTATACCTTCCTCAGGATGTGAGGTCCACTGGCCACTTGGACCACACGGGAAGCGTACGAGGAACGGCGAAAGCCAGGGTGTCCGTGAGTCGGTGACGGAGGAATAGCGCCCCCCGGGGAGACTGGATCACAGGATTTAGTGTTACAGCTCAAGACAAGTGACTCAGCTCAGATCTCAGTGATTCAGCTCCAGCTCCAGCTCCTTTATTCAGTGACTTAGCTCGGCTCCAAGTCTCGGTGATCCAGCTCCAACTTTATTGGGGTAAAACTAGGACTATTTATAGTGTAGACACAGTAGAAGAAATCTTAGCTGATAGGTACTTTTAGGATGCCTCATTTACATAGGGCGGTGGGCTTCTATCAGGCTATCAGACAACACCTGATTAAAACCTGGTAGCCCCTGTGCTGGAGGGCATGGATTTGTGGCGAGCACTTTAAAAGAAGAGTCAGGGAGGATGCCAGGAAGGCACTCTGCTATGAAAGGAGTCTTCAGCACATGGTTTTCCGAGCTCATAAGCTATCCGGACGTGAAGAGACTTCTACTTGCATAACAGAGGACCCCAACATCTCCCCCTCTTTGATTAAAATATGAAAAAGTGTCATTGCCAGCCCTAAGAACCAACTCATTTCATCTTGGGAATCCAAAGTTTGATAACTGACCATGACCTGTTTCCTGTGGTGATTTTAGCAAATGGCAGTAACAATCAGCAAAGAAATCTTAAGGAGCAGTGAGTAAGAACAATACACAGTATCATCAGAGAGCAATAAGTGATAGGGGCCATGCAAAACAAGCCAATAGATTACAAAGTTTTGAGGGTGTTAACATTGGTTTCAACAACATCTGATTCATTTACAAAGAAACAGTATCTTTCCCAATATCATATAATCCCATGTTTAACAGCTATCAAGTCCAATGTTCTTTTATTGTGAAGCATAACTTCTGGCAAGAAAGTTCATCTGCTGTTGGAGAAACTCCTGGCTACCAGTTACGAATGTCACTGCTCGGTTCAGCTTGTCTTCAGCCAAGGGCGGAATTGGTACAGCGTGTTGTCATGGCAACGTCTCCAGCATCCAGTGCAGGTTCGGTCTCTGTCAGTAGGGGGAAGAAGATCTTCCTCTATTGACATCTCCTGGGATGCAATTGTTGTTATACAAAGGTGGATAAAGAGAAATTAACACAGTTTTGGGCTTTTCCTCGCTCTATAGGAAAAGACTGGGGAGGCTTGCTGCTGAAAATGTAACTGAATAGTTAGTTAGCTGTTTGAATCCACTTAGATGAAAGTCAGTGAAGTCTTTTTCTGCTGGCAGCTCCTGGGTAGAGAAGGGTGGTAGCTGGTACTGCTGACAGCAAGGATCTATTGCTGGATGCACACAAAAGCTATTAGACATTGGGGTAGATGGTGAAGGGAAGAAAGTTAAGCTTGCTCTAGTACACAGCTGATTTTATTTGGTCCTCTATCTTTCCTGTAAAATAACATTATAAGTTAACACATGCTTGGTTGCAGATGTAAGCTGTTAAGAGACACAAAGGTTAGCTGTGGGGTACCTAGAAAATACACCTGAGTAGAATTCTGCTATTGCTCCAATGCTCCAGCGATTGTCCCATGAATCTGATTCTTTCTCTGAAAATTAAAATCTCTAGAACATGGTATTAGGGAGATTGGGGGCTGTCTGAAGAGTTGGTGCTAAGGAGGGTAAAGACAGCCATGAGAATGACAGAAAAGGAGGCTCCAGGGGGATATCTGTGGTGTGCAGTCTCCACTAAGTCATGGATCTCTCTCCACGTGATCCTGGGTGGCCTTGGATGTCGTCTCTGCCTCTTTCTTTTCTTTGTTTCTGTCAGGGTCATGCGAACCATTTTCCTCGTGTGTGGGGAGGTGTCTGACATTTCTAGCTGGAATCCAAATATGCTTTGGTTGGTCCTGTGGGAAAACACAAGCAAATCCTCTCCCTGTTGTTAACAATGGATCTGGTCCTTTCCAGAGTCCATCAAAGGGGTCTCTCCATTTAACCATGATGGGTGGTACTGGGTGTGTTTGAGCCCAGTGTCGGGTGATGGGAGGAGCATCTGTCCCTCTATATACATTAAGTATATTAAGGTTAAACAAGGCTAATGTTAATTGAATATTGGGAGAATATGTTGTTTGAGCCTGTCTTTTTAATTGGTCCTTTAAGGTTTTATGCGACCTTTCCACAATGGCTTGTCCCTGTGGGTTGTAAGGGATGCCAGTGTGATGGGTGATTTTCCATGCTTCACAAAAATTTTTAAATGACGAGCTGGTAAATGCTGGGCCATTGTCTGTCTTTAATTGTGCAGGGAGGCCCGTAATGGCAAAGGATGAAAGCATATGATTTATTAGCTTTCTAGAACTCTCACAAGTTTGAGCTGTGGCCCAGAGAAAGTGAGAGTAGGTGTCTATAGTTACAAATACATATTTCTGTCTGCCAAATTGGGGGACATGAGTTACATTGATTTGCCAATGGGGGACATGAGTTACATCAATTTGCCAAAGGGCATTAGATTTTAGTCCTCTAGGGTTAGCACCCATTTGTTGTATAGCTGGAGTTTGTATTAATGATGCGCAAGAAGAGCAGGTTCTAACAATACACTTAAGCTGCTTGAGAGGGATGTGAGGAAATCTGAGATGGAGCCCTTGTAAATTAATATGAGTGGCATGGTGGAGGTCTTGGGCATCCGTTATGCTGGCAGGGAAAGTTCCAGCGGTGGCTACTTTATCTGCTATGGCATTTCCTTCAGTAAGAGGTCCTGGGAGAGAGGAGTGGGACCTGATATGCTGGACAAATAGTGGTGCCACTCTCTTTTGTAGCAGTGTGGAAATTTTAATTAACAGGGGTGAGATGGGGTTACCATCAATTTTAATAAAGGAACGACCTAGCCATGGAAGTAAATTAACAGCATAGATGCTATCAGAATAAAGGTTAAAGGGCTTATTAATTTTATCAAGAGCCATATAGATAGCAAAGAGTTCTTTAAACTGTGGGGATTTATCAGGTAAAGGCTGGAAATATATTATAGGCGGGTCATCATGAGAATCATATATGACCAATGCAGCTCCCCTTTCTCCGCCATCTGTAAAGGCTGTAATAGTCTCTTTTATCGGTTTACGGCAAAAAAGTCTAGGTGGTAGCCAACGAAATGTTGAAATAACTGATATCCATTTATCTTTAGGATAGTGATTATCAATTTGTCCTGGGAAGTCTATTAAGCTAATTGCAAAAGAGGAATGATGCTTTAAGAACCATTGTACATCTGACAATGAGAAAGGAATAATAAGATTATCAGGTTCCTTTCCTAGGATTTGTACAGCTCTATCTTTCCCATGTCATACCATGGATGCAAGGGTGTCCACTTCTGTAAGGAAGCGAGGAGCGCCACCTACTGGCATGTGAAGCCATTCTAGTATTCCATGTGGCTGATGAATCGCTTCTACCACGGTTGGGGAGGAATTAAATATTAAGAGTTGGACAGGCAGCTTGGGATCATATCTGGCTAGTGATGCCTTTTGGAAATGGCTATTAATTACTTGAAGAGCCCTTTTTGCATCTGGGTTTAGGTACCATCTGGAGGCTGGGTTTTTGTCTCCCTTTAAGAGATCAAAGAGTGGCTGTAATTGACTTGTGGGGATAGGAAGCCATGGCCTTAGCCAATTAATATTACCTAGAAAACTTTGAAGTGAGTTAAGGGTAAGTGGATGGGGAACATCTAGGACAGGTTTGAGGGGCCTAACAGCAGTGGGTGTTATTTCAGTCCCTAGGAAGGTAATGGGGGGGACTGATTGTATCTTATTTGTTGCTATTACAAAACCTTTTGCCTCTAGGGTGCTTATCATAGCATTTTTTAATTTTTCTAGAGAGGAATTCTCATCTTGCCAGACCAAGAGGTCATCCATGTAATGATAAACATGTAATTTCTTTTTTAATAGGGGTGCTAGTGCATTGGCAACAGCCTCCTGGCATATAGTAGGACTATTTGCCATGCCTTGTGGCAGAACTTGCCATTCATATCGATT
The DNA here is from genome assembly GCF_000622305.1 of Nannospalax galili. Taxonomy (NCBI): domain Eukaryota; kingdom Metazoa; phylum Chordata; class Mammalia; order Rodentia; family Spalacidae; genus Nannospalax; species Nannospalax galili. Next base: position 10,967 of record NW_008344846.1, on the reverse strand, counting down.
AGCACGACCAGAATTGTTAACTTTTGGAACTGAGAAGGCAAAATGCTGGCAATCATTATTATGCAAACAGATGGAGAAAAAGCAATTTTTTATATCTAGGACTAACAGGGGAGTATTAAGAGGAATGGCAGAGACCATGGGTAGGCCTCTTTGGGGAGATCCCCATATTTTCATGGTTTTATTTATAGCTCTAAGGCCCTGCAACAGTCTCCATGCCCCTGTCTTCTTCTTTATTACAAAGACTGCGGTGTTCCATGGGCTCCTGGAGGTCCTAATGTGACCCAACTGTAACTGTTCTTTCACAAGTTGTTGTAAAATGAGTAATTTCTCCCTGGGTAAAGGCCACTGTTCCACCCAGACTGGCTCTGT
>NW_008344846.1:4821-8368 GCF_000622305.1 Nannospalax galili | reverse complement strand
GATGTTTATTATTTATTAATATGTTTTGTTTGTTTGTTTTAGATGTTTTTACAGCAGTCGGACACTAGATGGCAGAAGAGCCTTGGCTGAGACTGCAGAGGAAAAATGTGTGTCACTTTAAATCTTTTGTCTCTGGCAGCCACTTGGCTGCGGGTGCTTGGCAGGGGTTTAGCTAATTTGAATTTTCACTGACCTCGCTTTTACCTGCTTGCCTGAATGCTTGAGAGCAGAGAGAGAGCTGGCTGGAGGAATTCTGCCTGACTCTAAGGCTTAGGTGGAAATCCCTGGAACTCTTTTTGGGATTTTTCTCTAACAGATAGAAAAGTGAGGAAGTGACGGTTTCCAAAGTGACGTTCCTGAAATTAATTTTTCAGGGGATCGCAGTGGCTCCCAGTCACAAGACCTGTCTGCAAATTTCAGGGGCTGGCGGCCACCCTGATGGTCCTTACTGGCCGATGCGGTACTAGTTTTTTTTTATTTTTGATATTAAAGATGTCTAGATAGAGGTCTTTGTCCACACCTGAACAGCCAGTCGGGGTCCTCCTAGGGGATCAGAGAGACCTTTAGCCAACACCAGGGGATAGCCCTGGCCAGAAGGCATCAGTTGTCTCCCTGGCCCTGGCGGTCCCTCGTGAAGACTTCTAGACTGGAAAGGGAAAGGAGGAAATTTTTAGAAGAGAGGAAGAGATTAAATTACCCTCCTGAAGGGGAGGAGGGATACTCACGGATCCTTTGCGTTTCTGTGGGGCACCAGCTCCTAGCTGGCATGAAGTTCAGAGGCTAAGCTCCATGTTGTGAGAGGGTCCCACGAGGTTCAGGGTCTCCACGTTGTGCAGGGTCCCACGAGGTTCAGGGGCTCCACGTTGTGGTGCCAGATATAGGCGCGGATGCGCTGGGCTCTCAGGGTCCCAGCACGCATTCCTGGGCAGTGAAAGCTCCTCCGCTACTGAGGTCTACTCAGTCGATCCCGTCCCTATTTCACCCATATACCTTCCTCAGGATGTGAGGTCCACTGGCCACTTGGACCACACGGGAAGCGTATGAGGAATGGCGAAAGCCAGGGTGTCCATGAGTCGGTGACGGAGGAATAGCGCCCCCCGGGGAGACTGGATCACAGGATTTAGTGTTACAGCTCAAGACAAGTGACTCAGCTCAGATCTCAGTGATTCAGCTCCAGCTCCAGCTCCTTTATTCAGTGACTTAGCTCGGCTCCAAGTCTCGGTGATCCAGCTCCAACTTTATTGGGGTAAAACTAGGACTATTTATAGTGTAGAGACAGTAGAAGAGACCTTAGCTGATAGGTACTTTTAGCATGCCTCATTTACATAGGGCGGTGGGCTTCTATGAGGCTATCAGACAATGCCTGATTATAAACCTGGCGGCTCTTGTGCCAGAGGGCATGTATTTGTGGTGAGCACTTTAAAAGAAGAGTCAGGGAGGATGCCAGGAAGGCACTCTGCTATGAAAGGAATCTGCTGCACATGGTTTTCATAAGCTATCCGGACGTGAAGAGACTTCTTCTTGCATAACAGAGGACCCCAACACTCCAAGTCCTGTACCTGCTGTATGTCCTGTATTTAGCAATAGGATCCTACTTTCAAATTCTGGGATGTAATCAAGGAATGAGGCAATACATTTTGGGACTCTCTTAGACAACTCTGACCAACAACTCAAAGTGAGGTTTCTCTTTACTGGCACTGTGTTCCTTGTTATTTAGCCTCAGATATATATTTGTACTCATGCTCAGACATTGAATATGTATAGTGGAGGGGGGTTGAGTAAATGCATTTCCCCCTGCCTCTTTATGACACCTAAGCTTTATTTGAGTAAATACATTTCCCTCTGCCTTTTTATGACACCTAGGCTTTATTTGCTCTCTCTCTCTCTCTCTCTCTCCCCTCTCTCTAACCAGCATCCTCCCTTCAGAGTTTAAGTACCCACATTTTCCCCATTTTCCCCTTCATAATGCCAGTCTCCCATTATAACTACTTCCTTGAGTTCCTTCTTCACCTTTACCCCTATAGGTAATGTGGTGTAAATGCACCATATTTTCATTATCTGTTCAGTTGAGAGACATATAGGTTGCTCCCATTTCTTAGTTATTGTGAAAAGAGCAGCAACAAACATGGTATCAGTATCTCTACAATAGGATAATTCCTTTGGGTGTATGCCAAGAAGTGATATAATCAGATCATATGATAGATCCATTTTTAGTTTTTAAAGAATTCTCGACACTTTTTTCCATAAAAGTTGCATGAGTTTTCCTTCCTACCAGCAGTGAAAGAGCATTCTCCTGTCTATCCATCCTCACTGGCTTTTGGTCAGTTTTGTTCTATTGATCTTAACCAGTCTAACTGGGGTAAGATGAGCTCTTAAATTGGTTTTGATCTGTGATTCTCTAATTTCTAAGGATGTTGAGCCTTTTTTTTTAATTTTGTCTTTTTGAGACAGAGTCTCTCTATAGCCCTAGCTGGCCTGGAACTCACCATGTAGTCCAGGCTGGCCTTGAACTCACAGAGATCTGCCTGCCTCTTCATCCCAAGTGCTGGTATTAAAGGCATGCACCACCAACCCAGCAAGGATTTTGAGCAGTTTTAAGGTGTTTCTTAGCCATTTTTATTTCATTTGAGAACCCTCTGTTCAGGTTCTTAGCTCAGCTCTTGATTTCTTGTTTCTTTGTTGTTGTTGTTGTTGTTGTTATTTTTTGTCTTTAAAAGAAAGAATCTCCCTGTAGCCCCAGCTGGCCTGGACTCGCTATGTAGACAAGGCTGGCCTTGAACTAACTGGTCATCAACTTGCCTCTGCTTCCCGATTGGTGGGATTGAAGGCATGTGCTACCACGCCCAGCTGTTTGCTTTATTTTGAGTTCTTTATCTATTCTCCATATTAATCCATGTTGGATGTGTAGCAGGTGAAGATTTTCTCCAAATAGTGGGCTTCCTCCTCACTTCAATGTTTTTGCTACAAAAATATTTTCATTTCAATGAGGTCCCACTTGTTGATTGTTAAACTTAATGCCTAAGAAATTGATGTGGGATTTAGAAAGACCTTTCCTACCACTATATCTTGTAGGGTACTGTCTTCTATTGCTTCTAGCAGTTTCAGTTTCAGGGTTCATATTGAGGTTTTTGATCCATTTGGAGTTGATTTTTCTGTGCAGTGAAAGATGAGGGTCCTATTTCATTCTTCTACAGGTGGAGATCCAGTTTTGCCAGCAGCATTTTTTGAAGATGCTCTCTTTACCCCTTTGTGTATTCTTGGCACTTTTTCAAATATCAGGTGTCTGAAAATTCATACATTGATGTTTGGGACATTTATTGTGCTCCACTGACTTATGTGTTTTTTTTTTCTGCCCCATGTTCTTTTTATGTATATAGATTTTCAATATAGTTTCAGATCTGGTACGGTTATTTCCCCATCACTGCTCATTTTTCATAATATAACTTTGGGTGTCTGGGGTCTTCTGTAATTCCATATGAATCTCAGGATGGTTTTTTTCTAGATCTGTGAAGAATTTCATGGGAAATTTTGGAATTACATTGAATCT
>NW_008344846.1:1866-3132 GCF_000622305.1 Nannospalax galili | reverse complement strand
AATACCCAATACCCAAAATTTGTAGTGTAAATTATGCTGTCATACAATTTGCTTATATGCAACTTAATTTTGTTAATACAGAGCATGACATTTGAGAATAATATTCTGTGTGATACTTGAAGTTTAATTGAAACAAGATATAACTTAGTAGGATGTTATTCATTGGTTTAACACTGGGTCTGCAATACCCAAAATTTGTAGTGTAAATTATGCTGTCATACAATTTGCTTATATGCAACTTAATTTTGTTAATACAGAGCATGACATTTGAGAATAATATTCTGTGTGATACTTGAAGTTTAATTCTCCTAGGAAAAAAGATTCCTCATGAATTCATTCCACTCTCTTACCAGTTGTATACGATTGTTCTTGTGCGTCAGATTCCTGGAGACTGGGGACACTGCCAGACCCAGCTGGGAAAGGACCCATTTTTAGGACCATCTCTGTTGCTTGTTCAGATTCAGTCTCCCTGAAGATTCATTAGGATAAGTGCTCAGGCCCCATGCTCAGTCTGGGGCCTGGCAGTTAGAGCCTGGTGGGGATTGAGGTCTTTAATATCTCTGATGTGGAGTATTTGCCAAAGATGTTCTTTCCTCTACTGCTCCAGGAGGACTTCACCAGTTTCCATAGTGATACTGTGAGGGTGATGACAGCAGCCTGGCCCTTCTCTTGCCTCCAATTTGGAGACCTGATGAAGACCCCTACCAACATGGAGACCTTCCAGGTTGTGTTGGATGGAGTGGATTTGCTGATAGCTCAGAAGGTTTGACCAAGGATATGTAAACTGGAAGTGTTGGATTTGCAGAATATGTGGACTGGACTAGTGGATGAGGACTGGTCTCCAGGGTTCCTGCATAAGACAGAAACAGTGGAGGCTCATGCAGATTGTGGGGTGAACTGACCTTTGAAGGTGTTGTTTGACTATTACCTCCAGAAAAAGAAAGATATGGAGAGAAAACTCTTGGCTGCATCCGTGCAGTCAGAAACAACAGATTTCTTATGCAGTTGACTATGATTTCCTGAGTCTGAGATTATTTGAGTCAGACTGCATACAGGAAGCGGAAGTGATTGTACTGTGGAGCCTAAGAACACTGGCCAGATTTGCCCCATCCTTGGCCAGATGAAAAATCTTCACAAACTCTTTCTCAAAGGAGTTTGAAAGGCCATGGATGGGAGGGAGGAGTTTGAATATGAATATAGCTGTCTGGAGGACATGTGGCTCAACATATTAATTTCTCTGTTCCCCAAACTCCAGTCTGTCCAGCA
>NW_008344846.1:295-1794 GCF_000622305.1 Nannospalax galili | reverse complement strand
TTGCTATCTTGGTGCAGTCTTTCAGAGTCAGGCTGGCATTATCTGAGTGCCCAAGCATCTGTCAACACAAATACCTAAATCTTTATGGTGTATGACTTTCTTTATGGGTTTAGTCAGGCTTCTCATGTTCTACTAGAAAGAGTGATCACCACTCTGCAGACCCTAGAAGTGAAAGGCAGTGTTCTAAGGACTCCTGACCTATCTGGCCCTGTCCCACTAAAATTTCTCCTTTGTGCTCTCTGTTTGACCTGCCCTCACTGTCTTTGGGGTCTCTTGCTCTGGGCAGTATTAGACAGACCATATAACATATTTTTATCTGAATTTTTCATTTTATATCTTGGGTATGGAGGAAATGGAGTAACTTACAAAGGCGAACACCCAGAGCTTCACAAAAGGTGGACACTCGGCAACCTGTTCCGCTTTGTGACTCAGAGGCCCGCCGGCTGAGATCACTTCCATGCCCCACCATAGTCACCATTGGCTTCCTTTCACCGACACCTCATGGGCCTGCAGTCTTGCCCCAGGTCGGTAAATGCCCCCTCTCACATCCCCGTGGGCAGGACACAAGGGCCATCCTTTTTCTCACATGCCTGGCTAGTCACTTCCTTCCACGATGGCATCAAAAGCCCCTCCCTCCACTGCAACCTCTCCTCACTCAATTCTCCACAGCAGACCCCTACCCCCGAGGAATCAGGCCCTTTGGGGACACAGGCCTTCTGCCTCTCCTGAGTCATTGGTCCAAGCTGAACATGGTCACTTTCTATGGTTCTTCTATCTCTGTGCATGAACTGAAGAACCTGTTACAACACACTGCCAATCCGAGCCAACTGATACTGGAGCTCTACTCTCTGCCTCGAGAGTGTTATGGAGAAGGGGGCAATGTCCACATAGAGAGCTCTAACGTAGTGTGTGCTGAGCTCATGGGCACACTGAGGGCTATTAGGCAGCCCAAGACAGTATGCTTTGCATCCTGTATCTGCCCTAGATGCAAATTTGAATGTTTCCTCTATGACCTGGGGTTCAGTCACTGTCGCTGTTTGCAGTAAATAATGAAAGGTTAGTTCTACACACTAAGAAATGAAAGCACTCAGGTGTCTCATGAGAAGACAGAGCATGTGGATTCAAACAGTATTCAATGTATGCGAGGAAAAATGTTTCCGTGGGAACAGATTAGATGGGGGACAGTTGAGATGGAGAATAACAGGACCCATGGGGACATTTTTACCTGTAGAATTAGACAATTCTGAATTTCCAGATGTGACTCCTGGTAAGACAGGTGAATGATGGGAATCTGCAATGGCAGTGATTGTGTAGAGTCAAATCCTGTACCTGGATGGCCTCACTCTGTTCCCTCTGTGGCCCATTAACCTGCACTCAGCATTCAGAAAGCAATACAGCTTTTCTTGAGAGCGACTTGCAAAGTCTTCATTTTTATTAGTTCTTTGAAGCTTCTTACATGCCTGATGCATTGTGGTTACCCTCTCCCTTTGCAGAAGATA
>NW_008344846.1:0-225 GCF_000622305.1 Nannospalax galili | reverse complement strand
TACAATTGACTTAAGCAAAATCCAGATTCAAGGAATTAAAGAAACAATATTACAGTCTAATTTTGAAACATTAGAGGTCATCATCTTCCATTTTCAAACATCTAGGATAAAATATCAATAGAACAATGTAACTATCACACATCTTCTAAGATTATTTTCATCTTTTCTCAGTTTTCTGTTCTTTACCACATCAATACTGAAAACAACTAAGTATTCATTCTCATT
>NW_008344845.1:19210-20549 GCF_000622305.1 Nannospalax galili | reverse complement strand
AAGAAATATTGGAAAGGTATTTCTTTAAATAAAAATACATAATTGACTAATTAAAAAAAATAAAAAAAATAAAAAAAAGTAAACCCTGGGGCTAGTCAGATGGTTCAGTTGGTAAAGTACTTCCCTCAGAAGCATGAGTTCAATACTTAGGACCCAAGAAAAAGTACCTCCCTGTAACCCAGTGCTGGGGAGGCAGAAACAGGAAAACCCTTGGGGCTTGCTAACTAGTCGGTCTAGCCAGATCTGTAAGCTCCCAATTCATTGAGAGATTGCCTCAAAAAACAAGGTGAAAAGCAAGTAAAGACCGCCTGAAGCCTGGTGTGGTAGGGCATGCCTTCAATTCCAGTGCTTGGGAGGTAGAGGCAGGGGGCTCTCTGTGAGTTTGAGGCCAGCCTGGTCTACATAATGAGTTCCAGGCCAGATGGAGCTACAGGGAGAAGATTCAAAAAAAAAAAAAAAGACAGCACCCAATACCAACTTCTGGCCTCGTGCACACACATGCACATACCTGTGCATGAGCACCAGCATAAAGACATGCAAGCCCACACAAACATACACACATACACACAAAGCAAACTCCTCAAAGCCTTGTGGTGTTCTCTCACTTACAAAACCAACTTTCAAGCTAGGAAAAGTTCTCCCAGAACTCAGCCTACTACTGTTATTTTAATGTATTTATATGATTCCTTCTAACTCTTAAGAGAATAGGGGAACTTTATCTGAAGTAGGCAAAAGGTTTCCAAATTATAATCACTATTCAATAAAGCCATCAAAAGATCACTGAGTGGCAGCAACTTTATGACTAACTTAATACAATTAGTAGAGGCAGCGGGGCCCAATGCAGTAACGCAACCATACATAGGCTCTGTGATCAGTTTAATGGGTGCCTGTGGGCAAATCACTCAGCATCACTGCATCTGCTTCTTGAACCATAAAAAGAGAAAAATGCTGCTGACCTGCCTCAAAGGCACATTATGAGAAATAACTAATGATTACCAAACATTAGTGGTATAATGTGCTATTTTAAAACATTATGTGACTACAGTGTTAAGGAATCCCTTATAAACCATATATTCTAGGCCAAATCATCTATCTGCGGGAGTCACTGGTCTATCTAAAATTAACCTTTCAATAAATACTACATTAGAGATCCCAAGAACAATCTCAAGTTTTTGTTTATTTTGCAGTAATTCGGATCAAATCTAGGGCTCTGTGTAACTAGGCAAGCTCTCTACAACTGAGCTACACCCACAGGCATCCCACTTTTTGAGTGCCCAGCCATGACCTAGGGATTCTCCTGCCTCAGCTTCCCCAGTGCTGGGATTACAGGCACATACAA
>NW_008344845.1:5213-17815 GCF_000622305.1 Nannospalax galili | reverse complement strand
GGAACTGGAGTTACAGACAGTTAGCTGCCATGTGGGGGTTGAGATTCGAACCCGGGTCTTCTGCAGGAACAACCAGTGTTCTTAACCTCTGAGCCATCTCTCTCCAGCACCCTGAAAACTTTATAGATCTCCAAGAACTTGCACATTCTTCTCTAGAACTTAGAGTCGGTAAGATGGTTCAGTGGGTAAAGGTGCTTACCATCAAGTCTGCCCACCTGAGCTTGATCCCTCGACCCTACAGGAAGAGCAAATTGGCTCCACCAAGAGGGTTGGCACCATGAAACAAAACATAATCTAAATTTTTTTGAAAGAACAGGAACTACAATTTAAGAGCCTACTGTAAACACTGTCATTACATTTCATCGCCTGCAACGAGTCCTTCAGATGAGCAACACAACCATTACCAACTGACATGATTATGTTGAAAAAGACTGCACACAACATGGTAAGCACAGGTTACAATTCAATCCCCAAAGTCCTGCTGCCTCTTTACTCCACAAGCTTCAAAAATAACAAAGATTCCCACCAGAGCAGCAGAGCACTGACCTTGGCACCCTGCTATGCATCCTGCAAACTATTTTCAAAGCATCATTTCACTTTGTACACATACAACCTCATTCAACAGCGATTTTTATCCCATTGTGCAAATAATAATAATAATAAACTCATATTTACTTTTGTCTCAAAAATAAATACCTTTACCTCAACTTCAGCAGTCAATGAAGGCCAGAAGGCAGTCTGGACACAAGGCTTCTCTCTGTCCTACCTACATATCTTTAATCACTAAGGAACACCACTTACTGAGCACTTTAGAAAAGACAATTTATTTTTTGGGGGGGTCCTTTCTGAGACAGGGTCTCCCTGAAGCCCCAGCTGTCCTGGAACTCACTATGTAGACCAGGCTGGCCTTGAACTCAAAGAGATCCGCCTGCCTCTACCTCCCAGGTGCTGGGATTAAAGGTGTGTGCTACCACACCAGGCTAGAAAAGACAATTTTTATAGATACATCCCGTCACATATTGTCAGTGCCAGTAAATCTTTTCGTTCTATGTCTTCTGCTCAAAGGTTTGAGAGTTTCAAATCTTCATTTCTGCAAAAGTGATTTTTAGGTGTGGTTTTCTTTTTGTTGGTTTTTGTTTTTTGCAAAAGAAAAGTTTACTGGCAGGTGTGGTAACTCATGCCTTTAATCCCAGCGCTTAAGAGGTAGAGGCCAGCAGATTGCTGTGAGTTAGAGACTAGCCTTGTCTACATATTGAGTTCCAGGCCAGCCAATGCTACATAGTGAGACCCCGTCTCAAACACACACACACACACACACACACACACAGAGTAGGGGACAATGGGTGGAGCTTACAGCCCAAAATGAGGCTTATTAGCCAGTGATCAGTGACTATGCTCTCAGAAGCAATTAAGTCCTGTGACTGGAGGTGTAGCTCAGTAGAGCACTTGCCTAATATACACACAGCACCCTTCCCACAACAACAGCAAGACTATTTACAGACAGAAGTGATGGAACTTGGGCCACAGAGGTAGCCCAGTGGGTAAAACTACTGGCCACTGGAGCCTGGCAAGTTGAGGTCAACTGAGGAGCCCACATAGAAAGCCAATGCAATGCACCTGTCATTCCAGCACACCTATGGAGAGATGGGATGCGACGGACCATCCCAGACTGGAGCAGTTCAGCCCGACGGGAGCAGGGTCCCCAAAGGGTGGACAAGGATTCGGCGAATGACAGACAAACACACAGGAGTTTGGTGAAAGTCTGAGTGTAATGTTGCAGCTGCAGAGCTCAGATTATAAATTACAAAGTTACATGATTACATCAATAAGCCATTTTTTTGCGGTTTAACCATTTTCTAAGAGTTCTGATTCCAGAGACAAAAGCGAAACACAGGTGAATCAAAATATATTGTCAAACATTAACTAGTGCTAAACAGAAAGTTTCTGTTTTTCATCTTGGTCAGATTAGACTTTTAAAATTTATATTCTGTGGTTACACGGTGAGCTGACCTCAAACCACTATGTGCTTTCAATACTAGCTCTATAGTCATTAATAGTTCTATTTGAATTCCAGGTGAATCACAATAATGTTGCTTTATATCTGCTTTTTTTCCCCTGTTCATTAATATGTCCCAAACCCCATTATGTCAGTATCCCATTCTAATCCTGTAGCTCTCATGAAATCCTTCCAAGTATGGAACTTATAAACATAACTACTCCATCTTACTTTCCATGAAATAAACATTGTCTCTGTATGCTCTCCTTTTGTTCCTTACTAAGCAGGCACCAAGGTGGCCTAAATCTGGCAAGTCTATCCATGAATTGTAATGAATACCATGAAACTTTCCTTCCTTGAATAATCACTCATCTATTATTTCCTACATAAACTCTTGATTCTTACTGTAACTTATCTAGGAGTTTCCAAGGTTGCCTATTCTAAGATGCTTTGATTATTGTATGTTTAGGTCTCAGGTCCCAGGTCTCAGGCCTCAAGTCTCAGGTCTCAAGCCTCAGGTCCCTACATCTCCCCTTATTATTTTAAGTGAGGCTTCTCAGGGATAGCCCCAGGAATGGGAGTCACCGTCCCTTTTCCCTTATTTTATTATGACCTCCCTGTCTTAGGTTGCCTCTCCTCAGGTTCTGAAGTTGCCTGTCCTTGGGTAACCATGATTGCCCTCCTGGCCCCCGTCTTAGGTTCATCAGTCTGGGAGGGTCTTACCCGTCATTGGGATTAGTCATGCATGTGATTATCAGGGGTCTATCCCATAAAGAGGGCAAAACAGCCTCACATTTTTAGGCCAACTCAAGCATCCAGGCCTAGACTTGTCTAGGGGCAGGACCCGAGGGAGATTGACTGGACCAAGACTTTCTCTGTCTTGGCTTCTTGATGACTGAACAGAGACAGCTGAGGAAGTATAGTATCAGATGACTAAGTTCCCAGGAAATCATCCATATCCAGCTTCTCTTTAGGTGAGCCTAATGATCCAAGTTAGTACAAAACAATCTCTCTATGAAGAAAGAATAAGAATAATGTTGCATGATAAAGACAGAAACTAAAGTAGAACAGCCAAAGGCATGGCATGCTCTTTTAACACAGCCATCTCCAGGAGGCATTCTTCCTTTGATGTTTCCTCAGCCTCGACCCATGGAGAGTACCTCACACGAGCTCGACTGGAGGTGGCGTGGCAAGGGACAAGTCTCGCCTTAGATTTTAGGGAATTTCTGGCTTTCTGAAAATGGTTTCAGTGGTGGGTATGGTTAGGGAGAGCCAGGGGCAAAGTGAGGGAGGTGCTGGTAGATGGGGCCACTGCCACATTGTGGGTAAGGCATGCTGGGATCCTGGGAATGGTGGTGATGGGAGACAGGCTTTTCTTCAGGGAAGCCTGCCATGCCAGAGGGAGAGGAGAGGAATACAGTTGTGGGAAAAGTGCAGGAGGGTGGTCCAACTAGACCCAGAAGGACCAAGATGGAGAGCTCTGCTCTGCTCTAAAGGGACAAGAACAGATATAGTACAGTCCTTATGAAAGTTTATCTTCCAAGAAAAAGTCATAGATGAGCAACAAATACTAATCCTATTTAAAAGAAAAAGAAGCCATCTGCTTTATAGAAAGAAGATGGAGCCCTGCCTGGTTTTTTGTAGCAAAGCAAGCTTTCAGCTAAAAGTCCTAATCAAAGCCAGGCCACAACCCCACCACCCCACTGTCTTCTTTAAGCAGAGAGGCCGGTCAATGTTAATGGCTATTCCAGAGTAGATTTAGATGTAGAGTTTCTTACAATTTAGAGGTTTCCTTAGATTGCCATAAACTGATTGCTGACCTGGCTGACCTTTCTTAGGCATTTCTTAGCTTTGTTTCTTTTTGACAGGCGTATCAATCATCCCAGTGCTGCAAAGAACTCTTCATTATGAGTGTATTGTTCTAGTGAAACAGTTCCGACCTCCAATGGGTGGCTACTGCCTGGAGTTCCCTGCAGGTGAGTGAGTAACTCAACTCAGTGACCACAGGCCTGAGCCTGAACATTCCAGTGCTTACATTTTAACACCTTTCCATGTGCCCATGTGGCTGTAGGTAAAGAAATAACATTTCTAGGGCTGGGGATGTAGCTCAGCATTAGAGCGCTTCCTGTGCAAGCAAGGGAACCAGAGTTTAGATTCCTAGAACCCAGTTAAATAGTAGGTGGAGGCCTGCCTGTAATTCCAGCCCCAGCCCCTAAAGGGGGAAAGAAGGGATCTATGGAGCAAACTGGCTAGTAAGCCTAGCTATACCAGCGAGCTGTTGGTTTGCTTGACAGACCTTGCCTTGCCTCAAAGAACATGGTAGAAGAGTGATTGAGGAATATTCTCAACACCAACCTCCAGCCTCCACGTGCAAACAGGCACACATATTAGACACATAAAAGAAAAAAAAAGTTTCTACAATGAGGCTCCTTTAAGCCACTGGCCATGTTCAGGAGCAGCTGAACCCATGTAGGCCTATGAAGTGAGTGGAACTCCCCGTTTCCACATCGCCCGCTCACCTCTGCAGTGCTCTTGTCTTAGCAATTGCTATTAAGGGATTTGTCAACTTAGTTCACTTTCTGGCAGTAGCACTTGTCCCCTAATAAGCAATTTACAGTAATAAGTAGGGCAAATTTAATTCCAAAAGCCGTAAATATGGCACTTTGATCTGCCATAAACAGGGTAAGAAAACTGTCTTAATTTCATCTAGAGTGTTTTTTTCAGTTGCACAATAATTAAAGAAGCCATCCAGAATTTAATGCACATTAAATGTATTCTGCTGCATTATAGGACTTTATTGGATTATATTCATCTGAAGAGATTAAACCTCATGTATTTATCACAAGTGGTACAGATTATATATTTTTGTTTTGTTTGTTTGGGGGGGTTGCTTGTTTTTTTGAGACAGGGTCTCTCTCTAGCTCTAGCTGACCTGGAACTCACTATGTAGAACAGGCTGGTCTAGATCTAATGGAGATCTGCCTGCCTCTGCCTCCCAAATGCTTCAATTAAAGGCGTGTACCAACAGACCCAGCTTTAGATTTTATATATAATTTATATGTATAATATGTATATGACACGGGAGCACTTACATACATGCAAGCAATACACTCATACGCATAAAATAAAAATAATAAAAAATGTGTTTTAACCTTTTATTTTCATTATAGCAGTGATTCTTATTATTTTATGTATATGAGTGCTTTGCCTGCATGTATGTAAGTGCACCCATGTTTTCCAGTGCCCATGGAGGTCAGAAGGTTTCAGATCCCCTGGAACTGGAGTTAGAGTTGTCATGTGGGTGGTGGGAATTGAACCTGGGTTTTCTGCAGAGCAGCCAGTGCTCTTAACCACTGAGCCAGCTCTCCAGCCCCCAGATTTTATATTTTTAAAGTCAAATTAGTGGAGTTCGGGTAGAGCTCCAAAGTGGAGTTTGCCTAGCATGCCTGTGCTGCATCCCCAGGACTGAGTGGAGAAGCCCAGTCCAGGGTGAAGTATATTTGACTCTTTTCTTCCCTACTTACTTGCCATTTTTATTGAAGAAGTTAACCTTGAAAATACTCTTTATTTTTAGCATGTGAGATTTATCAGTGAACATAATTTGGTGGAGTGTAGAAGTCAGCACAGCAGAGTCTTCAGGAGTGCAGGGTCCACCACTTGTCCAGGGGACCACAACCAGGGTTATATTTGACCCACAGCTGTCAGGGATGAGCTGCCTCTCAGCTACTGTGTCTGCAAATTTATCTGCATTAAGCTTGGTGAAACCCCGTTTCTTTAAGATGTGCACCTTTAAGGAACCTGAACTTGGCCTCAATCACATGTCCCTTATTCTGCAGCTGGGTGCAGATGGACATGATGACCTGGCCAGTGTGTCCTGGGGCTTCCCACAGGCACCCTACATACCTGCCTGGAGCTTAAATTGGGGACAGTATTGAAATCAGAGACATGGAGAGCCACCAGAAATTGTCTCCAAGATTCCTTAGAGCAACCTATATAAGCAACTGCACACACTACCAAGGAGTGCACACCATTGGCAAAGGAACCTCGTAGCTTAATTGGCTGCAGTACTTGAATAGCCTACATTTTACTTGTTCTTTGTTTTGCTTTATACCATTCAGGAAAATGAACCGGAGTTGCTACTTTCCTCCTGCTTGGCCTGTTTGTTCCCCACAGTGATCCCAGTACTGACCAAGTCCACGGCCTTCAGGGCACCCCTTCCTGGCACTTCATTGCTGGGACTTATTTTTTCTATGTGGGAGAAAGAGAAGATAAACTGTCAACTGTTTCACAAATGGGGGGGGCAGTGAGTAACTTTTCCGTAATATAGTCACATAGCTGGCTCTAAAACTTAGGCCATTTGATCATCTGGATCACCTGGTGGAAGGATAACCGACTCCTGCAGGCTGTCCTTTCACCTCCACATGTGCATGAGCCCACGTGCAAATAAAATTGTTAAAAAAAAAAAAACACTTTTCCTCACAATTCCGGCCCCTCTTGTACAAAACACTGTTGAGGAACTGGAGAGATGGCTCAGTTATTAACAGTGCTTGCTGCTCTTCCAGAGGACTCCAGATTGCTTCACAGCACCCACACTGGGTGGCTCACAACCGCTGATAACTCCAGTTCCAGGGGATCCAATGCCATCTTCTGTTCTTCAAGGGGACTTGCAACTCATTTGCACATAGACACATGTACACACCTAATTTTTTAAAAATAAAACCTTTTAAAAAACCAAGGACTTTGTTCATGAGAAACAGCTAGATGTAAAAATGGGTGATGCCCACTGTAACCTACTTTATTTGCCAAGGGTCACGGGCTCTTCTAACTCAGCTCATTATCAGCTATGTTTGAGGAATGGGGTTCAGAGAAAACCAGCTTTCCCATCTCACCTACAGGGTTCATCGAAGACAATGAAAGCCCAGAAGATGCTGCTCTTCGGGAGCTGGAGGAGGAAACTGGCTACAAAGCGGGCATCACAGAATGTTCTCCAGGTTTGTGCTGCTTTCCAAGTGTTCCTGTTGCTTTTCTCTTGCAGTGATAAGTGATAAAAGCACCGTGACTGAAAACAACTCTGGGAGGAAAGGGCTTATTTCATCTTAGGTATCCAAGGCACAGCTCATCACTGAGGGAAGTCAGGCAGGGACTCGGGGCAGGAACCTGGCAGCAGGGACTGAAGCACAGACTGTGGAAGAACACTGCTCACTGGCTTGCTCCTCTGGCCTGTTCTGAGCCTGCTTTCTTATGTAACCCAGAACCACATGCCCAGGGGTGATAGTACCCACAGTGGGCTAGGCCTACCCACATCTCTCAAAATGCTTCACAGACATGGCCACAAGCCAATCCAATGGAAGAAATTCCCTAGTTGCGGTTCCCTCTACCCAGATATGTCAGGCCAACAACTGAATCTGTCCAGCATACCAAGTATACTCAGGGATAGCCTCTTGAACATTAATCTACCAAAGGGTTCTTTATGGTTGGCATTCAGGTGACTATTATTTCAGCTAGTGAAGTGAGAAAGAGAAATCATAAATTTAGATTGGTCTTCAGCCCTGTGTGATGGTACATACTTAAAATCCCAATCCTGGAGGCTGAGGCAGGAGAACTACCAATTTGAGTCAGCCTGGCCTATGAAGTAAAACACTGTCTCAACATCTCCTTTCCACAAGTTAAAAAAAAAAGATTGTTCTCTATCTGGGAATCCTTCCTCTGTATGAGAGCAAGTTGAACAAGAACCTGAAATTAGAAACTCATGAAACTTAAGTTGCGTTTCAGAACTTACACACTCTAATCTTTACTGCTTATTTGCCTTGTCTGTATGCTGCTGCTCATTAGAAATTTGTTTTTCCTCCACTAGGACTTGTTGGTACCATCTGAGACAACCCCTCAGACTACCAAACTTGACTCAGAAGCCTTAGGAAAATTCTGAGAATATAGTACATACATGCTCTACAGTCCAATAGCATCTACTGACTACCACACAATGTTCACTGACCCTTGAGCCTCATCGTCTAAGACATTTAGTAAAGCAAGTGACAAAGAACTGAAGCAACTGCCTGATCCCTTAAGATGTATTGTCACTTCTCTTCATAGCTGTGTGTATGAATCCAGGCTTATCAAACTGTACCACACATGTTGTGACAGTAACCATCAATGGAGATGATGCAGAAAATGTAAGGCCGAAGCCCAAACCAGGTAAGGGTGGTTACATACATTTAAGCTGGTTGAGTTGCATTACATATCTGAACTTGCTTGATTTGTTAAAGGATAACATAATTTTTCATTAAAAGAATCCTAATCTGCCACAGGGTCTTCATGTGCTCGTTTGCTTTCCTAATGCTGGGTATTTTAACATGTTTCCTCTTAGCATTCCAGTGATCTTTATGTTTTCTCTCTACAATGTGTTAAATTACTCATGCCCAGGTTTCTGTATGGAGTTTATTCCTATTTAGTAATATCAGACACAGGCTGATAAACTTTTGAGAAACTTCAAAAGTCATTTTGGTTTTTGTGTTCATATACAAGAATGCATATGTAATGTTAAAAGCTGCATCTGAGCAACTTTTTAATATTTTGTTTATATTTTAGTTTTATGTTTAGAGAATTTATAGGGTTATTATTTGCCCTAAAATATTTCCTGGAAAATTGAGATTCAAAAGCTTGAATGCCTTCTCAATGCAATTCCCTGTCTTCTACCCCTTTAAAGTGGGAGAGGGGGAGAATAAACGAATGGGTGTATAGGTCAGTATATGTACACACACACACACACATCATGTTGGAGTGACTGAAAGTTCTTTATCTTTGTAAATTCTTGCTGCCTGTGTTTCATTATCTCATCGTAGCTATTTTAAATGCTTAATTTTAAACTGTAAACTTCATAAAATATGGAAGACCATTTGGAAGCCCGTCAAAAAAGTAAATGTAGAATTGCTGTATGTTCCAACATTTCCACCTCTGTATACCAAGAACTGACAACGGAGAATCAGATACATCACCAGCACCCCAATGCACCATCAGTCACAGTAGCCTACACTACTGAATGAAGAGTCAAAATGTAGCGAATCATCCTATGGAATGTTATTTAGCCATAAGAGAATGAAATGTGTTGACACATGCTATACTATGAATGAACTTTGACAGCATTATGCCACCTGAAATAAACAGATGTGTGATTTTACTAATACAAAGTACTTAGAATAGACAAATTAATAGAATAACAGTAAAGATTACAGGTTGTTTGCTTTCTGTTGTTGCAATGAAACCCTAACCAAAACCACCTGGGGAGAAAAGGGTTGATTTTATCTTACATCTCCCAGGTCATCACTGAGGGAAGTCAGGGGAGGAACCTGGAGGCAGGAGCTGAAGCACAGACCATGAAGAAACATGGCTGATGAGCTTGCTTCTCTGGCCCATGTTCAGCCTGATTTGTTTTTGTTTTTGTTTTTTTTTTAATTATTTTATTTTGGGAGGCAGAGGCAGGTGGACCTCAAGGCCAGCCTGGTCTACATAGAGTTCCAGGCCAGCTGGAGCTACAGAGAGACCCTGTCTCCAAAAGACCAAAAACTATATATGTATTATTATTTTTATTTCATATGTATGAGTGTACAGCCTGCATGTGTGTAAGCGTACCCATGTTGTGCAATGCCCATGGAGATCAGAATAGGGCATTGGATCCCCTGGAGTTACGGACGGTTGCCACTATGTGGGTGCTGGCATAAAACCGGGTCCTCTGCAAGAGCAGCCATTGCTCTTAACCACTGAGCCATCTCTCCAGGCCTTCTGCCTGCTTTCTTATAAAACACAGGACCAGCTGCCTGGGGGTGTCACCACAGTGGGCTGGGCCCTCCCACTTCACTCAGCAAACGAGGCAATGCCCCACAGACATTGGCAGAGGCCAATCCAATGGAGGAAATTCCTCACTTGAGGCTCCCTCTATCCAGGTGTGTCAAGTTGACAACGAAGCTATCTGGAACATAACGGATGGAGAGTTTTTATTTTGTCAATTCCAAGTTTCTATCTGGGATGATAAAAAAACTGAGGATTAAGAGTGGTGATGCTGGGGCCGTAGAGATAGCTCAACAGTTAAGAAAATGGGCTGCTCTTGCAGGGGACCCACAGCACCCACATGGCAGATAATATTTATGCTTATTAAAACAGGACTTTCGAGGCCAGAAAGATGGCTCAGCAGTTAAAAGCACTGGCTGTTCTTGAAGAAGACCCAGGTTTGAATCCCAGCACCCACATGGAAGCTAACTGTATATAACTCCAGTGCCAGGAAATCTGACATGCTCTTCTGTCCTGTGCAGGCACTGCATGACACAATGCACTTACATACATGCAGGCAATACACTCATGCACATAAAATAGAAATAAATAAGTAAACAAGTAAACCCAAAAAGCCCCCAGGAGTCTAATACATCCTTGACAAATCATTAAAGAGAAAGATTAGGGCTGGAAATGTAGCTCAGTGGGTAAAGTGATGTAGCATTCACAAGAGGCCCTAAGTTCAACCCCCAGCACTATTACTGGTGTAGAACTGTTGAAACTATTTGGACTCCATAACTTTTTCTGAAGTTGTATCTGGGTTGGCAAGATGGCTCAGTGGGTAAAGGCACTTGCTGACAAGCCCAACAGATGAACTGAGTTTAATCCCAAGGACCCATATGGTGGAAAGTGAGAATCAATTCCTGCAAATTGTCCTCTGACCTCCATACATACACTATGCACCCCCCCACATACACAAACTGCCTTTCTCTCTGTCTCATACACACACAAATAAATAAATGTCATAAAAATTAATGTATCTGCTCAGATCCCTCAAGCTCACTTACATACATGCAGGCAATACACTCATATACATAAAATAAAAATAATAACTTTAAAAAAGAAGAAACAGTTAGATACAAAACATGAAGCCAGGTGTGGTGGTGCATGAAGGAGGCAGAGGCAGACAGATCTCTGTGAGATGGAGGCCAGCTTGGTCTACATAGGAAGCTCCAGGCCAATTTTGACTACAGGGAGGCCCTGTTTCAAAAAGATGAGAGAGAGAGACAGAGAGACACAGAGACAGAGACAGACAGAGACAGAGAGAGACAGAGAGAGGAGAGAGAGAAAGAGAGATAGAGACAGACAGAGACCTACAAGCAAGCCTTTTCTACTTACAGGGTACCTGAGTAACATCTTGGGAGCAGCAACAATGAGAGGTTTTCTGAAGTTGCGGACCATCTGTCTTCTAAGCAAGTGGAAATACTGCGCAGGAGTAGTTGGATGTGCCACTAACATGTTCACTGTGTCACTGTCCACCCCCTCTTCCACACTGTCACACATCTAGGAGATGGAAAAAGGAGAGGTATGTTGAGATCATCTACTTCAGTCCCAAAGACAATATGCTAGCCAAAGGGAAACACATCTGTGCTCAGTAAAACATATTTCTCCCCAACATATAATAGAAAAACGCTAGGAGCTATTTTTCCTGACCTATAAAGTGATAACCAAAGGAGAGTCCAAGGGTTCTCGCCATTGACCCAATTCTGCCTAATACAGCTATTTCCAGACATAGCTGTTTGCAAAAGTCATCTAGGGAAGAATTTTTTAAAAGATTTACTTATTTATTATATGTATGTGTGTGTACTTGCATGAGTTTATGTGTACCACATACATGCAGGTACTTGTAGAGGCCAAAAAAGGGTGTTGGATCCCCTAGAAGTGGAGTTACAAATGGCTGTTAGTCACCTTATGGATGCTGAGAACCAAACCTGGGTCTGCTGAAAGAGTCACAAGAGCTCCTACCTACTAAGCCATGTCTCAGGCCCCTGAGGAAGACTTTTTCAGAAACACTCTGGCGACTCTCCCTTGAGGAGCCAGTACCCACACTTGGGTGCTGCTTCCCCAAGCCCTGTCCAGCAGAGCCCAGTAAAAACGACACCGACCAACCGCTGGTTCAAACTCCTTCTTTTTTTTATTGCACGGTTCCATTCCCTTTATCTCATTCTCCCTCCAATCACACCACATTACGTAGGATGCACGAACCAGATCGCTAGACAGGAGTGGTCGGGACACTCTGTCAACCGAGCCCTTGCGTCAGCAGCCATGCTTTATATCCGTGTCATTCACTGCTGCGCATGTGCCATTAACATGTTGGTCACACAGTCATGGGGCTTGGCAGGGTGCCCGGGCGCCATCTTGGGCACTCCCGCATGGGCCCGCTCTCCACACTTGGATATGTCCTTTCTGCACTCTCTCTCTCTCTCTCTGAGAAGCCCACATTCACATTCTTGGGTATGTCTTACTTTCTTCTGAATGCCTCTCTCCTCTTAAGCCTATATTAAAATATCTTTTTATATCCTTTTATATGGAAATTTCCAACTTCTTTTTTTAGAAGATTTATTTATTTTTATGTGTATGAGTGGTTATCTGTATGTATGTATGTGCACTACATGCATAGAGTGCTTGTGGAGAGCAAAAGAGAGTGTTAGATGCCCTGGAACTGGAGTTACAGATGGCTGTGAGCCACTGTGTGGGTGCAAGGAACTGAACCTGGATCCTCTATAATAAGAACAGCATGAGCTCTTAACTACTGAGCCATTCCTCCAACTCCCTATATTAAAAT
>NW_008344845.1:0-763 GCF_000622305.1 Nannospalax galili | reverse complement strand
GCTATTCGTGTTGGCGGCCATTTGTGTTGTTTCAAGAGTTCTGTACAGACAGCTGCTTTTCTTGCTCTTGGGTCACCTAGTCACTGGGTCAACTTGCTATGCTGTCAGGGCACGGCTTGCATTGTAAGGAATCAACTTTTCCTAAGTGGCTGCACCATGTGGCCTTTCTATCACTGACACATGTGAATCCCACTTTCTGCACAGAGTACATTACTTTGGGTGTCTGCAGCATGTTACGTTTTTAATTTCACCTGTCTTAGTGGTCTGTAATAATAAAGCATTATGGCTTCAGTTTGCACTTTTCTAATAATGATTCATTTCCCTAAGAAAATACTTAAACTACTGCTCATATAAATAATGATTAAATACTTATTTGTGATTAGTATAATTTCTTAGTGTCATCTGTCAAAATCTTCTGACTATTTTGGTTTGGTTTTGGGTTTTTGAGACAGGGTCTCCCTGTAGCCACAGCTGGCCTGGAACTCTCTAAGTAGACCAGACTGGCTTAGATCTAACAGAGCTCAGTCTGCCTCTGCTGGGATTAAAGGCGTGCTCCACCACGCCTGGTTCTTCTATTTTTAACTAAGATGTATTTTGTCATTACTAAATTCTTTTTTTTGTTGTTAAATATTTTATTATTTTTATTATATGTGTATACGTGTACTGACTGCATGTAGGTAAGTGCACCTGTGTCGTGGAATGCCCATGGAGCACAGAAGAGGCTGTCAGATCCCTTGGAACTGGAGTTAGGGACAGTTGTTAG
>NW_008344844.1:0-524 GCF_000622305.1 Nannospalax galili | reverse complement strand
CTTCAAAGAATACGTGAAGCAATACAGAGAGCAGAGAGAGAAACAACTATATCCTAGGAGGAATGAAAGAAAATTAATAAAGGTATAATTGAGGAAACACAAATTTAGACAGAGAACACAAACAGCAATCAAAATGACGGCAACCAATACATATCTTTCGATAATAACCTTTCAATAACAATGGACTGAACTCCCCAGTCAAAAGACACAGGCTAAGTGAATGGATTAAGAAACAAAATCCATCTCTGCTGTCTGCAAGAAATCCATCTCACCTTCAAAGACAGGCACTACCTTAAGGTAAAAGGATGGAAAAGAATATCCCAAGCAAACGGCACTAAGAAACAAGCAGGGGTCGCAATTCTATTATCTGACAAAATAGACTTTAAAGTAAAACTAATCAGAAGAGAAAAGGAGGGTAACTTCATTCTGATCAAAGGAACAGTTAACCAAGAAGATATTACAATTCTTAATACATACACACCAAACTCTGGTGCACCCAAATTCATAAAAACAACACTATAGGA
>NW_008344843.1:377321-385580 GCF_000622305.1 Nannospalax galili | reverse complement strand
TAGATGTTTGCATATGTGTCTTTAATTTCTATGTATCTGATTATTACTAGTGACATTTGGTTACACTCAGATCCTTGGCACTTGAATATGGATATAAAGTCATCAGGTAGATTTCAATGGTAATGTTTATCACCTCTACTAATTAACAAGAAGTAAATATTTATGCTTCCTCCTCAAATACGTCTTAATTTAAATTTGTTGATTTTTTTTGTGAATATCATAGAGAACATACCACACAATAATATTCATCTATATACCCACTTCCCAAATGTCACCCTCCCATAGCCTCCTCCACCCCACTGGAGCCCATATACTCTGTCATTCTTGTTACTGTCCACTGTGTTCTTGGTGCTGCCAGCCTTTCCCCAGTGCTTGTCCATCTGCAGAATGTAGTCAGCCTATCTAGAGATCCTTGTTTTAGGAAGATCATCTGTTCCTCATCTAGCAGCAATCAGTTGTCAATATTCCTAAAGATAAGATTGGGTTCTGCTGTTCATTTTCTACTGTCTGGGAGTCTTTGGGGCCACCCGGACCAATAACTCAAAGGAAGGTATCTCCTGTCTGGCATTGTTTCTTGTTATGTAGCCTTTAGCTATACATACGGACTCAATATTGACCCCATTAGTCACTGGTTATACTTTCCTTTTGGGTGTTTAAGACCCTACAATTGGCCCAGATAAACCAATTTGTTTTTACTCTTAAGGTATTGGAGGATCTGTTCCTCAGGGGTGTCTCCCGATTGGCTCGTTCCTCCAATGGGCGGGGCCTGACAAGAGCGGGGAGTAGGAAGGGAAGCCAAGAGCCATCTTGGGATGGAAGCCAGGAGCTGCCAGTAGAGTGTGATGGTGTAGGAAACTTGCAGCCAGCACAGCAACTCAAAGACAGAATGGAATGATTCTCTGTGGACCTGGGGCAAGATCATTGTCCCCAGAGGTGTGAGCAAATGCAGGGCTATGGGCACGGTACAGTCTGATAAGGTGGGCTCTGAGTGAAGGTGGTGGGGCTAGGCGCTGGGTACTCAATTCCTTTGTAAGTTAATAAACTCACATAAAATATATTATATGGTTTGTCTGACTGTGCAGGAGACCCAGAGAGCATTTGGGCCACATAATTGGTGTAGTCTGCAGTATGTGATGAAACTGAGAATGAGTTTTAGTAGAGCACTAATGGCAGCACTGATGTGGTTTTTAAAATGGGTTACTAAAAAGAGGACAGCCACGCTGAAGTGTGGGCCACAGCTGTGTTGTAAATGTGGGGATATGTTGCAGGTATGTGAAGATTTGTTAAAAGTTACCCAAAAGTTAAAAGATCTTTTATCTGCTCTGGACCCAAAGGGAGCTCCCAGAAAAACAGAGCAGCCACTTTGCATGATAAAAGATATGCCTCAGGCGGGAAAAGCTGAAAAGTCAGACCCAGGTGCAGAGCTGGAGACAGAGGAAAGTACTCTGTAAAGTTCAAGGACTTAGAGAAAAAGACAAATAATAGTAAAAAGGAAGAAAAAGCTAACTGTACTATAGCTAGGAAATATTCCATGCTGGAAGTGTTAAAGCTAGGAAAAACTTGCAAGTAAGCAGAGAGCCCCTGGCCACGTGGCTTGTGAGAGTATGGGACATGGGAGCAAATGATGTCAGTCTAAGTCCTTCGGAAGCTTCACAGCTGAGTTATATAACCACCCATTCATCCTTATGATATAGGCTGTTCAAACTAGGCCCAGCCAATGCAGTGGGGAGCAGTCCTTAATGGGATGGCTGGTTGAAGGCATTAGAGATACATGGTCATCACCAAGGGAAACTCCCATAATTTAAAGAGGCTGGAGGACTATAAAGGAGGGACAGACATTACTGAAAGAACTAGGTATGAGAAAAGCAATATATGATGTCCAGTTCACTGGGCCAGATAAGACTCTGTTCACCAGAGAGACAAAGGAAAGCCCAATTCAACTGGGACCTGGAGAATGGTATACAGCTTTAATGGTTTAGCTAAGCCCTTTAACGGGACAGGATCTTTGTAAAGTGAGAGAGGATTTAGGAGATCTAAATGACTCTAATCAGCATGTAAAACATGTCTGTAGAATAAAAGAACACCTCACAAGAGGTATACAAAAGACCAGACAGAAAAAATGACCCATTTGGGTTATTCGAAGGCAAATACGGCAAAACTTATGTCGAGCCCAAATTCCCAAAGAAATAACTGATAAAAAACCAAATTTGGTACTAAGAAGTTTCTGGAAGCCCTTAAAACCAGAAGAACAGTTTACAAAAGGCATTCAAAGGACAAAAAAAACATCCCAGGGATGGTTAAGGATCCCCAAAGATTGAATAAGTGTATTTCTCACCTGATAAAGGCTATACTAGGGATGGAGGCAGTTTTCCCCACCAGGGCCTCCCCCAGCAGCCAGGTATGGTCAATGGAGAGACGACAGATATGGTTACAACCAGGAGGCAGACCCAGGGCCTGCCTGACTCGGAACCAACAGGTACAGCAGAGACAAGAGAAACCCCCTGCCTCCTTAGCCCAGTGCAGGGTCAGGCAACCAGAGCCAGCATCTGTAAGTGTATCAAGGATAAAAGAATACAAAGACACTCCATGTAAAATCTCCCAAGTGCAAAATGACTCCAAAGGGATAACTAAAGATAGTGAAGAACTAACCAAGTTAACGCCTCGTACCCATGCTATGGTACCTAACAAGGATCTATGGAGTAACCAAGTTAATGCCTCGTACCCATGCTATGGTACCTAACAAGGATCTATGTATAAAACCTTTCCCTCCTATGTTAGACCTTGTCTATGATTGATTTAATATATGATGTTAACCTTCGAGTGTTTTACAGATGTGAAACCCATTTGAAAGACCTGAAGAAGCAAAGGCCAGCTATAGCTGTGAGATTCTCAGGAGTTTTATGGTCAGGTAAGATAAAAACAAAGACTCCCAAACTATACAACCATCAAGAAAAACGACCGTACCAGGGGTGGGTTGCCCCCCCATGAGCTGTTAGTCAGAAAGAGACCCTAGAGGTCCTCAAATTCACCAAGGCTATTGCCATTAACGTAGGTTGTACACTAAAAAGGTCGGTAAGGCCATGTTGCTGAAGACACTGCATGACGTGAGTGCAGGAAAAGAGATGGAGCTGAGACTAAGCCAAAAACTCCATGTCACTGGATGGATGACGTTCATAGTACCAGAAGGTGCTATGCAGATGGTTGGGGAAGAAAGGATCCCCTATGAGTCTACTCAACAATGGACCCTGTGTGTTGCACACTGTGGACATGCCATGCAATGCCTGCAAGTGCAATAATGACTCAACAAACATACATGCAATTGACAAATTTCTAATTGGACAAGGCCCACTCCTAGGGATGGAACACACATCTGGTGCTGTAGACCAGGCCAACCCCCTGTGTCAGGGAAGACTCTAGGCCCCAGAAGGAAAGCCATTACAAGTATACTGTTTAAATTATAAAGTACACCTACTGGGATCTCCTCTAGGCATTTGTATTTACATCTGTGTTTGTTTAGATGTGTCTACTTCCTTCCATTTGTCTTTATAGAAGGGGCAACACCACTGAGATAGATCAGTGGCCACGTCTTGAAGGCAAATGGTGGGGAGGCCCAAGAAATCACTATCTTGCCATGATACAAGAGAGATTGCCCTGCATCTGTTACCCCCTCCAAGGTTTAGGGATCCTTGTGGAAGGTTGGCAGAAAGATTGTAAGAGCAGAGGACTGGGTGGAGCTTAGCCCAGAAAGGACTTGGTCCTCCCAACTTACCCTCCGAAGAGCTACTGGCAATTGCAGGGCACCCTGGGAAGAAGGACGGAGCCTAGTGTGGTGGGAGATTAAAACTAATGGAGGAGGAGGTGCACAGCCACCACCGAAAATGGCCAGGGTGTCCCACAAGCGGAAGCAAGATGGGGCATTTACAGACCTGGGGCAAGACCGAGTGGGCGAAAGCTAACGGAGACTATGGGCGGGGCTCGGAAGCCATCGGAACTCCTCATGGTTTCTTTGTAAGTCACCCTGCACTCCCTCCCATAAAGGAAACCCCAAAACTAAAATGTCTTGTTAGTCTGTGAGCCTGGGGCCTTGGGAGGGAGCCTCCCAAGAAGGGAAAGGAGAAAAAAACTTTAGTGGGACAGCATGGTAGCACACGCCTTTAGTCCCAGCACTTGGAAGGCAGAGGCAGGCAGATCTCTGTGAGTTCTAGGCCAGTCTGGTCTACACGGTGAGTTCCAGGCCAGCCAGGCCTGTATAGCAGAAAAATTAAAATTAAAAAGGTTAGTCCATTAGAGAAAAATACAAATCAGACTGACCAGGAAATTTTTTTCTTGAGACAAGGTCTCACTATAGCCCAGGCTAGCCTCAAACTTGCTTTACAGCCTAGGCTGGCGTGGAACGTGCAGCAACCCTCCTGCCTCAGTTTCCTAAGTGGTGGAATTACAGACCCACACCACCATGTCTGGCTTATCAAAGTGTTTATTTTTTGTGTATGAGTATTGCCTGCATGTATGTAAATGCACTCATGTTGTGCAATGCCCACGAAGATTAGAAGAAGGCATCGGATTGCCTTGGAACCGGAGTTATGGATGGTTGTTAGCCACCATGTGGGTGCTGGGAATTGCACCCAGGTCCTCTGAAAGAGCCTGTGCTCTTAACCTCTGAGCCATCTCTCCAGTCCCTAAAGTGTTTTCTTAAGGTTATAACTTCAATGGGTGGTGGAGAAAGACGGAAAGGAAGTACCTTCTCCATGGCAGGATGCAGTATTATCATCTACATGGAAAGCAATCTAGCAACACAGTCATTACAAAATCTAACCAGAGTGGACGAGAGAAGCATAGAGTAGAACTCAGAACTGCACAGAGCTGTCCATCATGGCACCTTTGGTGAGGACCCAAATCCATACACCACGTGAGTGTCAGGGAATGGACTGAGGAAAAACTTCTATGAAAGGATGGAAAGGAACAAAGTAAAAGGGTGGTGAAGTGGCTCAGTGGGTAAGGACACATGCCTCCAACTCTGCGACCTGAAGCAGGCTGCCTTCTGCCATCTATGGAAGGAGAGAACTGACTCTTGCAGGCTGCCTTCTGTCATCTATACACACACACACACACACACACACACACACACACACACACACACACTAAATAAATATAATAAAAATTTAAGAGGGAAGAAAAGCAGGGTATGGTGGCATACACCTGTAATCCCAGCACTGGGGAGGTGGAGGATCAGGAGTTCCACATCAGCTCGGTTACACAGCAAAGCTGAAGCCAGCCTGGGCCACAGGAGACCCTGAATCAAATGCCAAAGAACTAAAGGGAACAAGAAGTTTTAAAGTAGCAATTGATTTGTGACTTGGTATGAGTCCCTTGTACCACTGTTGAACACAAAATGCAAAACTCAGAAGTATGAGAATTGCCCCACCCTCTAAGCCAAGGCTAAACAAACCCTGTGTCTGTACACATGCTTGTGTGTATTTCTAGGGAGGCTTCTCGGGAGCAAGAACCGGAGGAACAAACAAAAAGGGTTGCTGACCGTGCTGCCTTTCTAAAACTTGTGACATGGTAACATGCATTTATGTAAAATCATGTGACATATAAACCAACATAAATATTCTAATTTTTTAAAACATAAAGGGATCCTAGAGAAGTGTAGGCAACTTCTCAAGGAGAATATGATAGAATTCAGCATCAGCTAGGCCTGGGCCCCTCAGGCCTCAGAGCCTGGAACCTAGGAGGACAGGACCCCAGCAATCTCACTGTCCTCTATAGCTCCAAATGCCCACTGTGGACCCCAGACCAGCAGCCTGGGTGTCTTCTCAGAGACAGAAACCAGACATCCCCATTCCCCACCCAGACCTGTTGAGTCACAGTCTCTAGGTGGTCTCTACCCCCAAACCATTCCAACTGGTATTTCCTTTTTTTTTTTTTTTTTTTTTTTTTTTAAAAAAAAAAAAAAAAAAAAAAACAGCTGTCCTGGAACTCACTATGTAGACCAGGCTGGCCTCGAACTCACAGAGATCTGCCTGCCTCTGTCTCCCTGGTGCTGATATTTCCTTTTAAACCCAGGGGTCTGCTGTCTCCTCCCCTGGCTGCAGAAAAGCCCTTTTGCCCCGTCAGTGCCTGAACCCGTACTGAAGTCTCCTGGCCCTGGGATACTGAGGGACCCCGCTGCTCCTGTCCTCCCTGCCATCAGGTCCCCAGCCCCTCTGACACCCCATTCCCCCTGTTTCTGCTTGCTGAAGAAGGCTGAAGAGCCAAGGGCTGAGAAGCAGGAGTTGCCTTGGAGATGAGGGCGGGCTTAACTACAAGGGAAGCCAGGTCACCCCAGGAGGTAGGAGGAGTTGGGGGGAGACTCCCCCATCCCTTTGTCCTCCAGCTGCTCCCACAATGCTCTAGGGCAGGAATGTAGGAGGCAGCTGAGACCCCATGGCTGTGCTAGCAGCAGCTGAGGGGGCTGACTAGAATTGTGGGGGGCCCTCAGCTATCAAAGGAGAGGCTGGAACCACAAGTCACCATGATGAGTCCGTTGGGGATACAGGACCATGGTGCAGGGGACTAAGGACTAGGAGACTGGCAGGGAATTCCTGGGTGCCAGTCTCTACCCCCACCTCTCTGGGAACAGCAGAGCTCTTGTTCCCCTGAGTAACCTTCATGCCTATCCCAGATGAGTCATCAGAGCCAGACAGTGCTGAGAGGAGCCTGGGGCAGAGATACAGAGCCAGGCTGGGG
The DNA here is from genome assembly GCF_000622305.1 of Nannospalax galili. Classification (NCBI taxonomy): domain Eukaryota; kingdom Metazoa; phylum Chordata; class Mammalia; order Rodentia; family Spalacidae; genus Nannospalax; species Nannospalax galili. Next base: position 378,851 of record NW_008344843.1, on the reverse strand, counting down.
ACAGGGGGAGACAGGGCAGAAACACAAAGAAAGAGGTAAATAGAACAGGAGGGGAGTGCAGGGCTCAGGGCCAAGTGGGAAACTGAGAAACACACTGACAAGGTCTGAGGCAATCCCTTCACCATCCCCAGTCACCACAGCTCTCTCCTCTGGGTCTCCACCCCACAGTGCTCTAGGGCAGGAATGTAGGAGGCAGCTGAGACCCCATGGCTGTGCTAAGCAGCAGCTAAAAAGTTCCAATTCAATGGCACCCCACCTGGCCCTTCTTCAATTACAAGCCAGGAATCAGGGTACCCTGCCTCAGCCCCTTCAGTCCTCTCCCAGCCCCCATCTCCCACCCCAGACAACTACAGAGAGAGAGAGGAACAGACTTAATGAGACCATTGTTAACATTGGGGTAAAAAGCAACATTGCACACACCTCTAGGTCCCTTCCAGCCGTACACACACACACACACACACACTCCATACACACACCTTGGCATTCTTTATTGTATGTGTGCTTGGTTAGGTTTTCTGGTTTTGGGGGTATGTCTGTCTTTGAGATAGGGTCTTGTGTAGGCCAAGCTGGCCTCAAACTCACTATGCAGTCAAGGCTGACCCTGAACCCTTCTTGATCCTCCTCTCTCTACCTCCCAAGTGCTGTGATTACAGGTGTGTAGCACCACACCTTTTGGCGTTCAAGTCTAATCTCACCACCTTTAGAAGCCTGTGAGCATTGTAATGACAGACACATGCTCCTGTGAGACACATGCTGGGGGCTGGGATACAGGATCCAGAGAGAACTAGGCCCATCCCCTAACTTTTACACACACACACACACACACACACACACACACACACACACACACCAGGGGGAAGCCACAGGAGCAGGTGGGGACAAGTGGATAGGAGAGGCAGGAAGAACAAGGGCCGTTTCTTCAATTTCTCACTCATTCTGCTTTGACCAGTCCCCGCTGAGCCACTCAGTTCGGGACACACCTACATCCTCTTAGTTAGCCACAGTCAGTTCCAGGCCAGCCAGGCGGTGCCGGGAGGGGAGGTGCAGTGCCGGAATGCCCCGCCAGCAGAGGACCCAGGGAGTGTTGCTCATTAGGCGGTGACCTCGTCTCTTGGCACAACCCAGCGACCAAGGAGCGTGGCCGGTCTGGTCCTCGGTAGGCTGGGCGTCAGGCTGGCTCCCCCTGGGCTAGGGCCAGTGGACATGGGCAAGGCGGGAGGTGGAGAGGATGACCCAGTGGGCTGCATATGCGCACCTGTCCTCCTGAGGCTCGGAGCCGAGGAACGGGGTGCCTCCCCATGCGGGGCCGCCTCCTCAGAAGTCAGGGCCCTGAGGATGGGGATTGGAAACCCCCGGGCAAGCGGGCAAGGCCGGGGCTCCCCAGCCGCCCCCACCTCTTCCGCGGGTCCCCGCCGCGCTCCCTACCTCTCCTCGCGCTCCCGGGCGGATCGAGCCCGGCCAGCGGCCTCCTCGGCGGCGGGGCGAGGGAGGGGAGCGCAGGCGCCGGCGGGACTCGGGTGTCGGGAGGCG
>NW_008344843.1:368181-377248 GCF_000622305.1 Nannospalax galili | reverse complement strand
CGCCCGTCCCCCGCCCGCGCTCCCGCCCCGGCGCCCGGGTCCCACCCCGCGCCGCCCCGCAGGTCCCCCAAGCGCGCGAGGCCGCCCCCAGGTAACCCGTGCGTCCATCCCCCGCCGGGCCCCGAGTCCCCCGCAGGGCAGCGCCCAAAGGGGCCCCACAGTGGCCCTGCGAGGGGATGGCGCTCTCCCTCCTCCCTCTTTTCTGGGCTCGGTTCCTGGTGAGAGAGAAAGAGCGAGACAGAGGCGCGGAGGAGCAGCCCCGGGGCACGCAGGAATGAACGGGTTCCCACAGGCCCGGCGCCCCAGCGCGCGCCGGAGAACCACCGGGGCGCGGGGGGGGCGGGGAGCTGGGCTCACCTGGCCAGCCAAGGTCCCACCCACTCCCCCGTGGCACCCCCTGGCACCCCATAGATCCCAACCTACCCCGACGGCGGCTCCCACCCTCCTAGCCTCCCCTTCTTCCAGCCCCTCTCCCCAGCTCCGCAGCTCGCTCCTGCCCACCCGGGAGCTGTGGTCCAGACCTCCAGGCTCTGGTACCCCCCTGGGCTCCCTGTTCCCGGATCTGGGGTCCTCCCGAGACAAGCCTCCTTCAGACTCAGCCAGCTGGGGCTTTGCTGAGAGCCGCAGGGCCTGGTCCCTGGCAAGGAGAGGTGCAAAATGGAGGCAGGACAACATGGGGGTGGGGAGGAGGATAGAGGCGCCCTGAAAATCAGGCGCAGCTAGAAAGAATGGGAACGCAAGGCCCAGTGATGTAAAGGGACGATGAAACGAAGAAAACTGCTGAGCCACGGACTCGAGAGGGGGAGCGGGGGGGCGAAGAGTGTGAGTGGGAGGCGTTCAGCCCCTTTCAGCACCACCTGTCAGCTCTACCTCTTCTGCACACCCCACACCTGCCAAGTCCCTGGGCAATGTCAAGACACAGTCAGGTCTCTGGTAACCTTGCAGAGCTCCTGCCTGTTGCACCTCCCAGCTGATAAAAACTCACACTAAACAGTCCCAAGGAGAACAGCAAGTCCAAACTGGACAAGCACACAAAAACACTACCAGGAAGAGAGGCTGACCCTGGGGAGAGGCTCAAGTTCACAAACCCAGGGACACTCCAGCTGCCGAGGGACCTGCTGATAGCCCCCTATGCTCCCTGGGAGAGCTGCCTCCTGCCTTCCCACCAACCCCCCTAGGGATCTCCCCCAGAGCACCTACCCCTCTGCAGACAGCGCTGGGAAATATGGGCCCTGTAGAGGCTAGGCGGGGTGCAGAGCCAGGCTGGGGGTGGGGCCAAGCTTTCCTTGTAACCTCACCTGCGACAGCGTCAGCCCCTCCTCCCAGGAGAGGCGGTCTGGGGAAGCCCGGGACAGGACAGGCGGGGTTTCAGCGCCTCACACCCCCTGGGTCATTCCACGCCCCAGGCTCATGCGGACCGGCGAAGGGTCCAAGGGGAAGTGAAGGAAAACAGTCTTCACCTCCGCCCCCTTCTCACTCTCCCAGGAGAAATTCCTAGTCGGTGATGCCCACCTCGCCCCAGCCCAGGGCTGGAGGAGGAGGAGGATGCAGGACTGCGGCCCAGCGGAGTCAAGTGACAGCAGGAAGGGGCTGGAGCCGGCTGGAATGCGGGGCTTGGAGCCGAGACTCCTAGGGGCCAGAGGGAAATCCCAGCCATCCTAGGGGCCTCAGAGCAGAGCCAAGAGTGTGCCCACACAGCTCTCTGTGGTTCCCAGAGTCCGTTGCACGCTTCTCTAACCACGCCCAACCCCAAAGGTCCCTACTGTACCACAGAACCCCCAAAAGACTCTCCACTCCTCTCTCACGCGCGCCCTCCCTTGCTGGGCTGCAAGCCCCGGGACGGAGAAGGGGAGCCAGCTGAAAATACGTGAGGAGAGGCACGTAGGGGAAAGAAGAGCTGCCCAGGCCTACAGACCACCCGGACGCTACAGAGAAGCAGGACAGAAATGGTGAGGAGAGCATGAACCAGAGGGACCCACCCTCACCGCTCCCAACACACACACACACACACACACACACACACACACACACGTCACTGCCTGGAGATGCAGCTGCCTCTGGGGGAACAGGTTGGGTCAGCAGCTGGGGAGAGTTGGAAGCCTCCGATGGGGGGCAGGGTGGAAAGCTGGAAAAGACCCTAGCCATACTTTAATGCCACTGAGCACAAATGGGAAACTGAGGCCTGGTGTGTGAGAGAAAAGAAAGAGAAAAATGTAACAGATCAGCTGGGGGAGGGACCCAGAAGGGTTGGAGGACCAGGGGACCAGGAAACCACAGGAGGGAGGTGGAGGTGCTGGTGGCCAGATGGACATGATGGGGACAGAACCCTGAGGTGGGGGAGATAGAGGTGCAGAGAGGGAAAATAAGGGTAAGGCAGATGGTGCCCACAGCACAAGGTAGAAAACAGACTCAGGATGAGCGGGAAGTTTGGGGAGAAAAGGACTTCATGGAGGGGGTAGCCGAGTGGGCACAGAAGGCAGCAGGGGTAAGGCAGATGGTGCCCACAGCACAAGGTAGAAAACAGACTCAGGATGATGGGAAGTTTGGGAAGAAAAGGACTTCATGGAGGGGGTAGCCGAGTGGGCACAGAAGGCAGCACGCCTCAGGGAGGAGACTGGGAGTACCGAACAAAGAGAGGGAAGAGGTTGGAATGAAACAGATGTGGGAGTGGGACGGAAGAGACTGAGGCACAGAGTTTGATAAAGGAGACTGGGGCGGGGGCGGGGGCGGGGGGCGCAGGGACAAAGAGACTTAGAAAAAGAGCCACAAAACAAATGGAAAGCCCAGAGTTAGAATCCAGCCTGTCTCCAGTCCACAGGGTACCAAGGCCCCGCCTTCCCCCGTTAGGCCGTTTTAGCCCCTCAGCCTACTTCCACACCAGGCCTCCTCTCCCACCACACCTCTATCTGGTCCCTCCCCACAAAGGCGCCCGCCTCCGTGCCTGCACCTGCCCTTCCAGGTGAGCTCGGAATTCCTCCCTCTCACCTCTAGCTCAGGGGCTCTCCTGGGTCTCGGTCTCCCTGGGCTCAGGCCTTTGGGGATCCAGGTCTGAGGCTGCTGAGGCCGCCTGGCTTTGTCCAAGCCTCCAGCCCGGCCTGGGGCCCAAGAGCAGCTGCCCTGGCCAGCTGCGGCAGGCTTCGAGGTGACCATGGCAACCCAGCCCCACTCCCCAGGCTGAGCCTCTCAGCCCCCGCAGAGAGGGAGGGGACAGCCTGACCCAGGAGAAAGGGAGGGGAGGCTAAGAACTGTGAAACTGAACCAAAGGGGTCTCCTAGACAAAGACCCCAGACAAAGGGAGACTAAGAGGCCCAGTAGAAAGCAACATGCATGAACCGGCTGTAGCCGACCTAGAGCCGGCTTAGCCCTGCAGAGTGGGGAGGAGGTGGCAAGGTGGGATGGGAGGCTTAAGGTGGAAACGGAGAGGTTCAGAACTGACTGGGGTGGTCCTTTGGGGACCTCCTTCTGAAACCCCACAATGCACCTCCTCTCCTAGGACGTCAATCTTGCTCCCTGGGGGAGCAGTCCTAGTTTCTATGTTGGCTGTCACCACAGTATTCCATAACAGCGGTGGCCATAACAAGCCCTCAGTTTTCAGGAGCTGACCCTGTTTGATGCTGTTAGCATCACCAACGGTGGGTCTCCAGTTTGTGGTTTGAGAACTGTAAGCTCCAAAGCCAAAGAAAGTGCCGGATTGGACTGGGAGGGGGTGGAGCCAGGAGGTAATGCTTTATTTCAGCTCCTGGGGGGAAGCCCAGTGCCACAGGAACAGCGGGAACGCCAAGCTCTGCCGTCCCCCAGAGAGGCCTGAGGTTGCTGGTCCTCATCAGCCTTACTGACTGAGTCCTCCACCCTCCGGTTCCCTCCTCCTAGAGGCCCTGGCATCTGTGTGGGTGGTAACTCCCCTGACATCAGCCTCCTTTGTGACTTTCTGATGTGCCACTGGGGATCTCTGAGTCCCACCTCCTAATCCATTTCACAGACAGTTATTACAACTTTGCACAGGACCACACTCTGACGGAGCTGTGTAAGGCACTTGATCCTGCTAAGCGCTTCCAGAACAGAGAGATAGCCAAGCAAATGTCTGTCTGTCCTCACAGAAGGCAGGCTTGCTGGGCTGGAGCTGGAGCTGCTGGAGCCAGGGAAGGACCAGGCTATGTCCTCCTGGGTGGAGAAGAGACTGAGGGAGGTTTCACAGAAGAGCACAGCCTAAAGTGGGTCTTCAGTGAAGTTAAGATCTGCAGAGATGAGGCAACTCCTGACTGAGGCTGCAGAGGGTGTGAGCCAGGCAGGGAGGCTCCCACATGGGTGTGCGGAAGGAGTCAGTGAGCAGCACCACCCAGGCAGCTTGGACCTGTGTGCTACTAGTTTGGTCTGATCTGAAGGTGAGGCAGGTTTTAAACTGGGAAATGACATGATTAGATTATTTTTAAGAGTATGAGGCTTTTACCTGCATGAATGTATGTGCACCACATGCATTCAGTGCCCAAGAAGGCCAGAAGAGGGTATTGGATCCCCTGCAACTGGAGTCTCGGACAGCTGCTAGCCACCACATTGGTGCTGGGAACCAAACGTCAGGTCCTCTGCCAAAGCAGCAAATGCTTTTAACCACTGAGCCATCCCTGAGTTCTATTTTTTTAAGTAACTTCACGAGATGCAAAGTTCAGGGCAATGATGGAAGAGAGAGCAGAATTACTACCACCTTTATCCTGTCCATCCTGCCGTGTGCACCACCTCCAGCCCTCAGGAATACCATGGCACTGGTAGGCACCTAAGGAAAGTCATGCACAAGGTGCACCCTTCTCCTGTCCCCACCTATGTTGTCTCCTCCAGCCCTCAGAGGTGGGTGGGCAGGGCTCATAAAAAACAAAACCAGGTCCAGAGGCGCTGGAACTTGAGTTAAATCCCAGGACAGTTGACACTTCCCTCCCAGGACTTCTGGATTCCTCCACCTCACTCTTCCAGAACGGGTGGGGATCTAACATGGCTCCCTGGGTCATGGGACAGGACACACTCCTGAACCTCTTTCATGACCTCTTGGCAAGCCTGCTTTTTGCAATGAGCAGGAAGACCACTGGGGGGCACGCACCACACAGGTGACCGAGGCTGAACCCAGCTGAAAGTGAAAGCCTGGGGCAACAGAGAAGCCAACTGGGTGGCTAAGAGCCTCAAGCCACAAAAAGGGACTAATGGGGTGGAAACACTGAGTGTCCACCTGGGGCACTGCACAGACTAAACTCCATGTTCTCCTCGCTGTCCTTTGCTAAGGGCTTGTAGCTCTCCCCCGCAGCAGGTTAGGATCCTCAGCCTGTGATGTGCCAGGCCCAGATTCTCATCTGATCCTTGCAGCAGCTCTCTGATGGGGAACTTGAAAAATGCCCACTCTTACCAGGCTGTGCAGACCTGTAATCATAAAAGGTAGAAAGTGGGCTGGAGAGATGGCTTAGCAGTTAAGAGCACTGGCTGCTCTTGTAGAGGACCTGGGTTTGATTCCCAGCACCCACATGATGGCTAACAACTGTCCATAACTCCAGTTCCAGGGGATCCGATGCCTTCTGATCTCTGCGGGCATGGCACGGCACAGGTACACTTACAGACGTGCAGGCACTACACTCACACACATAAAAATAATAAATAAAATATTTACAAAATAAACAAAAAATAAAAAATCCAGCATGATGGTGCACGCCTTTAATCCCATCACTCAGGAGGCAGAGGCAGACGGATTTCTGTGAGTTCAAGGCCAGTGTGGTCCTCCAGGCCAGCTAGAGCTACACAGCAAGACCCCATCTTAAAAAAACAGAAGCAGGCCAGCAGATGACTCAGGAAGTAAAGGCACCTGCCAGCAACCTGAGTTCAATCCCTGGAACCCACCCCACAAACTTTGTCCTCTGATCATCACATGCATGCTGTGACATGAGCCCCACGTGTGCAGGTACCCACAGAGGCCAGAAGAGAGCACTGGATCCCCCGGAGCTGGAGTCACAGGCAGTTGTGAGCCACCTGATGTGGGCACTGAGAACCGAACCCAGGTCCTCTGGAAGAGCAGCAAGCGCCACTGAACCATCTCTCCAGCCCTAAATAAATCTTAAGTAGAAAGAAGCTCAGCGGTAGAATGCTCACCAGCATGCACGAGGCCCTAGATTCAATTCCCAGCACCACAAGAAAAAAACCCTGCCTGGGTATCAGAGAAGCTTAGTTAACTCACCCACAGTGCAAGCAGACTAGCCTGGGAGCCTGGGAATCTCAGTCACTTATTTTGTCGTCTCTAAAAGTCCATAATGAGCTCTTATCCCTTCCTCTACAGCTTGAAAATCTTAGAGTGCAGACTTTGGGGCTGCAGAGAGACCTCTGTTGATAGAGTGAGTGCTGGCCCAGCATGCAGGGAACCCTGGGTGTGAGTCCCAGCACCTCATAAACCAGGTGCAGTGGCACAAGCTGAAATTGCAGCACTCAGGGGCTTTAGGTAGAACGGTCAGAAGTTCAAGGTCATTTCTGGTCACACAGCAAGTTTGAGGCCGATCTGGGAGATCCATACATCAAGGTGGAGTTTTTCTTCTTTTTATGTGTGCGATGTGCATGTACATATACGTGTTTGTGTGTAAGGGGGCAGAAGTGGGGAGGGGGAGGTGCTGGAAGCCCAAGGTCTAGAATCTTCCTGGATGGCTCTTCCACTTTATTCAATGAGACAGGGTCTCCCAGGCAAACTCAGAGCTTGCCTAATAAGGCTGGTCTCTGGGGAGCCCTGTCTATGCCTTCCTAGGCTAGAGGTGCAGGCGGGCCAGCACATCCACCTGGCATTTACTTGGGTTCTGGGGATCTGAACTTTGGTTCTCGCAGTTATGAAGCTAGTACTTAACCATGAGCCGGGCCCATTCACACAAGGAGTTTGAGGCCAGTCTGGGAAACATGAGCTCCTGTCTCAAAGAAGAACACTAAGTCTTACATTCTCCCTCGTCTCCGTGGAAGAACACTCATCTCCGTCTTTCCTGTTTGTGGACAGACTAGACAAAGATCCAAAAACAGTTCAAGGCCATCCTGTAAGTCAAGGGCACTGTAGGACAGTGTTTCCCAAACCAAGGTCCGTGGACTCCTGTGGACCCATGTGAAGCTTTTTCAAGCCCACGTTTTCACTTCTGCAGAAACTTCGAAAATCCAGCCCACCTGCATGTGCGCGCCTGCCTCCTGCTGTGTTTACCCTTTTACAGTCTCAAGTCTTGCTTGCATCTATACGAAGTGAAGGCCCCAAAGCCAGTACAAACAAGTTTCTTGGTAATCTGAATAGACCTGGAAAAGGAAGAATTGAGTCATCAGGGCCCAAAGTGAAATATGTCAGGTTCAAAAGAACCTGGCACTGGGCACTGCTGTTAGGTTGCCAGGAGCAACTGCTTCAGAAAGACAGCACTAGTCATCGCTGTAATTGATTCAATTTTTAAGTTGCCTTTCTGCTTTTGTTTGTGCTAAATGCTGCCTTGGGCTTTTATCACCGGCTAAGTTCCGTGCATACAGAATCCATAGTTAAATGATTTTGCACATATGAGAAAATAGCTTCAGTCAAGTTCATGAAAATTACCTTCCTTCCAAAAGTGTCCGTTCGTGCATCTGTGCACAGGGTACTTGCTTCTCGCTCTCACAGTGGAGCTAAGATAAGCCTGGGCCCTTCAGGAGACTCCAAGGGAGACCTGCAGAGCTGGAATCCCTGTTGAAGGTCGCCTGGTTTATGCCACGCTGGGGCTGGATCCCAGGGCTTTCCAGCTCGCTAAGCAAGCACTCTACCTACTGAGCTACATGTACACACTTTGGAAGGACATGACTTTAGACAGAAGGGAGGAAAGCCGGGGGGTGGGGGGCTGCTTCTAAGCACACTTGTGGCTACGAATATCAGACATTGACCCAAACATGATGGACGGTTCTGGCTTAGTTGGTGGCGTGATAATGTCACCGAGACACGGCGTCCTTCTTTCCCTGTGCTCTGTGTACTCAGACCCTGACCAACGGCCTCTGCTGCAACGTCACATCCCCACAGCCCTGTCCAGAGGCATAGGACCTCTCCTAGAAGTGCCCTGCAGGCTCCCTATACCTCTGGGGCAGAACTTGCTACTCTACCCGCCTTAGGAAGAGCTTCGGAAGTGGCACAGCCGGTTTAGACCAGTTCTAGCAGCAATCCCTTTGGCCTGCAAAAGAATCCCTTCCACCCACAAATGTGAGGGCAGCCCTAAAACAATAAATAAATCAATCAATAATAATCTGTAAAAGCTCTACAGCAAGGGTGAAGGGAAGGCTGGGTTGTGGTCTCTAAAAGCATCCTCTGTTGAAAGCTTTCCTAAGGCCAGACAGGCTTTCTGAGAGAGATTAGCCCAGCCGGGAAGAAAGGTATTTGTTTGGTTTCATTTGGGGTGTTTATTTGATTGATTTCAGTGGGGTTTTTTGGCGTTGTGGGGGTGGGGGTTGATCTTTTCTCCCTATAGCCCCAGCTGGCCTGGAACTCACTATGTAGACCAGGCTGGCCTAGAACTCATAGAGATCCGCCTGTCTCTGCCCCCGGAATGCTGGGATTAAAGGCGTGCACTACCACACCCAGCAGATTTCAGCGTTTTTATTTTTTATTATATTTATTTGTTTAGTGTACATGTGTGGGTCTGGGCTTGTCATGGGGTGCCTGTGGGGGTCAGAGAACAACTTTTGGGAGTTCTTTCCTTCCACCAAGTGGGTCTCGGAGATTGAACTCAGGTGATCCTGCTTGGTGTCAAGCACCTTTTCCCACTGAGCCATTTCTCCAGCCTTGTTTATTGTTGTTTGTTGTTGTTGTTGTTGTTGTTTTTAAAGACAAGATCTAGGGGCTGGAGAGATGGCTCAGAAGTTAAGAACACTGGCTGTTCTGGCAGAAGACCCAGGTTTGAATCCCAGCACCCCCATGGCAGCTAACAACTGTTTGTAACTCCACTTCCAGGGGATCCAACAGCCTGTTCTGTCCTCCTCGGGCATTGCAGGACACTAGTGCACTTATCTACATACAGGCAATACACACATACACATAAAATTTTTTTTAATTAAAAAAAAAATAAAGACA
>NW_008344843.1:360681-363181 GCF_000622305.1 Nannospalax galili | reverse complement strand
ATCTATAACCCTCTTACTTTCTCCAATTCTTACTGAAACCTCAGTTGGGACAGTAAAGGGCCCAGAGGGACCCTGGAAGAGGACAGAGTCCCTCCAACGCTGCGGAGTGTGGGGCTGTGGGCACGAGAGGCCCTGAGAATTTGTGCTGAATATCTGGACTGTATTCGTGTATTTTATTTATTTATTTTAAAGTTTGTTTTGAGACAGGGTCCGACTCTTAGCCTAGACAGGCCTGGAACTTGCTACATAGCCTGGGCTGGCCTCCATCATACGGCAATCCTCCTGCCTCAATTTCCCAAATACTGGGACTTACCAGTATGAGCCACTCGCCCGGCTAGATGGTATTGTTTTATTTGTACTTATTTTAAAAATTACGTTTATTTGTATGTTAGCAGTGAAGGTACACACATAGCATTGCTTGGGAGTCAGAAGCCAATTACCAGTTATCCAGAGTTGATTCCTTCTACCACGTGGATCCCTAGGATTGAACTCAGGTCGTCAAGCTTGGTGACAAGTGCCTTTATCCACTGAGCCATCTTGCCAGCCTGACTGTATTGTTTTAAACCCTTTATAGAATGTCTTTTTTTCTTTTTCTTTTTGAGACAGGCATGTGCTCCCACACATGACCCTAAAAAGGACAAAAACTTTTTTGAGAGATGACTGGTCTATAGTGAAATCTCAAGTATGAACTTTATCCAGGCACAGTAGAACGGGACTGTAATCTAGCACTAGGGAGGTGAGGCAGGAGGATCAGGAGTTCAAAGCCCCAGCTGACCTGAAACTCACTATATAGTCCAGGCTAGCCTTGAACTCACAGAGATCCACCTACCTTTCCTCTGGAGTGCTAGGATTAAAGGTGTGTGCCACCACCACCAGCTGGAATCTGTTTTAAAAGATCTCCAGCAAGCCAAGCATAGTGTCTCCTATGCTGTAATCCTAGCACTTGGGAGGCTGAAACAGGAGGATTACCATGAGTCTGAGGCTGCCCTGTCCAAAAAAAAATCTCCAGCAAAAAAAGGAGTAGGCGCACACTGAGTAAGTCCGTGAACTTCTTGAAGTGATTGAAGCTCTGTAATGGGGACCGAAGGTTGCTTCAGCATGTCCCAGGGCTTTTGTGTGTGTTTGAAAAGTTCTATCAAAAGCAGTTTTCTACACAGATGGAAGAAACTCCCCATTGTCTTATGTGGAATTTTGTTTTAGACACTATTTATTCATTATTTTTTCAAACCATTAAGCTTTCAGAAGCTTAATGATAAATTAAGGGTAATTTTAAGGTTTAAATACAATAATACTTATCTTAGTCTCCTTAATACCAAGCAAACACTTAATAACCAGTGGGTACTCAGTGGATAATGACTTCATCAGTGTTGATTTGTGGGTATTGGTCGCCAGACCTGCCTGGAACCTGAAGGCTTCCTTTGACAATGAACAACGGGAAAACAAAATGTCTTTCTTCTGAGAAGTTGTTTTTAGGAGGTTTCCTGGGAGCAAGTTGGATTCAGGAAGCTTTCTTTCTTTCTTTCTTTCTTTCTTTCTTTCTTTCTTTCTTTCTTTCTTTCTTTCTTTTTCTTTCTTTCTCTTTCTTATGGTTGTTTTGAGATAGGGTCTCATGTATCCCAGGCTGGCCTCAAACTCACTATGTAGTGGAGGCTAGCCTTGACCTCCTGATCCTCCAGACGCCAGTGCTTGGATTATAGGCATGTACCCTGTACCTGGTTTCTATGGTGCTAGAGACAGAAAGGCTTCATTCTACTAATGGAGCCACATCCCAAGCTCCTGAATTTAGGAAGTTTCTGAAAGAATTTTCAAGATTTTCAGAGTCTGGCTGGTTGTAGTGCTAGACTGCTGTAATCCCAGCACTTGGGAGGCAGGAACAGGAGGATTTTCTAAAGTTCAAGGCTGGCCCATTCTACACAATAAGTTTTAGACCAGCCAGAACTACATAGTGATACTCTGTTTCAAAAGATCCAATACAGCTGGGTGTGGTGGCACATTCCTTTAATTCCAGGACTCAGAAGGCAGAGGCAGGTGGATCTTTGTGAGATTGAGGCCAGCCTGGTCTATATAGCAAGTTCCAGACCAGCAACCAATATAGGGAGACCCTGTTTTAAAAGGTCCAATATAAACAGAAAACAAACAAGCAGATTTCCAGAGTCTCAGTCCAGCAGGTAAAATTTTAATACAAAATATTAAAGTAACGGTACAACATTGGGTGAATACTGAGCAAAGTACGTTGTGGTGAGATTGAGGCCAGCCTGGTCTATATAGCAAGTTCCAGACCAGCAACCAATATAGGGAGACCCTGTTTTAAAAGGTCCAATATAAACAGAAAACAAACAAGCAGATTTCCAGAGTCTCAGTCCAGCAGGTAAAATTTTAATACAAAATATTAAAGTAACGGTACAACATTGGGTGAATACTGAGCAAAGTACGTTGTGGGCATATACAAAAATGTCACATTGATCAAAATCCATTTTGTATAATTAATACGTGCTAATAA
>NW_008344843.1:358794-360596 GCF_000622305.1 Nannospalax galili | reverse complement strand
TTATTTTGATATATCACAGTGAAAGATTTATCGTCCTCTTTTTTTTTTTTTTTTTTTTTTTTTCAAAAAAAAAAAAAAAAAAAAAAAAAAAAAAAAAACCAAAAAGAAAAAAATAACAATAATAGATGGATGTGCTGGTTCACATAATAGCATCTTTTAATGTAGTAGTACATCAGATCACACCTGAGTTTATGCTAAAAGAAGTTTCAGATGGGGCCTGGTCACCAGAAAGACCAACCATGTAATTAAGATGATGGCCAACTTGCTGTGTAGCCAAAGATGACCTTCAACTCCTGGGTCTCCTGCCTCCATGTCCTGAGTGCTAGGATATCAGGCATGTCACACCACGGCTGGCTAAATGAGCAGCATTCGCTGGTGTCCAGGCCCAGCCTTATACAATGAGTTAAGCTGGTCACAGACAGCTGGTTAATGTTCAGCAACTTACTGAGTAAAATCAGCCACCAAACTCCTGTGGAATCATGCTGTAAGGTATGAAGTGGCTGGAGGATGGCTGTATCCCAGCACTCCACAGGTAAAGGCAGGAGGGTGGAGAGTTGGGTCACACAGAGACACCTTGTCTTCAACAACAACAACAACATTTTTAAAAATATTTTATTTGTTATTTTTATTTTATGTGTATTCGTGTACTGCCTGCATGTAGGTAAGTGCACCCGTGTCATGCAATGCCCACGGAGGTTCTTAACCGCTGAGCCATCTCTCCAGCCCCAAATTATTTGAGTCATAACCTTACCTTGTAGCCCAGGCTACCCTGGAACTCATGCCAGCTCCTCCTGCCTCAGCCTCCCTAGTTCTGGGATTGAAAGCATGTACCAGCCTCCATCCAAACAATGAAATCTTTATGATAATGCCTGGGATAAGCAACTCAAAAAGATGAAAGATTCATTCTGGGTCATGGCTTCTGAGTTTCAGACAATGGCTGTTTAGTCCCAAAGTTACAGGCCTACAATAAGGCAGACATGTGGGTGGGATCAAGTGACCGAGCTGAGCGAGGCAGGTCACTTCCACAGCACAGCCCCTCCCCTAACACCTATTAAGCTATGAGTTCATCAGTGAATTATGCAAGCAACTCAGAAGGCTGAAGCTAGATGACAAGTTGAAGACCAGCCTGAGCCACTTAGTGAGACCCTGTCTCAAAATAAAAGTCTGTGGTGCAGAGCTGAGAGCCGTGCAGTCCAAACCTTAGAAAGAGGCCTGAGTGTACCTGACTGGAACCTGACTTTAGCTTCTGTGGGTGCTCCTGAATACCTGATCTAAAGCCATCAGTTCCCTTCTAAATAAAACCTGAGAGAACCTGAATGCTGTACCAACCAGGTTTACATAACCAATAAGGAAAGAACCTAGGCACCCCGTGCAGAGCTGAGAGCCGTGCAGTCCAAACCTTAGAAAGAGGCCTGAGTGTACCTGACTGGAACCTGACTTTAGCTTCTGTGGGTGCTCCTGAATACCTGATCTAAAGCCATCAGTTCCCTTCTAAATAAAACCTGAGAGAACCTGAATGCTGTACCAACCAGGTTTACATAACCAATAAGGAAAGAACCTAGGCACCCCATAACACAAACAGAAGCATACTTCAATTTAATTCTCATATCAGAATCATAAACAAAAAAGAAATTCACATGCCAAAACCACAACGAAAGAATAATAAAATGAGGGCTGGAGAGATGGCTCAGCAGTTAAGAACACTGGTTGTTCTTGCAGAAGACCTGGGTTCGAATCCCAGCACCCACATGGCAGCTAACAACTGTCTGTAACTCCAGTTCCAGGGGATCTGACAGCCTCTT
>NW_008344843.1:346623-358027 GCF_000622305.1 Nannospalax galili | reverse complement strand
TTTGGGAGTCTTTTAGATAGACCCACTGAAGGGGTACTCCAGTTGCCTCACCCTGTGTCCCTGTTCAGCATGGAAGAAGCCAGAGCAGTCTGTGTCCCTATTCCCTATTGGCAATTTGGGTAACCTCTTCAGAGGATGGTGTGATAAGGAGGTAGGAATTGGCTAGGCAGTTAGGGTAAAAAGACCCCAAAGAAAAGTAGCTAGTTTCTTGGCTAAAAGTCACAACGTCCTTGGGCCTCTTAGCAACATACTCCGTTCCAAGCCCAAAAATGTCTAAAGTATTTGGGAGCTTTTATCTAATCCTTAAAAGATTTTAGGGTCACCTCTTCAGAGGGGGTAATGTTGGAGGGGAGGGAGTGGGCATGGATTTGATCGAAACATCTTATATGCATGTATGAAATTCTCAATAAAGTTTTTGTAAAAGTTAAAAAAACAAAAAATACTCTATATCCTCTCTCATGACTTCTGTGTCCTGTTGTCTGAATTTCATCCTTCCTTGTCACTTAATATTGCCTTCTAGTCTCCTCTGAACACGCTGTGTCTACTGGGAATCACGTCTCCAGCCCAGGAGCCTTGAGGAAATGTACAATTCAAATCACAACAGTGGACAAACGTCTTTGTTTTAAATCAACAAATGTTTCTTATGATCAGCATTCCTAGTCTCAAGTTACAAGGGACAGTTTGAGCAACAGCTGTGGATAGTTAACCTGAGTTGTCTCAAGAAGTCCTTTTCTGGGGTGTGTGCAGGCACCCCAGACTTGCTGCCCTGGAGACAGAGAGGGTGGAGGAAGGGGCTGAGGTTGGGGTGCCTGGGGCTCAGAATGGCTGTCCCTGAATCTCTCTCTTAAGGATAAGCAGGAAAGTGGAGTCCCTGCCCAGTTCAGCGGTGAGGAACGGGAAAGCACCGGCCCTCAGGGGGCTGAATGTCCTGCTCTGGGTCCCACCTGCACAGCACACAGGGGCCTGTGGCTTCGGCACCACTGTCCCTGATTTAAAGCGGTCCCTGCAAACGTGAGTGCATACCAGTGTCCCAGGAACCCTTCTCTAAGCCGGGCCTCCACCCCTCCCCAGCGCCCTCGCCATCTCCCTCAGAGAAAGATGCCGCCCAGGTCCTGCTGACAGAGGCACTGATGCCAGCGCCCTCTCCCTTTGTCCTCTTGCTCTCTCTTCACAGCACCCCAAATTCTTTACATTCCAGGGAAGAAGCAATCTCAGTCTCTGGCTGCTCCTGAGCTGTGGGCAGGATTCCATACAAATCCACAGTCCGAGGGAGGGAAGGAGCCGGAGGCCAGAGCAGCTATCACAGGGAGGAAGGTGGCAAGCTGTGAGGTTCAGAACAGCCGCCTCCCCCACAGCAGGGCTTAGAGGCTCGTCACCCCTCACCCTGCCTTCATCTCTTTGGTTCTCACCACTCTGTACTACCCTCTGCTGTAACTTGGCTTTTCTCTCTCCCATGCTGCTTCGGCTCCACATTCTTTCCCATCGCTTTGTCTCTTTCTTCCCTCTTGGGTCCACCCTGGCTTTACCAGGTTTCAGGAAAAATGCTCATGGCTGAAGAGATGGCTCAGTGGTGAGGAGCACATACCACTTTTGTAGAGGATGAGTTCAGCACCAAGGTCAGGCATCCAGGGGACCCGATGCCCTCTTCTGGCCTCTGTGAGCACCTGCACTCACATGTGCACACACCCACACACGGACACATAATTTAAAATAAAAATAAATCTTAAAAGTATAACCTTAAAAAAAATTGACGAGTCAGTGTGGTGACACAAGTCTTTAATTCCAGCACTCGGAAGGTGGAGGCAGGAAGATTGCTGTGAGATTGAAGCCAGCCTGATCTATAGTTCCAGGTCTCCTGGGGCTACAGGGAGACACTTGCCTCAAAAAAATCCAATAAATAAATAAATTAATTAATTTAAAAAACTGAAATGGAAAAATTGAAGTGCCAGGCATGGTGGCACATGCCTTTAGTCTCAGAAGCAGAGAGATCTCTGTGAGTTCAAGGCCAGCCTGGTCTACATAGTGAGTTCCAGATCAGCTAGGGCTACAGGGAGACCCTGTTTCAAAAATAAAACAACAACAACAAAAATCTAGCTATGGTCCAGACTCAGGAGAGTACAGCACAAAGATGGGAGTCTGAGGCCAACCTGAGCTACATAGAGATACTTTTTCTCAAAAAAGCAAAACCAAAATAAAACAGGGCAAACTATCAGGCAGTTCTCCCAGGGGCTCTGACACCCTCTTCTGACCTCTGCAGGCACTGCATGACATGGGTGTACATACATGCAAGCAATACACTCATACATAAATAAAATAAAAGTAATACATAAAATAAAAGTAATAAATGAAAAAAATTTTAAATTGTTCTTAGGCCAAGGGCTAAGGTACATGCCTGTAGTCCCAGCCTCTTGGGAAACTGAGGCAGGATTATTTGAGCTCAGGAGTTCAAGGCCAGTCTGGGAAACCTAGAGAGACACTATATAAAAAAGTCCCCGAAGGGCAGGGACTGGGGGTGTAGCTTAGTTGGCAGAGCCCTTGCTTAGCATGCAGGAGGCCCGGAGCTCCCTCCCCAGGATTGCAAAACCACATTTTTTTTTAGTGTCCTAGTCAAACATGGTGGCGCATACCTGTAATCTGAACACTGGGGAGAGGTGGTGTCAGGAGGGTTAGGAAGTCAAGATCTTTCTCAGCCATATAGCAAGCCTGGGCTACCAAGACTTAGTCCAAAACAAAACAAAATGAGACCAACATCCTCAGGTCATTCAGATTAGAGCAAGGCCACCTCTGC
Organism: Nannospalax galili; assembly: GCF_000622305.1. Lineage (NCBI taxonomy): Eukaryota > Metazoa > Chordata > Mammalia > Rodentia > Spalacidae > Nannospalax > Nannospalax galili. The sequence goes on along the minus strand of NW_008344843.1, from coordinate 355,239 downwards.
AAGTCTCCATGGCACTACCAGCAGGGGACGCCGGTTTTCTGAGTGGAGAACGCTTAGGAGAGGCTAGGCAGCTCACATGGGCGTTCCTTCTCTTCCCCCAACCTTACTCCCTCCTCTGCACCCCACACTTCCAACCAACCAAGAGAAAGGACTTTGGACTCTGCCCAGGAGGTCAGGGCTGAGAGCTCCTTGCAAACTTTTGTTTGCAAGGAGCTCCTGGTGTGGTAGGCAGGGAGCCCAGTGCCTTTGAGGGCAGCCAGGGAGGAAGAGTCCCACCCCCCGGCCAGGAAAGCAAGAGATAAGTGGTGGACCCTCCCCAGCTCCATAGCCCAGGCCAGCTCAAGGTCCAGCAAGACCTCCAGGGAGGCTGTGGAACAGGGTGGGGGTGGGGAGTGCCTCAGGAAGCTGTGCCCTGGCACGGGGACTCCAGAGTCCACAGATAGCCTCATGTGGGCAAGCCAAGGTACCCATGCCTTCAGGAGACCTTGGCAGTAAGAACACCATGGGCTCTGATGGGTTGGTGTGAGAACTCCTGAGGCTGTTGTGACCACGTGCAAGCTTGAGGATGGGTGGGGCAAAAAGATGGCCGCCGGGCTCCGTGGACCCTCCTTCCCTGGACCCTCCTTCTCAGACACCTGCTCCGTCCCAGTCACTTCATTCTATACTGTTTCGTTGATTTTCTTCAACTCCTTCTTTACTATTATTTTGAGACAGCGTCTCACTGTGTAGCCCAGGCTGGCCTGGAACTCACAGTAATCCTCCTGTCTCAGTCTTCTGAGAAGTGGAATTTCAGGCATGATCCACCATGCCTGGCTCCATTCGGCCTTTTCATGAAGGTATCAGTTTGAGAACAACATTGATGGGCTAGAATTTGGGAACGTTTCTTCCATTTATTATTTCTGTCCTGTGCTGCACTTCACCATCCATCAGAAAGAGCCGAACAAAGCCAAATGTGGTTGCGCAGGCCTGTAATCAGCACTTGGGAAGCAGAGGCAGGAGGATTGCAGCAAGGCCAAGGCCAGCCTGGCCTATATGGCAACCTCAGGGCCAGGCAGGATGGGTGGATGGATTGATGGATGATCGATGGTTCCCTGGGATAGAGCACAAGGCTCCCTCTGTCCAGTGGTCTTCCTTGGGGCTGGAAGCTTTCCTGGGACATCAGTGTGTGGTTTTTGCTCACGCTTCAGGTCCCGGTTCCTCCAGAATTCCAGCAAGCCCTGCTCCTGAGGCTTTCCCACAGCCTGACCAAGAGAAGGCGGAGCTGTGCCCGGAGAAGGCCCCTCGCGCCTGACCCAGCACCTCTTCCAAGAGAGAGATGACTACACGAGCAAGGTGAGGAGTGGGACACCAGGGATAGGCAGCGCAGGGCTCCTTGGAGGAGGGAAGAGAACCCCACACAGAGCAGAGGCGGATCAGGAATCCCTAAGACAAACAAGCTGGAAACCCTGGGAGACGTCCATTCCCAACTTTGACGGGAAAGCCCCAGTGCTCCAAACCTTTCAGGAGCCAGGACCACTTCAGCTGCCACCGAAGACCTGGAGACCCAGATTTGAAGGTCTGGGCTGCTAGGAACTCTGGGACAGTCACCGGACCTGGTGGGGGAAGAGATAAGCGTGTCTCCCAACAGAAGTGCAATGACAAGTCCTGCCCGCTTGGCAAGCAGATGCCAGACGCAGATGACTTGAATAACAGTGAACAGTGTTGTGCTGTGGAACCAAACCCGGGTCTTCTGCAAGTGCAGCCAGTGCTCTTAACCCTGGAGCCATCTCTTCAGCCCTATAGATATTTTTAATATTTTATTTATTATTTTTATTTTACGTGTATGCACATATTGCCTGCATGTAGGTAAGTGTACCCATGTCGTGCAATGCCTGAGGAGGACAGAAGAGGCTTTCGGATTCCCGGAACTGGAGTTACAGACAGTTGTTAGCTGCCATGTGGGTGCTGGGATTCGAACCCGGGTCTTCTGTAACAACAGCCAGTGTTCTTAACCACTGAGCCATCTCTCCAACCCCTCAGCCCTATATTTTAATTGTGTGTGGGGAGGTATGCACAGGAGCGTTAAGTACCTACAGAAACAAAGCGTTGGATTCCCTGGAGCTGGAGTTACAGGCAGTTGTGAGCCGCCTGATGTGGGTGCTGGGAAATAGAAAGCAGGAAGGGAGTGGGTGCTGGGAAGTGGTAAGGAAATAGAAAGCAGGCAGACAGGAAATCCATCTACAGAGCAAGCAGATTTATTAGACTCTACCTGAGAGGGTACCCCCCACCCCCACTACCCTCCACAGCCCAGGGACTGAGGAGCTGGGCACCTCCTCCAAGCCCGGGATGCAGAGGAGAGCCAAGGCCTCCTATACAGACTCAGGGCTTTTGTTTTTCCCCTTCAGGGAGGGGAGAGCCCGGGATGCAGAGGAGAGCCAAGGCCTCCTATACAGACTCAGGGCTTTTATGTTTTTCTCCCTTCAGGGAGGGGAAGGGGTTTGGCACTGAGGTTGCTGTCACCTTCGCAGGGTAGATCTCCCCATTATGACGGTCAGTTCAGGACTCCAGTCAAGGGAGTGCACGGTGACTGGGATTGAGTCACACTGGGGGAGGCTGGGGCGGGGAGGGGGGTGTCCTGAGACACAGTCTTCCAGGAAAGCTGCCAGGGAGTGGTGACCTTGGGAAAAGCACACAAGACCTAAGATTTCTCCTTCAGAAGTGAACCTGGGTCCTCTGCAGGATCAGCTGGTGCTCTTAACTCCTGAGCCTTCTCTCCAGCCCTCTCATTTAGATGTAGAAGGGAGCTGCCCTGTCTCACAAAAGCTGGGGAAAGAGCATCAGCCCCACCTAGGGATCCTGGGCTGCCACTAGTCCTCAGGTCTCCATGTCACAGGCAACCACTTAAAACACATGTAAAACTCTGAGCCGTGCTGGCTGGTTCCAGCTTGCTGATGTAACCACATAATTCTGTGTCCTCCATCTGGCCCCTGGCTTATCTGTCTTCCTTTTGCAAAAGCCCCAAGGTAAGCAGTCACCTGCTGACTGACGTCCTCATCTCCCTCAGGACTGCCAGGGAACATGCCTCTCTCTTCCGTCCTCACAGGTACCATAGAGAATCCAAGGATCAGGGTCAGCATGCCCTGACTCCTATATTCTCTCCCAGTTTAGACAACACCCCCAACCCCGCCCCACATCTCTTACAACCCAACCGCACTGTTGAGCACGGTATTTTTCTAGAAGATTTTAGCAATCTCAGCCTTCCCTAGGGACTCTTCAGCCTCATAACCCTGAAATCCTCCCAGCCTTACTAGATTGCTTTCAATATCACCGTCTGCTGTGTCTTGACCCAGGCCGGGGTTTGCGGTGCTTTACAGGAGTGTGGGGGTGGGTGGTGCTGCGTGGCGCTATGTGGGCATTTAACTTCTAGTTGCCCCAGTCCCCTGCACGCCCAGCTCAGCCTCAGCCCCTCTGTGGCCTCACTTTGCTGCCTTCCCCCGCATTTTCTTTCCTGCCTGCTTCTGACAAGCAAGCTCCCTTCCTTCCTCAGCCTACACACTCTGAGCCACACCATGAGTGCCCCCCCCCCCCCCCCCCCCGCCACAGTTCCTATGGCACTGGCAGGAACTGAAGAGGAATTTGCCAGTACACCTCTTTATGACACTGGTGGTACGTTCTGGAAGGCAGCAGAATTCATCCAGTTCTGGCGTTCCCTGTCCCCCTCTGCAGGGTCTCAAAGCTCCAGAACTATCACATGACCTTGATGCCACTGAACAGACCAAGTGGCCTCTGAGGAGAGTCCTAGCTTGCTTCCTAGTGCTGTGATCAACACTGTGACTGTGACCAAAAGCAACCTGGGGAGGAGAGGGTTGACTTCAGCTCCCCAGTTACAGTCCATCATCCAGGGAAGCCAAGGCAGGAACCGAAGCAAAGATCACAGAGGAATGCTGCTTACAGGCTGGCTCCCAAGCTGTGCAGGATGCTTTAGCGTCAACCTGACACACCTGGGCTGAGGGAGCCTCAGCTGGGGAATTGCCTCCATTGGACTGGCCTGTTGCCGTGTCTGTGGGTCATCTTCTTGACTGTTGAGTGCTGTGGGAGGGCCCAGCCCACTGTGGGTGGTGCCACCCCTGGGCAGGTGGGCCTGTGTTGTATAAGCAAGCAGGCTGAGCAGGGGCCAGGGGAGCAAGCCAGTAAGCAGCGTTCCTCCATGGCCTGTGCTCCAGCTCCTGCCTCCAGATTCCTGCCCTGTATTCCTACCTTGGTCTCCCTGATGAACTGTGATCTGGGAGATGTAAGACAAATAAACCCTTTCCTCCCCAAGTTGGTGTTGGTCAGAGTATTTTGTCACAGCAATGAAGAAACAAAGTAGAACACAGGCCCATGTTCAGTTCCCTGTGTTATACAGCCCTGCCTAAGGATGGTACCACCCACAGTGGCCTGGGCCCACCTACATCAATTATCAATCAGAAAATGCCCCACAGACGTGCCCACAGACCAATCACATGTAGGGAATTTCTCAGGCGAAGCTCCTCTTCCCAGGTGTGTCAAGCTGATGAAGGAGTGAAAAACACACCGTGTTCTCCCGAATCCCATATTGTGATGGGTTGGTGCTGCAAGGTTTCAGATCTAGAGCCACCAATAACTTAACTGTGACAGACCCAAGGTGCTGACGAAGAGCGAAATGACTGCGCCAGTTAGGAAACGTGCGGAAAGGACGCCCCCTGGTGGAGCTCCTGGAGGTCCCGCTGGCTCTGCAAACCCAGCTCACAGCAGCCCCAGAGAGCAGATAGGCAGGCGATCTGCTATTTCATGGACGGCTGGAAGGCTTTCCTTCCCTTCAGAGCCAAGTTTCACGCCTGGCATTCTCTGTCCTGAACTGACACCCAGTTCCAGGAAGAACCGGCTTCTGGAATAACTTGCAGAGGCGCCCAGGAGACAGTCTGGCCAAGTGACTTGTCCAACATGTCTGGTGCTAGGGAAGGCTGCTCTGGCAGCCTGACCACGGGTCACACCCTGCAAAGGGGACCCAGGGCCACCTCCTGAGCCACTTGGGGCTCCTGAATTCATAGGCAAGAGGAAGAGGTCGATTTGTTCTGTGTACACTAGCTTGCCCCATATCCAAATCTTCAATTTCCACATTTTCAGATTTTTGGGTCAACCATAGCTAGGAAATACTAAATGGAAAATTCCAGAAATGAACAGTCCATAGCTCTAAATACTTTTTACTGCAGCATACTGTTGTAATTGTTCTCTTATTAGTTATTGTTAATCTCTTTTTAAAAAATATTTTTTTATGCCAGCTGTGGTGGTGCACACCTTTAATCCCAGCACTTGGGAGGCAGAGGCAGGTGGATCTCTGTGAATTCAAGGCCAGCCTGGTCTACATAGTGAGTTCCAGGACAGCTGGGGCTACAGGGAGACCCTGTCTCAAAAAGACCAAAAATTTTTTTCATTTATTGTTTTTATTTGATGTGTATGAGTGTATTGCTTGCATATATGTAAGTGCATCCATGTCATGCAATGTCTGTGGAGACCAGAAGAGGGCATTGGATCCCTGGAATTGGAGCTATCACGAGCAGCCAGTGCTCTTAACCACTGAGCCGTCTCTCCAGCCCATCACTGGGGTTTTAAAGCCCAGCTACACAGCGCCCTGGAAGCTTCATGCCCAGCATCGTTTCTGAGGAAGGAAAGTTCCCATAACATACAACACTCCTAAATGTTCATCCGGGGTCTCTGAGGCTCCCAGAGACTGGATTTACCTCAGCTCAGTCTCTGAGATGAAGTGCTGGCCTGGGGACCAGAGGTCTTTTCACTGTGGAGGGCATCTTAAGTGCTGCTGCTGAGCCTCCCACTTGCCTAGAGAAAGGGATTAGAATGTCAAGAGACCAAGTTGCTAGAGTACTTCCTTTATGCACAGCATAATGCTACAGCAATTACCACCCGTGCACTAAGTGCCTCACCAAAGTTCCAGAACAGATCGTCCAGGGGCTTCAAGACAGGCCAATGAGAGACACAAGATTAAAGACAAAGTTGGGACAAGCAAGATGAATCAGCACTTGCTGTACCGGCCTGTCAACCTGAGTCGGACCCCGGCACCACATACGAGGTGTGGCAGTGCTGTCCTCTACTCCCACCACTTGGGAAATGGAAACAGGAGGATGCGAAGTTCAAGGCCATCCTGTGCTACAAAGCGAGTTGGAGGCCAGCCTAGGATACCCGGGACCCTGCCTTAAAAAAAATAATAACAGCCAGGCGTGGTGGCGCACACCTTTAATCCCAGAGGCAGGCGGATCTCTGTGAGTTCAAGGCCAGCCTGGTCTACATAGTGAGTTCCAGGACAGCTGGGGCTACAGGGAGACCCTGTCTCAAAAAGACCAAAAAATAGAATAAAATAAATAAATAAAAATTAAAACAGCTCTCCGCCAGATCATGGACAGGAGTCGCGCACAGCCCATCAAGCTGGCCAGGGTGACCAAAGTGCTAGGCAGGACTGGTTTGCAGGGACCATACACACAGGTACCAGTAGAATTTATGGATGACACCAGCCACTCCATCATCATCGAAACGTGAAAGGCCCTGTGTGAGACAGTGATGTGTTCACCCTGTTGGAGTTAGAAAGAGAGGCTCAGCGCTTCGCTAAACAAGGCTGCTGGTCTTGGATCTCACCAGTTGGCCCATGAGATGACCTGCTACTGTTAAAGTGTTTGTATTGTAAAGTAAAATAAAACTAAATCAGGACTAGGAGTTGCATCACCCCATTCCACTGCCTTCAGAAGACTGAAAAACTGATCACTAACTTTGCCTGGGTCTGTGGCCTGGGGAGCCCCGTGCATTCTGCCAGGGAGCTGCACCTGGGCTTGACTCAGCTTCCCCTGGCTGGAGGCTTGTCTGGAGTCATCCCAGGCCAGGCATATAAAAGCTCTCTGGACACCTACCCTGAGTCCAGCAACAGCTGTCAGAAGACAGGGAAGAGGAAGGAACAAGAGACCCGGTGACAGGCACTGTAGGTGGAACCCGCATGGAACAAGGCCGGCAGCAGGATCTGCCAGAGGAAATGAACTGGGAAAATGTGTTAGTCACCTCAGAGAAGTAACTAGTATGTTATGCTCGTTTCTAAACAAACAATAATGAATTGGAAAATGAGGTGGAAATGTGCTATCACAAAACAATGGGATGGAAAGATATTATTCAATAAATGACTTAAGAGATAATTATCTAGGAAAATACACACCTGCGGTGTAGAGTTAAGCATTGTTAAACATTAGCAAGTACTATTCAGTGCTATTAGAATTACAAGTTCTGGGGCTGGAGAGATGGCTCAGCCATTAAAAGCACTGGCTGTTCTTGCAGAGGACCTGGGTTTGGTTCCCAGCACCCACATGGCAGCTAACAACCACCCATAACTCCAGTTCCAGGGGATCTGACACCCTCTTCAGCAAGATACAGGTGCACTTATATATGCAAGCAATTCACTCATACCCAGAAAAAATAATAAATAAAAAAAATTTATTTTGGTTTTTTGAGACAGGGTCTCCCTGTAGCCCCAGCTGTCCTGGAACTCACTATGTAGATCAGGCTGGACTTGAACTCACAGAGATCTGCCAACCTCTGCCTCCGAAGCACTGGGATTAAAGGCGTGCACCACTATGCCCAGCTATAAATAAAAATTTTAAAAAAGAATTGCTAGCTCTGAGCCAGTGGGGTGGCTTAGCGGGTAAAGGTACTTGCTACCAAATCTAACCACCTGGCTTTGATCTATCCCCAGGACGCATGTGATAGGAGAGAACAGACTCCTGAAAGTGGTCCTCTGACCTCTACACATCCTCAGTGGCACTCATGCCCTAGTGCTACACAAATAAATAAATGAAGGAAAAGAATGTTAGTTCTTATTGGGGGTGGCACTTTGTTTTGCTTTGTTTGTTTGAGACAGTCTTAGGTAATCCAGGCTGGCAACTATGGACAACTTGAACTTGTGATGCTCCTGTCTCCACTTTCCAAGAGCAGTGATTTCAGACAGGCACCTGGCTCTACAGCTGTGACTTCTTCTTGGAGCTTTGGCTAAGTCTTTATTTTAACCACTCTGTGCTTTCTGTGAATGCCTGAAGCTGTCAGGGGCTGGCAGCTGGATGGGCCTTCCTGCCTGCCTAACTGCCTCTAGCTGGCAGCCAAGCAGCGCCTCCCCTCCCTGTACCACAGACACTCTGAGGAAACCTCTCTACAACCCTGGCCGCTGTTTTCATTGAGAGCACTGATTTTACAGCACTAAGGTGGGTAACCACCTACTGAACAAAGACCGCCCATTAGCTGCCCCCACCTTCCCAAAGGGAGCAGCTTTTGACAGCTTGTGTCCCCGGGAGTTGTTTGCACATTAGCTAAAGGAGCCAGCAAGGAAGGGACTGCAAAGTCTGCTGGCCGCCAGTTCTCTGGGCACTTACAGAATGTGGGGCCCATCACCACGGATTGATGTAATACACAATTGTGAGACCAAGAAAGTATGGTCCAAGCAGAGAGTGCTTTGGAAAGTCACCATGGAAAGATGATTCTGAGCTATCTGGATGAGCCAGTGGTGCCGTGGAACAGGCCAGGCAACTGCCCTTCATATGCTCTCCCTAGAATGTGTAAAGTGATTAGGAGGAA
>NW_008344843.1:302810-346533 GCF_000622305.1 Nannospalax galili | reverse complement strand
GAGACAGGGTCTCCCTGTAGCCCCAGCTGTCCTGGAACTCACTATGTAGACCAGGCTGGCCTTGAACTCACAGAGATCCTCCTGCCTCTGCTTCCCAAATGCTGGGACTAAAGGCGTGTATCACCACACCGGGCTTTTTTTTCTATGTGTATGAGTGTTTGGCCTTCATGTAAGTGTACCACATGCATGCAGTGCCTACAGAGACCAAAAGAGGGCGTTGGATCCCCTGGAACTGGAGTTACACATGATGGTCAGCTGCTTTGTAGGCTCTGGGAACCAACCTGAATCCTCTGGAAGAGCAGCAAGTGTTCTTAACCACTGAGCCATCTCTCCAGTCACCCCTCATCTCCTCCTTCTTGAGACAAGATGCCACTCTGTAGCCCAGGCTAGCCTTGAACTTGTAGTCATCTCCCTCAGTCTCCCAAGTCCTGGGACTAAAGCATGTGCCACCACGTCTGGCTTTTTAGCTTCCATTCTTTTCCGTCAGCTCGCAGTCTCTGGACGCAAATCTCCTGCTTTAGCTGTAAAGGGGGGAGAGTGGGGCCACAGTAGGATCCTCATTCTACAAGAGGTAGCAGGATGCTTAGGAACACAGGCCTTGAGACAGGACAGAAAGATGGACATGAAAGGGCAGTGGAGAGGAACGAAGCAAAGGATGGGATCTTGAGGGTCAAGAAAATGCAACACAACTGATAAACCCACCTAGGAGGTAACAGACCTGAGACAAGGATGTTAAAAACAGCAAATGAACCACATTCCCTTAGGGCTAGAATGTGCGCAGCCTTGAGTGCGGCTGCTGCCCAGGCTAGGGGACAGCTTGGCGGCATTCCCGGAGCCTTCCACCTGGTTTTTGGAGAGTTTATCACTGGCCTGGGGCTCACTGATTTGACTAGGCTGGCTGACCAGAGAGCCCCAGGGATCCGCCTATCTCTGCCTCCCAGGCCATCATGCACAATTTTTTGTGTTGGTGCTGTGGTCCAACTCAGGTCCTCCTGCTTGCAAAGCAAGCTCCACAGACAGCTAGCTCATAGTCCCTGGTTTGCGTTTTTGTAAGGTGGTCCCAATCAAGTTTTCTCCTGCTTTTCAGCAAAGCCTCCATGTTTCCTTTTTGCAACCTGTGGACTGGAATGTCATTGTGGCTGTCCATTTTTCTTTTTCTTTTTCTTTTTTTTTTTTTTTTTTTTTTTAAGAGTTATTCGGCCAGGTGTGGTGGTGCACGCCTTTAATCCCAGCACTTGGGAGGCAGAGGCAGGCGGATCTCTGTGAGTTCAAGGCCAGCCTGGTCTGCATAGTGAGTTCCAGGACAGCTGGGGCTACAGGGAGACCCTGTCTCAAAAAGACCAAAAAAACCACGTTATTTATTGTATATGTATGAGTGTTTTGCCTGCATGTATATAAATGCACCACATGCATGCACGGAGGCCAGAAGAGGGTGTCGGATCCTCTGGAACTGGAGTTATGGACCAGTGTTAGCTGTCATGTGGGTGCTGGGAACTGAACCCAAGTCCTCTGTAAGAGCAGCCATTGATCTTAGCACTGAGCATCTCTCCAGCCCCCTCAGAATATTTCTTCAATGAATCTATGAGCCCCAAACAAGAACTAAAAGGGTGGAAAACAGACCCACAAAACAAAGACCGAATAATTTTCTTTCCTCGGTCTCCTTGCTAAAATGCAAAGCCCACAGGCGCCAAATCCTCCAAATGTAGCCTAAAGAGGTGGAGAGTCGGGGGTCCGTTCCACTCCGCCTCAGACTCCCACAGTCAGCACTTCTCACAAGACGCTGAGGTGCATTCTCCTCTTCATCTGCGCCAAGACTCAATGGCAAGTTCACAGCTAAGGAAAGCACACGGGAGGACGGATTAGAGGGACCCATCCATGTCAGCGGCGGTGCCTGGGTGGATGCTAAGCACTGTCTATGCATAATTTTTTTTTTTTTTGGTCTTTTTGAGACAGGGTCTCCCTGCAGCCCCAGCTGGCCTGGAACTCACTATATAGAGCAGGCTGGCCTCAAACTCACAAAGATCCGCCTGCCTCTGCCTCCCAAGTGTTAGGATTAAAGGCGTGTGCCACCATGCCCGGCACATTCTGTTTTTTTAAAGATAGGGTCTTACTATGTAACCCTGGCTAGCCTGGAACTTGCTGTATAGACCAGGCTGGCCTCAAACTCACAGAGCTCTGCCTGCCTCTGCCTCCTGAGTGAGGGGATTAAAGTTGGGGGTGAGGCTAAGCATTGTTACGTTACATACTTAAACACTGTTGCAGGCCAGCAAGGTAAAAGCACTTGCCATCAAGCCTGATGACCAGAGTTTGATCCCTGGACCCCCACATAGGGAAGGAGAGACTCAACTCCCACAAGTTGTCCTCTGACCTCTACACACATAAAAATAAATAAGTGTTCTAGTTTGTTTCTCCATTGCTGTGACAAAATACTCTGACCAATACCAACTTGGGGAGGAAGGGGTTTATTTGGCTTACATTTCCTGGGTCACAGTTTATCACTGAGAGAGCCCAGGGTAGGAACTCAGGGCAGGAACCTGGAGACAGGAGCTGGAGCACAGGCCATGGAGGAACACTGCTTACCGGCTTGCTCCCCTGGCCCCTGCTCAGCCTGCCCACAGGTGGCACTACCCACAATGGGCTGGGCCCTCCCACATCACTCAACAATCAAGAAAATGCCCCACAGACATGGCCAGGGGTCAGTCCAATGGAGGCAATTCTCCAATTGAGGCTCCTCTACCCAAGTGTGTCAAGTTGACACTAAAGCTATCAGCACAATAAGTGAATAAATAAATGTAAATTTTAAAGAGTACAGTTGATGTTAGTGATAAGCCTTTGTTATAACTACCTTACTCAGTGTTTATTTTTCCTTTAAATAAGCTAAGATGTTGAAGTGGGATGATTCAGCTCCTACCTGACAGCCGTTGGCCCCTCCTGGTATCCCTGGCTTCACGTGGAGGACTGTCAACCAAGCAACCAGTCTACCCACCCTTGTGCTTTCACCTCAGTTTCTGAGTCAGTGAGTCAGTTTCTGAGTCCTGGCAGCAGCTCGAGCCCCGGCAGCCAGGGATGAGAAGCAGCCAGGGATGAGAGACACAGCCCGTGAGGGACCATGAAAGTGGAGAGAGGTAAGAGAGAGGGAGGAGCCAAGAATAAAAACAGATACCAGCGAATAGAAGCCGTGGGTCCTGGTTGCTGGAAGAGGCCTAGGGAGCTGACACATTGTAAGGGTTGAAGGTCCCAGTACCCGAAGCCCTGTGGCTGTAACACTAGCCACTGTCGGACTGAGCCCTGACACAGCCTCAGAACTGTCCAGCCAACTACCTGGGAGCTGAGGTGCCTGTCCCTGTAGAACTGAGGTCCCAGCAGCTGAGGCCTCTTCGAGAGCTTCTGGAATCTGGAGGATGTTGAAAGCTGCCAAGTGCCAGGGGTGCTGGTGGTCAAAGTTCAGAGCAGCAACGCCTCCGACCCAAGTGCCTGTGACCGCGGGCTTCAGGCTTCTAAACCTGGAGCAGGGGCCCCGGCACTCAGGCCTCAGAGCTGAGAGCCCCTGGCTCTGCCAGCCCAGGCCCTGGGATTCGGGCACTCAAGGGCTGGGAACTACCTGTCCTGGAAGAGCTTCTGCTTTTCTACCCATGATTTCTGTCCAACTAGAGCAAAGGGGTCCCAGTCAGCCCACAGGTAACAATAGTGGCAGCTTGGCTCTCGGTAGCTTTTTATATAGGAGTAGCAACTGGAACTGTAATCCTCAGAGAAGTTTTTTTCTTTATTAATATTTTAAATTTTTTAAAATAATTCTTTAAAGTTTTGCATTTATTGGGGAGGGGGGAAGGCATCCAGTACATGCCACAGTGCACTAGTGGAGGTCAAAGGACAACTTGTAGAAGTTGCTTCTCTCCTATCTTGTGGGTTCAAGGGATCCAAATCAGGTCATCAGGTTTGGTGGCAGGTGCAATTACCTGCTAAGCCAACTTGCTAGCCCCTAAGAATTTTGTTTGGTTTTTGTTTTATGAGAAAGTCTCTCTGTAGTTCCAGCTTGGCCTGGAACTCACTGTGTAGACCAGGCTGGCCTGGATCTCATAGAGATCTATCTGCCTCTGCCTCCCGAGTGCTAGGATTAAAGGTCTGCAGCACCATGCCCAGCTCCCCTAAGAATTTTTTGAGCAAGGCTGGGGGTTGAACCCAGGGCCTTGTGCTCTAAACAAGCTCTCTACAACTCAGCTGTGTCTCTAGCCCCTTTTATTTTTTATTTTGAGACAGGCACTGTGTCAAATTGCCTGGAACTCACAGTGGGCTGTAGTCCTCCCTCAGTCTCACAATTCACCCACCAAGGGAAAGAAAGGCTTTCAAGCCCTCACCACCCATCACCACTGGGCTTTGATGGACAGAAACCTCACTGAATGTCAAGGGCCCTGACCAGGGGCTGGAGGGCCTCTCAGGGGCTGTGGTTTCTTTTCTGTCTGTGTCGAAGTGGCCATGTTTTTGTTTACCCTCTCAGACACAGTTATGCCATCTGGTGGCCAAAATAAATCAGAACTGTACAATCCCCCTGGGGCTTGAGCAGGCCTGGCCACTTCCCTGTCCCGTGCCTTCCTGTCTCCCACATCAGCACCTACCTAAGGAGTGCCAACCGACCTTGATCATGACTGGATCCCTACAGGGGAAAGGTGAGGAATCCGGGCTGGGGCTGTAGCCCAGTTGGTAGAGTGCTTACCTAGCATGCCAGAAGCCCTGGGTTCAAGCCTCAGTGCTGCATAGGTGTGATGGTGCATGCCTGTAACCCAGCACTCAGGATGTGAGACAGGAAGATCTGGGGTTCAAGGTCATCCTCAGCTGCATAGTGTTTTTGAGGTCAGCCTGGGATATATGAGACCCTGTCTGAAAGAGGAGGAAGAGGGGAGGGGAGAGGGGGAGGGGAGGAGAGGGGGAGGGGAGGAAAGGGGGAGGGGAGAAGCGAGCTCTGTAAATTCCAGGCCAGCCTGCTCTACATAGTGAGTGCTTCCTGGCCAGCCAGGGCTACATAGTAAGACCCCCCATCTCAAAAAAGAAAAAGAAAAAGAAAGAAAAGAAGAGGGGCTGGTGAGATGGCTCGGTGGGTAAAAGTGCTTACTGCCCAAACTGACGATCTGAGTTTGATTGTCAGGACCTCTGTGTTGGAAGGAAAGAATTGATTTCCCTCAGGGGTCTTCTGACCTCCACTTGTATAATGTGGAACACGCAAAAAATAAATAACATGTCAGTTGGTTTTGTTTTTGTTTTTTTTTTTTGAGACAAGGGCTCCCTGTAGCCCCAGCCAGCTGGCCTGGAACTCCCTATGTAGATCAGGGTGGCCTCAATCTCACAGAGATTCTCCTGCCTCTGCCCCTTCGAGTGCTGGGATTGAAGGCACGTACCACCTGGTAATAAAATGTAATTTTAAAAAGAAAGGAAAGGCCTTTATTTCCAACACTTAGGAGGCAGGGGTAGGGGTAGGTAGATCTCTGTGAATTCCAGACCAGCTTGAGCTACACAGTGAGATCCTGGAGAGAGAGAGAGAGACAGAGAGAGAGAGAGAGAGGCTTGAGCTACACAGTGAGATCCTGGAGAGAGAGAGAGAGAGAGAGAGAGAGAGAGAGAGAGAGAGAGAGAGCGCCAAGCCGCTTTTCTCGCCTGTGGTATGGTGTCTCCAGATGGGAGGCCGCAGTCACTTGTGCACCTCTAACATATCTGACTAGAAAGGGAGAGATGGCCATTGGTGAGTAGGAATCACAATGTAACACCCAAAATAGAACATCCACAGCTGCTCCAGATGTGCTCTATCTGCTCTGACTGGAGTACCAGACCCAGTATCACTAGTCATCACCAGCAATCACCGAGAATCCTGGAGAGGCTGGAGGAACAGATCAATGTCGAGAACAACAGATCATTAGCCTTGACGTGACTGGAGGCAGAAATGCCTCAGGTGAGACCCCAGGGGTGTCTGTGGGTCTGGAGGACAGAATGCGGCAGGGCACGGCTGCGTGCACCTGCCGTCTCCACACTCGGGGACTGAGGCAGGAGGAATTTGAGGCCAGCTTGGGTTGTACAATGAGACCGTCTCCACCAGGGGGTGCTGGGAGCAAAGCAAGGGCAAATCACATCAGCTGGTCATTTCGAGCTCTCTCAGGGCCTCCTGCTGGAGAGCAAGGCCTGCCTTGATGACCTGACCCATCACCCCCTTATGGAGCAAATGCACTCGTGTCTTGCAGTGCCTGCAGAGACCAGAAAAGGATTGTTGGATCCCCTGGAACTGAAGCTATGGGCAGGCGTTAGCTGCTATGTGGGTGCTGGAAACTGAATCTGAGTCCTCTGCAAGAGCAGCCAATGCTCTTAACTGCTGAGCCATCTCTCCAGCCCCGTGTTTTGTTTTGTTTTTTGAGATAGGGTCTCACTATGTACCTCTCACTGTCCTGGAACTTGCTATGTAGACCAGGCTGGCCTTGAACTCACAGAGATCCACCTGCCTCTGGTTCTGTACATTATAAAGAGGGCACACTCAGCACGTACATGGCTGGCAGAGTGGAGAAATATTAAAACCAGTGGATTCTGACATTCCCACAAGAGGGAGGTGCATCTCTCCTCCGTCCCCCAGGCCTCACTCTGGCTTTATGGGTTTCTCCTCTAGTATCAGGTGTGCTAAAGCTTCCCACAAACCCTTTCCCAGAACAGAGGCGTGCATCCTTCCCACTTGGGCCTCTCCAAGGGTGGGCCACCTGCAACATTAAAATATACAACTGTCAACTTGAGACAAGAATCACCTGGGAGGAGCCTCAATGAGGGAATGTCTACGTTGAGTTGGCCTGTGGGCATGTCTGTGGGGGACTGTCTCGATTACATTAATTAGGTGGGGAGAGCTGCCCGTGGTGGATGTTGCCATTCCCTAGGCAGAGGATCCTGGACTACGTAAGGGTGGCAAACGCCATCTGAGCACTGGTGTTCATTCCTCTCTGCTCCTGATTATGGATGCCATGTGGCCAATTCTCCCAAGCTCCCCCACTGACCTCCCCATTGTGATGGACTGTGGTCTGGAACTGTGAGCCAGATCAACCCTTTATCCCTTAAGCTATGTCAGAGTATTTTATCAGCAGTAGGGAAAGAAACTGGGGCCTCATCCTGCTGCAGTTGACGTCAATGGCCAGATACCCATTCCCAGCTGCCTCCCAGACCACTCTAGACTCATCGACATCTTCAACCTGAACCTCAGGGAGTCACTCTTGTTCTAGGCCAATCACTTTTCCTAGGTCTTCTGTGTATGTGTGTATGAGGAAGTTCAAGTTCATGTCTTCACGCATGCATGGCAAAGCACTTTCCATTCCCCAGTTCCTTCCCCAGTCTTCAAATCCATCCATTTCCTCCTCCCCCAGCTCCTCTCCACTGGCTCCTGCCTGTGCTTCCTTTTTTGCTTTGACTGGTCCCTTCAACCTGATTCTCAAAGTTTTTGTTTGCTTTAATGTTCCTGACTTTAATTTTTAACACTACAGACCCTGTACCATCACTATAGACCCAGCTGTATAGATAAACCTCTCTCTCTCTCTCTCTCTCTCTCTCGATAGGGTCTCACTATATAGCCCTGGCTGTTCTGGAACTTGCTATGTAGACCATGCTGGCCTAGAACTCACAGAGAGCCTCCTGCCAGGTGCTGGGATTAAAGGCGTGTACCACCATGTCCAGCTTTCCTATTTTAAAATATTTATTATTTTTATTTTATGTGTATGAGTGTAATGTCTGCATGTAGGTAGGTGCTCCCGTGCCATACAGTGCTCACAGAGGTCAAAAGAGCGTTGGATCCCCTGGGACTAGACTTACAGGCGGTTGTTAGCCAACATGTGGGTTCTGGGAACCAAACCTGGGTCCTCTGCAAGAACAACTAGTGCTCTTAATCTCTGAGCCATCTCTCCAGCCCCACTAGCTTTTGTTTTTCATAATTCTTTTTTTTAATTTTATTTATTATTTTTATTTTATGAGTATGTGTGTATTGCCTGCATGTAGGTAGGTGCATGTAGGTATGTAGTGAAATGCCTGCGGAGGACAGAAGAGGCTGCCAGATCCCCTGGAACTGGAGTTGTGGACAGTTGTTAGCTGCCATGTGGGTACTGGGATTCGAACCCGGGTCTTCTGCAAGAACAATCAGTGTTCTTAACCGCTGAGCCATCTCTCCAGCTCCTGGCTTTTTTATTTTTAAGCTACATGTATATATGTGTGTGGCGTGGGGAGGTACACATACATGCAGTACCCATGGTAGTCACAAAGTGGCATCAGAGTCCTTAGAACTAGAGTTGCAGGTGGTTGTGACCAGCCAGTGTGGGTGCTGGGAACTGATCTCCAGTGCAGCAAGTGCTGTTCACCTCTGAGCCATCCCTTCAGCCTAACCTGTCTCCCAAGCTGCTTCTCATTCTCACACCTAACTGGCAGTGTAGAGGTCCACAGGCTAACACACCCTCTGAGCCTGCTCAGGCCCCACTCCATCTCTCTCACTAACTGGTGGGACCTGGCCACGCTTGTGAAAGAGAGTGCTAGAGCTCTTTCAGATTCTGAGTACCCGGACTTACCTCACTGATAAATAAATAGTTCGTGCTGGAGCTGGACTTACCTCACTGATAAATAAATAGTTCGTGCTGGAGCTGAAGCCAAGGAAGTCACTGGGCCACGCCCACTCCTTGCCTAAGCAGGTGTGAGCCTCTGACTCAGCCGGGCCCAGGGAAGAGTTATTCAGAGTTTCCTCATTAGACCCAGTGCTGAGTTATTTCATAGGGTGGGTTCCTCCTGAACAGGTGGGTCTTAACCACACCTTTTATTCCCAGGCCTAGACCTGTATGATGCAGGAGGCATTTCTAAGAAAATTATCCCCATGTAATTTAATGCATTGTGCTTGGTATGTATCTGTCTTCTCTCCATGTTATTTAAATGCACTGTGCTTGGTATATACCTGTTATCTCTTCCCAACCTCAATTTTTCAGTTAAATTCCATGAACAATCATGGAGCAAGTACGTGGGCCCAGGGTGAGGCTGAGCACAGTCCCCGCCATAAAGAACCTAAAGGCTGGTGCGGGGAGGGGCTGAGGCTAAAGCAAGCACAGACCAGCTTGCTAAAGCTCTCAAAAGTCATGGCCACTGAGTGCTGTGCGTTCCAGGGAAGGGAAAGGCTGAGATGGCCTGAAGGATAGATCAAATTTCAGGAAGTATCCCGAAATAGAAATAAGCAGGAAATAATGATGGAAGGATGGCACAAGGGAGATGCCGGGTGTGGCTGCGCACACCTTTAGCCCCAGCCCTCGGGAGGCAGAGGCAGGTGGATCTCTGTGAGATCAAGGCCAGCCTGGTCTACATAGCAAATTCCAGACCAGCTGGGGCTACAGGGAGACCCTGCTGGCCTCCAAGGACACCTGCACTCCCATGAACATATGCACACAGAGGCACACAAGCATTCACATAATTAAAGATTATTAAAATAATATTTAGGGGGCTGGAGAGATGGCTTAGTGGTTAAGAGCACTGGTTACTCTTGCAGAGGACCCAGGTTTGATTCCCAGCACCCACATGGTGGCTAACAACTGTCCATAATTCCAGTTCCAGGGGAATCCAACACCCTCTTCTGATCTCCATGGGCATTGCAAGACACAGGGGTACCTACGTACATGCAGGAAATACACTCCTACACATATAATAAAAATAAATAAGTAAAATGTAAAATAATATTTGGGGCTAGGGAGACAACTCAGTGGTTAAAACAACTGACTCCTCTTGCAGACCTAGGTTTGGTTTCCAGCACCCGCAAGGCAGCTAACAACCATCTATAACTCCAGTTCCAAGGGATCCAACACCCTCTTCTGGTCTCCATGGGCTCTGCACAATTTACATACATGCAGGCAAAACACTCATACACATAAAATAGATAAATACATTTAAAGTTTTTCAAAAATAACATTTGGTTTGCTTGCTTCAGAGATGTAAAGTAACATTCATTCGTTATCTCACAGGTTTTGGACAAGACACCACTGAGCAAAGGTGCCCGGTTCCTTCATCTGTTTGAGACAGGGTCCCACGTAGCCCTCGCTGGCCTCAGACTCTCTGTGCAGATAAGCCTGGCCGGGAACTCCTGGTCCATGGCTTCGCTCTCCCAAGTGATGGGATTGCTGGTATGAGCCTTGGGCTCAGCTGAGGACTCTGGAGCTTGGACTTTCCACACTCATTCTGGCTGTTGGGAAAGTTCAAGTCCCTGTGGTTGTAGGTTCCAAGGTCCCATTTTCTCCTTGGCTACTCAACTCTCAAAGACCAGCTATGTCCTCACTATGCTGGCATCTCAGACTGGCAGCTTCTTCAAAGCCAGCCAGGATAATATTACAGGAGGAAGGTAGATGGGATTTCAAGTACACCATGTGCTTGCAATATCAGTGGAGTTCAGAAGAGGGCATCAGATCCCCCTGGAACTAGAATTACAGACGGTTGTGAGTCACCATGTGAGTGCTGGGAACAGAACCAGGGGCCTCTACAAGAGCAAACAGGGCTCTTAACCCCTGAGCCATCTCTCCAGTCCCTTAATTTAATTTTATGTTTTTGAAACAGTCTTTAGTAGCCTAGGCTGGTCTCCAACTTACTACATAGCTGAGGATGACCCTGAACACCTGATCCTTCTGCCTCCCAAGTGCTGGGGTTATGGGTGTGCACCACTCCTGGCCATCAATATCAATGGATTTTTTTTTTTTTTGGGCAAATCAAAAACAAGAGAAACTATGAGATGAGATTACAGAGCAAACTTGTGTCACTGCTTTTGCATTTCGTCCACTGTGGTCACCACCAGCGCTTGCTGCTCCTCCATTCTCATAGGTGCCTTCTGCCTCCCAAGTGCTGGGGTTATGGGTGTGCACCACTCCTGGCCATCAATATCAATGGATTTTTTTTTTTTTTGGGCAAATCAAAAACAAGAGAAACTATGAGATGAGATTACAGAGCAAACTTGTGTCACTGCTTTTGCATTTCGTGCACTGTGGTCACCACCAGCGCTTGCTGCTCCTCCGTTCTCATGGGTGCTGCTCCTTTGTTCTCACAGGCGTCAAGGCTGCTCCTCCGCTCGCCCTGGGCTGAGGCCCCTCTTCTGCTCGTCTGGTGCTGAGGCAGCTCTTCTGCTTGCCCTGTGCTGCCTCCTGTCACCACTGCTTCTGCCCGGTCCCGGACCCCAGAGCTAGTGATCTGGTGCTGAGGCAGCTCTTCTGCTTGCCCTGTGCTGCCTCCTGTCGCTGCTGCTTCTGCCCGGTCCGGACCCCAGAGCTAGTGAGGAGACTGTATCAGCAGAGCTGCATTCAGACACAGGAGACCAGGTTCAATGATACAGGTCTGCTTTATTGCAGGAAGGCACAAGCTTATATAGGGGTAGTGATCCAATCACAGCACAGCAAGTAGGATACCTTATTAGCATAACAGGTTTAGCGCCCTATCACAGTACAGCAAGTAGGATGCCTTATTAGCATAACAAACTTAGCATCCTATTAGCATAACAGACTTAACATCCTATCACAGAATAGAGGGTAGGATGCCTCATTAGCATACTGGGTTTCAGATTACAGAGCCTGGATTCCTGGAAACCACATGACCTTGACAGTTGCAATATCACCTTAGGCTCAAGCCTGTCTCCCACAGTGCATAACCTCTGCCACGAAGCCGTTATTCCTAATTTGTTCTCTCATACCCTTCCTGAGATTCACATCAGATATTCAATTATAACTTTCAAAGTTGTGTGTTCTGAAGTCTCTGAGCTTGGCAATTGCCTTATGTAATATCACAGAAAGTTGTTGACATTTCTAAATCGGTGGGAATGACGATTCCAACTTGGTTTAGATTAGCATCAACTTAACTTGTAAGCAATACCCACTCTTGGGTGCCTATGAGGGTGTCCCAGGGGAGGGCGGAGTGCCGTGAGTCAGGAAGGTGTGCCATCCATGTGGGTATGCACCATCCAATTACCTGGGGACCAGGAGGGAAGAAAGGGGCAGAGAAAGTTCTCTAACACCATCTGTCTGTCTGTCTGTCTGTCTGTCTGTCTCCCACCTACAGATGAGAACAAAAGACACTGGTCAGGCAGTTTAGGAACAGGGACCCTGAAAGCAAACAGTTATGATTCCTGTCTTAGGCCAGAAATACCAGAAATTTTTTAAAAATTATGTGTAACTAGACATGCCAGCACATGCCTTTAGGCCCAAGACTTGGGAGGCAGAAGAAGAGGCAGATGGAGCTTTGTGAGTTTTAAGGTCAGCCTGGTCTATGTAGTGAGTTCCAGGTCACAGAGCTACAGAGTGAGACCCTGTCTCAAAAAAAAAAAAAGACTATGTGCTTGTGCACACACGTGAGCGCAGTGCCCAGAGAGACCAGAAGAGGGCATCTAATCACCTGGAGCTGGAGTTGAATGATTGAACCACCAAGATAGGTGCTGGGAATGGAACTCAAGTCCTCTGCAAGGGCAGTAGGCACTCTTAACCACTGAGTCATCTCTCCAGCCCCTACCAGAATTGGGAGGAGGGGTCTTTATATATATATATCTTTTTATGTGTATGAGTGTATTGCCTGCATAGGTACACCATGGCATGCAATGCCCTTGGAGGTCAGAAGAGGACATCAGATCCCTTGGAACTGGAGTTAGGACAGTTGTTAGCTGCCATGTGGGTGCTGGGAACTGAACCTGGGTCTCTTCAAGAGCAGCCAGTGCTCTTAACCACTGAGCATCTCTCCAGCCCTAATTAAGCTCTAAAACTCTCCCTCCTGTTGTTTATGAAACTCATTCTTAGAGTTCCCAAGACAAAGGACCCAGAATCCAATAGCCAGGGTGGCTTTGGAGGCCATTGGTTATCTGGGACCTCAGCCCCCCAAGTTATTGCTCACCTGATGCAGGAAAGTCTGTCACTCCCAAGGACTCCCTAGTTTTCCCCTGTGTCACTAACAAACTTCTTTCTTTCTTTTTGACAGTATCTCCCCATAGCCCCAGCTCTCCTGGAACTCGCCATGTAGACCAGGCTGGCCTTGAACTCACAGAGATCTGCCTGCCTCTGCCTCCTGAGTGCTAAGGACTAAAAAAATGTACCACTATGCCTGGCTATCTATCACCTATGCATCCATCCATCCATCCATCCATCCATCTTTCCTATCTATCCATCTATTTTTCTATTTTGTGTCTGCCCATCTATCTCCTATTGGTTTTGTCTGTGAAGAGCTGCATACCTACTACATTCCTCTATTTTGTGTCTGCCCATCTATCTCCTATTGGTTTTGTCTGTGAAGAGCTCTAATGCATACCTACTACATTTTGTTGGTTTATGGATAAACTGGGGGAAGTAGAGCGAAGATGTCGCTGTCACAGGTCATGCTCGTCACTGTATGGATTTTTTTTTAAAAAGTTACAGGCCAGGCGTGGTGGCACATGCCTTTAATCCTGTCACTCAGGAGGCAGAGGCAGGCAGATCTCTATGAGTTCAAGGCCAGCCTGGTCTACATAGTGAGTTCCAGGCCAGCTGAGGCTACAGGAAGACCCTGTCTCAAAAAGATCAAAAACAAAAGTTACTAAGTCTAATTTGGCACATCTTAATTATGTAGACCAGGCTGGCCTCAAATTCACAGAGATCCACCTGCCTCTGCCTCCTAAATGCTGAGATTAAAGGCATGTGCTACCGTACTGGCTCTCTTAATTTTTAAAGATTTATTTTTAGGGCTGGAGAGATGGCTCAGTGGTTAAGAACACTGACTGTTCCTGCAGAAGACTTGGGTTTGAATCCCAGCACCTACATGGCAGCTAACAACTGCTCTTAACTCCAGTTCCAGGGGATCCGACAGCTTCTTCTGTCCTCTCTGGGCGTTGCACGACACGGGTGCACTTACCTATATGCAGAGGTAATACATGCAAACACATAAAATAATAAATAAAATATTTTTAAAAGATTTATTTTTATTATGTGTGTGCCTGTGGCGGGGGTGGGGGGTACATGAGTGCAGATGACCTTGGAGGCCAGAAGAAGGCGCAGTGTCCCCGGGGGCTGGAATTATAGGCAGTTGTGAGACACCTGACATGGGTGCACTCCCTCTCACCCACTGAGCCGTCTTTCCGACTTTAAATCCTTACTGGAAGCTGTTGAGTTGTGAATGTTTGGTCTTCTGCTCAGAGGTTTATCTGCCACTATAACAAAGTAAAGATAAAAGGGTAAAAACAAGGACAGCTATAGAAAACAAATTTTGCAAACACGCTTTCCACCAGCTTTTTGGTTTATAAATTAAGAGAAATTCTACTATGGATTCCAGGTCACTGGCCCTATTTTACTCTCAGCTATTCTGGATTGTTCTAGTGATGGTGGTGAGTTTTTCTCATCTATACAGACACTGCCGACTAGTGGCAAGGTTCAGCAGCCACTAAACCCAACTCTGGAAATAAATAGGAATTGGGGACAGGAGTTGGGGAGGCATCTCAGTTGGTAGAGTGCTTAGACTTGATTCCTAGCTCCATAAACCATCAGGCACACCTGTAATTGGGAGGCAGAGGTGGGAAGATCAATCAGAAGTTTAAGGTCATCCTTGGCAGGAGACCTTGTCTCAAAAAGAAAAGAAAAAAAAATAGACAATGGTGGTTTATCAAATAACCAGTTCATCAAATCTGTAGGTACCTTGGTGCGCAAACCCCATGACAATAGCCAATTACTGACTGTATTTTTTTTTTTCTTGACATAGTTTCATGTAGCCCAGGCTGGCCTAGTACTTACACTGTACCTTAGGCTGGTTTAGAATTCCTGCTCTTCCTGTCTCTGCTTCCAGAGTGCTGGGATTAAAGGTGTATACCACTATGCCTGGCCGAAAATAACAACAATCTTTTTTTTGTTTGTTTTTTTGGGCACAGGGTCTCCCTGTAGCCCCAACTGGCCTAAAACTGACTATGTAGACCAGGCTGGCCTTGAACTCACAGAGATCTGCCTGCCTCTGCTTTCTGAGTGCTGGGATTAAAGGCATGTACCACCACGCCTGGCCTACAGTCTTTTTTTTTTTTAAAAAAAAACATGTTTGAGTATTTTCCTGCATGTATGTAAGTGCACCAGTGAGTACAGTGCCCACAGAGACCAGAGAAGGGCATCAGACCCCTGGAACTGGAGTTACAGATGGTTGTTAGCTGCCACGTGGGTGCTGGGAACTGAACTCAGGTCCTCTGTGAGAACAGCCACTCTTAAAATCAATGATGAGATGTGATTCTCATTTTCAGAGAGTGACAGCCCAGGTCACTCCTAGTTATTAGATGCAGATCATGGACACATCCAATAGCACAGAAGCTCTACTGGTGAACCCTCGTTAAGAGCTACAAATACTACCAATTATAACAGCCATCTTAAATTCGGAAGTGGAGAGTGCAGATGAGGACTGTATTCCTTAAGACACTGTTTCTCAGAAATCACTGGATGGTCAGGTATAGTGGCCCACAGCTTTCTTTAAACCCAGCACTTGGGAGGCAGAGGCAGGTGGATCTCTGTGAGTTCAAGGCCAGCCTGGTCTACATAGTGAGCTCCAGGACAGCTGGGGCTACAGGGAGACCCTGTCTCAAAAAACAAATCACTGGATCTGACCAAAACCTTATGTTTACAGTTTTCTCCAGTTTTCTGGAAGTGGAGGCAGGAGGATCACAAATTCAAGGCCAGCCTGGTCTACATAGTGAGTTCAAGACCAGCCTGTACTTCATTAGTCCATGTCTCAAAAAAAGCCCCAAACTAAACAGGGCCAGTAAGATGGCTCAGCAGGGACAGGCACTTGCCACCAAGCCTGGTAAGAACAGATTCCAGCAAGTTGCCCTCTGACCCCCACGTGTGTCATGGCACATGTGTACACACATGTACAAAATCAACTGTGAAAGGAAAGTTCCCAAAAGGAACTCCTGCACCTTGGACTGAACTTCTGCAAGGCTCACCAACCAATTAGCACTCCAGAGACTGGAGAGTTTGGAATGTTGCAGGTCCAGAGTCTAATTACCTTTTATCTCGGGCCAGCTTTACCTCCTAAACAGCCACTCCTTACCCACCTCTGTTTCCGATCTAACAGCCTGTGACTAACAGATAAAACCCTTTTAGAATGTATTAATTTAGCAGACCACCAGGTCTCACCAATCCAAAAGCTAAGAATGTCATCAGATAACATCTGAGACTTACAGTAAGAACCCTCCCGCTTTGCCGTGACCCACCTACTGAATGTATCCACCGATGTATTTGAAGTGTCTTGATTTATGACTTTTCTTTGTTCTGTTACTATAAAAACCCTGTAAAACTGCTTTCACACTGGAACATAGAATTTGGGGGTAACCTGAATCTGTGTTCCCGGGCCATGGTCACTCGTATTTGGCCCCAGAATAAACTATCTCTTATCCCCTTTGAGGTGAGAGTTATACTTTTGTGTCGACAAAATAAATGGTAGAGGTACTTGCTGCCAAGCCTGCCAACCTGAATTAGATTCCTAGAACCCACATGGTGGAGGGAGAGAACTGACTCCTCCACACATTGGGTTCCAAGCTTCCACACTGGGTGTCATGCATTAAATAAATAAATAAATAAATAAATAAATAAATAAATAAATGTAATAAAAACAAAACAAAAAAGCTAATAGGAATATGAAATCAATAATCATGAGTGTGGGGGCTGAGGAGATGGCTCAGTGGTTAAGAGCACTGGCTGCTCTTGCAGAGGACCCAGGTTCAGTTCCCAGCACCCACATGATGGCTAACTCCAGTCCCAGGGGATCCAATGTTCTCTTCCCACCTCCATGGTCACTACATGACATGGATGCACTTACATACATGCAGGCAATACACTCATACACAGAAAATAAAAATAATAAAATATTTAAAAAATAATCATGAGTGTGAGGAAGAGTTCCCCAACATTTTCAAGTCGTGACACACACAGAAAATAATATCTGTGCAGACACTGGCAGAAAATGTGAGACATGCTCAGCTGAACCCCCAGAGGCTAAAGAAACCAAGATTTTGTTTATACTCAACTGAAACCTGCTGGGGAAAAAATGCTGACAGGCCCTGAACCACTGCAAATGGCTTGGAGCATTCCGAGAATTCCAGCACTAAGTCCACAAAAATAGCTTCAGATTCTGATGTGTCAACAGACAGGAGGGAGGAGCCAGAGATCTGCCTCCGCTGGAATGCTTGCCTAGAACACAGGCCGCCCTGGGTTCCATCCCCGGGACTGGATAAAACCAGGCATGACAGTCACACCTATGATCCCAGCAGTTGACGTCTGGAGGCAGCAGGGTAAGTTCGAGGTTATCACGGACTACCTGTTAATTCTGAGGTCAGCCCCTGCTACTGAGACCCTGACATAAATAATAAGCCAAGTGTGGTGGCACAGGCCTTTAATCCCAGCACTCAGGAGGCTGAGGCAGGCTCTCTGAGATTGAGGCCAGCCTGGTCTACATAGTGCGTTCCAGACCAGCTGGGGCTACAGGGAGACCCTGTCTCAAAAAGACCCCCCAAAAAATTTAAATTTTTTTTTATTATTATTATTTTGATGTGTACATGTGTGTGCCCGAGTGTGTGTATGTGCACCACACGCCTGCAGTGCCCTCAGAGGTGAGCTGCCACGTGGTACTGGGAACTGAATCTTCGTCCTCTCCAAGTGCAGGAAGTACTCTTAACCGCTGGGCCAGCCTTCCAGTCCCCCTTGTTAACATCCTTCCAGTAGGGTGTGGAGACCCTGGGGAGTTTGCACATCAAATCACCACTGGTCAGGCTGACCTCCTCTGCCACCTTAACCACAGGGCATCTCTCACAGGCCTTTGTGTATACATGAAGGAAATGAAGATCTGGGACAGGAGTGTCTCTGTCCTGACACCCTCCCTCCCAGGGTAAGCTTGGTGGCAGAGCTGCTATTTGCTTTGGAAAGATCCTAAAAAACTTAAAAGGAAAAAGAAGCTTAGAAATAAGAGGAGCTGGTAAAGCCTGGTCTACATTGGAGTTCCAGATCAGCCAGGACCACATAGTGGGGCATGAAGGAAATGAAGATCTGGGACAGGAGTGTCTCTGTCCTGACACCCTCCCTCCCAGGGTAAGCTTGGTGGCAGAGCTGCTATTTGCTTTGGAAAGATCCTAAAAAACTTAAAAGGAAAAAGAAGCTTAGAAATAAGAGGAGCTGGTAAAGCCTGGTCTACATTGGAGTTCCAGATCAGCCAGGACCACATAGTGGGGGGGGGTGAGAGGATGCCCTCTTCTGCCTTCCTCAGACATTACACAACATGGTTTGCCCTTACATGCAAGCAATATATTTATATACCTAAGAGAGATAGAGAGGGAGAGGGAGAGAGAGAGGGGGAGGGAGAGGGGGGGGCTGGTGTGTATAGATATGCATTTAAAGTATTTTATTTATTATTTTTATTTTTTATGTGTCTGAACATATTGCCTGCATGCATGTAAGTGTACCCATGTTGTACAATGCTTGTGAAGGCCAGAAGAGGACACTGGACCCCCTGGAACTGGAGTTATGGACAGTTGTTGCTCATCAGAGCCCTGGTGCCCACTCAAGGGTCCATATATCAAACATGGTTGGTGTTAGATTTAGGGGAACAGAAAAGGAGTTTACAGTTAAGAAATAAGAACCAGGGCCAGACCTGCGACAGGCAAGGGTGTGTCCTTTATTAAGAGGACACAACAGAGCTGGGCGTGGTGGTGCACACCTTTAATCCCAGCACTCGGGAGGCAGAGGCAGGCAGATCTCTGTGAGTTCAAGGCCAGCGTGGTCTACATAGTGAGTTCCAGGACAGCTGGGGCTAGAGGGAGACCCTGTCTCAAAAAGACCAAAAAAAAAGGAAAAAAGAGGACACAACGGAGCACAGAAGGCTTCCCTCATGAAGAAGGCGTCTGCATCAAAGGGAGGGGCAGTTTCCACTTCATAGGAATTCTGCTGCTGGAGTTTACCGGATGCTGGGGTCTGGTGTCCTTGATTGAGGGTCTTCCTCCCAGGATTATTTTCTCAGGCAGGCGAGCATCTTAGGGTGCCAGAGAAGACAGGTGGGCTCCATAAACAGTCTCCTTCATTCTGGGAGTGACCAGTTGATAAGGCTTGAGCAAGGCCAGGCAGCCAATTTAGGGCCAGTTGACCACTTTAAGGGATTTATGGTTATATTGCTTTCCTAACTAGGCTCAAGGCTCTTCCCACATTCTATCAGTTGGCAAATGTGTAGGTGGCGGAATGGAAACAAGTCGGGCTCCGTGTTGGGGATGTTAGTCCCTGCTCCTCCTGACCAGAGGTGAAGAAACAACACAGCCTTCACATCATCCACCAACTGACACCTACAGGAATGTAACAAGCCGCCGCCCTTCCCAGGCAGGCTTGCTGGTTTCGCCTCCCCCCCCCCCCCCCGGGTTCCCCCCCCCCCCCCCCCCAGTGTGTTTTCTCAGCAGCCTCCTCCGTCCTGGTCCTGTCTGGACAGTGCATCCTTATGAACCTGGCAGAGTGGCTGATTGCCACCTCTCATGCCACCGTCCTCTCCAGGGCAATGGCGTCAACCCGTCTATGTGGAAACACTTCTTCAGGCCTCTGGCACCACGTGACCGTTTGGTTAACAAGTACTGGTAGAAGCCAGTTGGTAAGGTTTTTAGAGACAACTGCTTTTCTGATTACAGAGAGACAAGAAACAAGGACCAGACCTGTGGTGACTCTTAGCAGCTGCACCGGGCCCAGCCCACCTAGTCTTGAACGTGAGAAAAGTCAATATACATATTTGTCAGTCATTGCTTTTTAAAATTATTATTATTGGGCTGGAGAGATGGCGCAGTGGTTAAGAGCACTGGCTGCCCTTAACCAGAGGACCTGGGTTTGATTCCTAGCACCCACATGGTGACTAACCACCATCCATACCTCTGGTTCTAGGGGATCTGACGCCCTCCTCTGACTGCCACAGGCATCACACAACACAAGTGTATTTACATACACCCAGGCAATACACTCATAGGCATAAAATAAAAATAAATAAAAATTAACTGGGTTGGAGGAAAGATGGAGGTTGTAGGGGAGAATTGTGCTGGATAGCTTTGGTGTCACCTTGACACACCTGGGTTGGGGGAGCCTCAATTGGGGAATTTCCTCCATAGGACCTACCTGTGGCCATGTCTGTGGGGGATCCTCTTGATTGTTGAGTTATGTGGGAGGGCCCAGCCCACTGTGGGTGGTGCCACCCCTGGGCAGGTGGGCCTATGTTGTATAAGAAAGCAGGCTGAGCAGGGGCCAGAGGAGTAAGCCAGTAAGCAGCGTTTCTCCATGGCCTGTGTTCCAGCTCCTGCCTCTAGGTTCCTGCCCTGAGTTCCTACCTTGGGCTCCCTGTTGAACTGTGACCCGGGAGACCTAAGACAAATAAACCCTTTCCTCCCCGAGTTGGTAGTTATCAGAGTATTTTGCCACAGCAATGGAGAAACAAGCTAGGACAAGGATCATATAGAAATCTACTACTTTATAGCTAACTAAAAAATAATAATTTTAAAAAAGAAAGGACTGGAGAGATGGCTCAGCAGTTAAAAACACTTGCTGCTCTTTCAGAGGATGAGTTTGGTTCCCAGCAGCACATCAGGTTGCTCAAAAAAAATTTAACTCTAGCTCCGGGGCATGCAACACCCTCTTCTGGTCTCTTAGGACACCAGAGAGACCCCCACACACACAGCATATACAGATACAACGTACATATAAATAAAAAAATTAATCTTTTTTTACAAAAGAAAGGAGCTTGAACAGAGGTGCCCACATGGGTGCACGCTGCTCCCAGAGCCACGGGTTATAAAATTAAAATGGCAATACTGATGTGAGATACTTCCCTCAACAAGAAGTTGTTGGCCAGGCCCCCCCCCAAACAACCCAGCCTGCGGTCACTGCCCTTGGTCGCCCACCAGAACCAGACAGTAAGTCTGACTCTATTGCTGAAGACACTCACACTCAAGACACCGAGAAATCAAGGTGGAACAGAGCAGCAAGCTTCCTCCC
The DNA here is from genome assembly GCF_000622305.1 of Nannospalax galili. Lineage (NCBI taxonomy): Eukaryota > Metazoa > Chordata > Mammalia > Rodentia > Spalacidae > Nannospalax > Nannospalax galili. Next base: position 325,537 of record NW_008344843.1, on the reverse strand, counting down.
TCCTGTTGAGTGCTCATAGCCGGAAGGTGCCGTGTAGGCTGTTGAGGAAGAAAAGTCACCAGTGGTCTTATACAACTGTGAATGTGGCATGCCTCAAAGAGGACCTACAGCCCAGTACGGTGGCGCACACCTGTAGTCCCAGCACTGGGAGGCAGAGGCAGGTGGCTCTCTGTGAGTTCGAGGCCAGCCTGGTTTATATAGTGAGTTCCAGGCCAGCTGGGGCTACAGGGAGACCCTATCTGAAAAAGACCAATAAAATAATTAATTAATTAATTAATTAATTTAAAAAATCCAACCTACTGGGCAAGGTGTCACTGGAGCAATAGTAATGTGCTGTTTGGGGGATAACCAATCACTTTTTCTTGGATTTGAGGCCTGCTCCACAGGAATGAAGGGCCAGTACTGTAAACCTGTCAAAACCCTGGGGTAGGTCAAGGCTGTAGGGGGCAATCTACAGCTGATGCTTGCTAACCGGTCACGTCGTTGAACATCTTCCAAAGTCTGTGTTTACACTGATAGTTAGTGCGGCTTTCAACCTTGATCAGAGAAGCCTCTATTTGCAGTGGACAAGTTACCGCAGAGACTCCTAACCAAAGTGTGAGAATAATGACTGTTGAGTGCTCGGCCCTGAGTGGGATGTTGTGAAAGCGGGAATGGGAAGCCCGTGAGGGCTAGAGGATGGGGAGGAGGACATGAGGCGCTGTGCTCTGGGCATGACATGGTCATGCAATCACGAACACCTGCACATGCACACATACACAGTCATGCAATCACATACACACACTCACAATGGGAAAGGAGGAAGGAACTGCTTGGGAAGAAGGGGGTCAGCAGGAGTGGGAGAGGCCAAGAGAAGGTAATGAGAGGTGACTGCAATCACCGTGCCTTGTGTACGTGTATGAAAGTGTCAAACATAAAGGATTAGTCCGGATGGGGGAGGGGGGTATAATGGTGATTAAGATGTTTTATATGAAATGCACAAAAATTCACTAAAATTATACACTAAAAAATCCATATTCAAAAACCAATGACTTGTGTTTTAGTTTATTTGTAGCCTCAGCTGGCCTGGAACTCACAGACAGCCAAAGGCCTGGGCCTCCCAAGTGCTAGGATTAAAGGCGTGCACCACCACGTCAGCTTTTCTTCCACTTTTATGTGGGTTCTGGGGTTAGGGTCAGGGTCAGGGTTCAGGGTCAGGTTGTGTAGCAACCACCTTTACCCAATGAGTCATCCACCAGCCCCAAGATTTTTGTTTTTGTTTTTTTCAGACAGGGTCTCCTGTAGCTCAAGCTGACCTTAAACACAGGCCCCTCCCTCCTCCTCCTCCTCCTCCTCTTCCTCCTCCTCCACAGCACTGGGGTCACAGGGGTGCAGTCCCACCCAGCTGCGGACTGACCCAGGTCTTTGTGCTCACTAGCCAAGCACTCTCCAACTGAGCTGCATCCTATTTGGGGTTGGTTGTTGCTGTTGTTTTTTTTTTTTTGGAAACAGGCTCTCATATAGCCCAGGCTGGTCTCAAATGTACCATGTAGCAAGGATGATCTTGGACTTCTAATCCCCCTGCCTCCACTCCCAAGTGCTGAAATTCCAGACCAGAGCCACCATGTCGCACCCTAGGGTTTGTTTTTGCTTTTTCTGCACTGGAGATTGAACCTAGGGCCTTGTGCTTCCTAGACAGGCACTCTACCGCCAACCTCTGCTCCCACCCCCTATTTGGTTTCCCTGTAGCCCCAGCTGTCCTGGAACTCACTATATAGGCCAGGCTGGCCTTGAACTCACAAAGATCCACCTGCCTCTGCCTCCTGAGTGCAAGGATTAAAGGTATGAGACACCACGCCCAGCAAGAAGGATTTATTTTACACTGTCATAAGCCCTCCGAGTTGTCAGGTGTGATCTGGGCACACGGGGACCCACAGATAGTTCTTCCTAATTTGGTGACAGCATCAGATGTCCCTCCTACGGGAAATTAAAACGAGGGCAAACTGGGGGCGGACACTGACAGGCCGAGGACAGACAAGACACTGCAGAGGCAATGTGTGCATGAGTTGTGAGCTGGACTGGACTGTGCTAAGTGCCCCTCGCTGTTGTCCAGGCAGTGCCCAGGTGAGCTGGCTGACTCACTCAGAGCTGCATGTCCGGAGAGTCGGCTCCTCAACAGAGCAGCGTGGTCTCAAGGGTAGATGGGACGCAGTACATCTTCAGCTTACTCTCGTTGGGTCAAATGCCGGAGATTGGAGGAAAGCAAAAGAAAAGGGTTGGGTGATGCCTTGCAAGGCAGTGGCTTTCAGGACATGTGGAGCCCACCTACTGGGGTGGGATGAGAGCGGTGGGATGGTGCTACTGGTGGCTTGGTTTGGTTTTCTAAGACCATCTCTCTGTGTAGCCCTGGTTGGCCTAGAACTTGCTCTGTAGACCTGCTTAGTTTTGTAATTCCTGCACTTGAGAGATGGAGGCAGGAGGATGGTGGGTTCAAGGCCAACCTCAGTTACACAGTGAGTTTTGAGGCCAGCCTGGGCTGTGAGAGACTGTGTCTCAAAAATCCAAAACCAAAAAAACAATGCAGTAGCTTGTGGCAAGCTTCCAGACCTCTAAGATAACAGCAAGGGACCACCACACCCTACTGCAGGTGTGCCTGAGCACTTAACAGTTGCCTATCATGTGTGAGGCCCTGCGTTCAATGGGGGGGGAGGAATCCTACTAGCACAAGTTTGGCAACAAAGGGCCCCTTTTGGGCAAATTAGAAAGAGCAGCCCCTTCCTTCCTCCAGGCAGGCAGCCTTTGAGCCTGAGTCCGGACTGGCATTCAGTCTGGCTCACCAGACTCTGCTGGAGTCCACGGACAGGGTAGGAGGCGTGTTGAACCCTCCTGGTGACCCAGGTTATCTGTTGGGACACATTTGACACTGAAAGCATTTTCAGTTAGGGACATCAGCCTTGGAAGAGAAGAGGAAAGGTTTGGGGGAGGGTGTCTTCCTCTCGCTCTCTGCCCTTTCTGTGATGTGTGGCACAGGTCCACACACAGGCTCACACACAGCTGGAGCCTGTCCAGTGTAAACCTCCAAATGTTCCAAGAGCAATCCCAATTCCTAAAAACAGGACATTTGGCAAGTGAAGGGGGTTCTTACAACTCACTGTTCCTGAATTATATGCAAATTACATCTTGGAAATCCAACAAACAGGAAGAGTGGGATTAAGTAACTGGAGTTTGGCAGTGTTCAAGGATGTTCGTGTGACCCCATCCCAAGAATAAACATCAAGGCAAGCCCAGGACAAGGTGGCGAGAACGCCTGTGTGATCCTCAAACAGGGAGGGGAGCCTTCGGGGTGGTTGGGGGCAGCAGATCCAGCATCCATTCACTGCTTCCTTGATGTGTGTATATGTATGCAGTGTGGGGGGGGTGTGGATGTGTTCCTGGGTGTGTGCATGTGGATCCAGCATCCATTCACTGCTTCCTTGATGTGTGTATATGTATGCAGTGTGTGTGGGGGGGTGTGGATGTGTTCCTGGGTGTGTGCATGTATGCATGCAGGTGCTCCTGCATGTGGGGTCAGAAGTCAATGTCTGGTGTCTTCCTCTACATATCTCCGTCTTATTGAAAAGGAGGAGGAAAAGGAGGAGAAGGGGAAGAGGAGGAAGGAGAGGAGGAGGGAGAGGAGGAGGGAGAGAGGAGGGGGAGGAGGAGGGGAAGAGGAAGGGGGATACCCTGAAGAAGGGCCTGGCATGGTGGCCCATGCCTGTAATCTCCCAGTACTGAGAAAGGAGACTGAGGCAGGATTGCTTTTAGTCTAAGGCCAGCCTGGAGAGAGAGAGAGAGAGAGAGAGACAAGGAGAGAGGAGAGAGAGAATATAAAGATAGTGAGATGAAAAAATAAAAAATATATGGAATGAAAAATGATAAATTGACTTGGAAAATATTGGGAGTGAAGAGAAAGGCAGGTAGAGAAGAAAGAGAGAAGGTCGGGGGTAGTTCTGAGGAGGCAGGAGGGGGTTCTGAGGAGGTGGGGGTTCTGAGGAGGCAGGTGGTGGGGCTGCTACTGGTAAACGGAGACAGTTTGGTCACTAGACAGAGATGGAAGCGCAGGACTGGAGAGAGGACGTGGCTCCACAGGGAGCAAGGGGAGCCCAGAAGCATCTCAGCCCTTGGTCATCAAGTTCCTTCACCGGTCAGGCAGCTCAGGCCCTGATTGTGCGCCTGCTGTTGGTCATCCACTTCCTGGTCGGTCTCACCCCCTCCTCTTCTCACCTCCTCCCTGCTGTACCTGCTGACGCTGGGCCAGGGGGTCAACCACCTTCAGCCGAAGCCTGAACCATGCGTGGTTCAGCCAAGAAGCCGTGACAGTCAGAAGAGGGCACAGCAGAACTTCATGTCAGACAACTGTTCCTAAACCTGTCTCCCCCAGAGTGAGCCTCTCTGGGTATTTCTTACCACTCTGCGAAGGAAGACACGTTTATCTTCACTTTGATCAGCAGCTGACGCCTCTCAGATCAGGCTGTCTTCGTTCCTGTGATCACAGTGAGGCCGGAGTCTTAGCTAATGAGGGCAGGGCCTTGGTGGATTGTTACCTCCTCCCCCACATACACGAACATTCTCCACATACACTGAACCCGTAACACGGCATCTCTTCTCTAGTTGGGCATAGGGAGCATGTATATACGGCCTGTGGACCCCTTACTGGTTTGACCTGTAATGCACTGAAAAGTGACCAATCTCAATAAAGATGCCCTCAGACTCCGTCCAATTGCTGCTGTAAGATCCATAAACACAAGGCTGGAGCTATGGCTCAGCGGGTGAGAGCACACACTGCTGTTGCAGAGAACCGGAGTGTGGTTCCCAGCACCCACATCAGGCAACTCACAATCTCCTGTAGCTCTAGCTCCCCAGGATCCGACACCCTCTTCTGGCCTCTGCAAGCACTCTCACTCATGTGCATAGTCACACACATAAGGACATCACTTATAAAGAAGACACATAAAAGCCCCTGTGCCGGGCTGCGCTGTCCTATTCCTTTCCTGGAGGTCCTCCAAATCTCAGGAGTCTCTCACTTTTCCTTAACAAATCTACATTCAGGGCTGGACAGATGGCTCAACAGTTAAGAGCATCCACTACACTTGCAGAGGACCTGGGTTTGGTTCCCAGCACCCCCCATATGGCAGCTAACAACCATCTGTAACTCCAGTTCCAAAAATATGATGCCCTTTTCAGACCTCCACAGACACTGCATGATGCTGGCAGACATGCACTGGTGTACATGCAGGCAAAATACTCATATGCATAAGAAAAAAAGATGAGGGAATTAAACATAATTTTCCTCCAAAAAAATAAAAAAAAAATGAAAATTTCAAATCCACATTCGTTGGCTGGAGAGATGGCTCAGTGGTTAAGAGCACTGGTTGTTCTTACAGAAGACCTGGGTTTGGTTCTCAGCACCCACACAGCAGCTACAACCATCCATAACTCCAGTTCCAAAGGATTTGACACCCTCTTCTAGCCTCTTCAGGCATTGCATACATGTGGTACACTTACGTACATGCAAGCAAAACACTCATACATGTTGGGGAACCCTGCTGTTAAGGTTGGCTCCTTTCTCAGCAGGGGCTTCCTGACTGACTTACCTGGAAAGTGCCTCCAAGCACGGATGCCTGACCTTATTCAGAACGTGACCTTTGGCATAGCTATCTGCAATAAAACTGCCCCCAGGTTTTTTCTATATGATAATTAGGCATTGCCCTATAGCCAGATGATAGGATCCCACATGTAAATAAAGCATACTATGAGCACCTATCAGCTGAGGCTTTGGCTGCTGCCTCCACACTATATTTTCCCTAAACCCCACTGAATAAACGGAGCTGTTTCACTGAATCTGGAGCTGTTTGCATCACTGAACCTGCCTCTGCAGAAGGGCTTTCTTCCGTCAGTGCTCACTGGCTGTCCTGACCCCGTTTGTCGCTTCTGCTCCTTTTGTTCTCATGGATTGATGGCCAATGACCCACAAGGGGAGGGAGAGACCCCACAGCACACACTAAATAAAATATATATTTTTTAAATATATATTCTTGCCGGGCATGGTGGCACACGCCTTTAATCCCGGCAGAGGCAGGTGGATCTCTGTGAGTTTAAGGCCAGCCTGGTCTACATAGTGAGCACACACATACACACATATACACACCACATACACACACATAGACACACACAGACACACGTACATGCATACACATAAACACACACATATACACACACATATACACACATACACACACATACACACATACACACACACATACAATTACAGACACATACAAACAGACACACACATACACACACACAAATAGATACTTACACATACACACATACACATATATACACACACATACACACACATACATATACACACATATTCACACACATACAAACACACTCATACACATACAGACACATACACACACACACATACACACACACATACACACATATACACACATATACACACACATATATACACACATACACATACATACACATATATACACACATACATACACACATATACACATATATACACACACACATACACACATATATACACACATACACATACATACACATATATACACACACATACACACATATACACATATACACACACACATACACACATATATACACACATACATACACATACGTATATACACACACACACATATATACACATATATACGCACATACACACTCATACACACACATACACACATATACACATATACACATACACATTTATAAACACACATACATACATACACACACATACACACACACTCATACACACATATACACAATATACACATATACACATACACATTTATAAACACGCATGCATATATACACACACATATATATACACACACATACACACACACATACACACACATACAGACATACACATACACACATACACATACACAGACACACACATACACACATATACACCCACACACACATATACACACATACACCCACACACATACACACACATGCATACACATACACACACTCATACACACACATAAACACATATACACACATACACATTTATAAACACACACATACACACATACATACACACATACACACATACAGACACACATATACACACACACATACACACACACACACACACACACACACACACACTCCCACTCTACCCCTTGTCCGTGTCTTCTTACTCCTCTTGAACATGAGACAGTGAACTTGGAAGCCATTGATCATCCGGCACCCTAGTCCCCAGCTAAGCTCACTATGCCTGTGGCTCCTCCACAACCCACTTCAGTAGGATATGCAGGTGTTTTCCCTACAAAGGAAGGGCTGTGGAACTGAAGAGTCCTCTCCTGGCCACAGACCTCACTGCCCCACAAGGCCACATCCTTCCCAGGCTGCCTTATCCTGAATGGCACTCAAGTCCTCCCCAGGCCTGAGGGCATCTGTTTCCTTCTGCATCTGTGGTTCCCCCTAAAAGCCAGTCCCCTTAGGTCCCTGGGGCGCCTCTCTGAATGCCTCCTTCACAATTGGCTTGCTTGTACAGGTCAAACAACAGCTGAGAGAACTTTGAGAATGGAGCTGGAAGGTTCAGGGAGGACAGGTGAATTCCAGCTGCCTAGGAATGTGAACCCACGTTACCTTCTGACCACGGGTGTCTGGAACAGACAACTGCATTTTGCCCAGGGTCTATAGGTGCATGTCATAGGTCTAGGCTTTTCTGGACATTTTACTAAGTGTACACATTCTTTTCTTTATCTACTAATAGTTCCGTAGCCCCAGCACACAGTACCTGTTCTCAGCTGCAAAGGAAGTTTCCCCACAAAGGACTTTCTACTGCTTTGTAATAAACCAGCACTGTTTGTTCAGTGTGAGCTCTCTGATCGGGTGCTCTCTGGATCTGTGTTGCCCGAACCATGCTTAGAAGACCCAGCAGTTAAGAGCACTTGCCGCTCTTCTAGAGAACTTGAGTTTAGTTCCCAGCACCCACATCAGATGGCTCACAACCACCTGTAACTCAGCTCCAAGGGATCTGACACCCTCTTCTGTACTGCATAGATACCCACATGCATGTAGCACACATACAAAATAAAAAATAGAGCGGGGCATGGTGGCACATGCCTTTAATTCCAGCACTCAGGAGGCAGAGGCAAGTGGATCTCTGTGAGTTCAAGGCCAGCCTGGTCTACATAGTGAGTTCCAGGCCAGCTGGGGCTACAGGGAGACCCTGCTTCAAAAAGATAGATAGATAAATAAATAAACAAACAAACAAACACTACATAGTGAGTTCCAGGCCAGCTGGGGCTACAGGGAGACCCTGTCTCAAAAAGATAGATAAATAAACAAACAAACAAACAAACAAACAATAAATAAATAAATAAATAAACAAATAAAATCTGTTTTTTAAAGACCTCCAAATAAGGCTGGAGAGCTGGCTCAGCGGTTAAGAGCACTGTCTGCTCTTGCAGAGGACCCAGGTTTGAGGAGTTCCAGGCCAGCTGGGGCTACAGGGAGACCCTGTCTCAAAAAGATAGATAAATAAACAAACAAACAAACAAACAAACAATAAATAAATAAATAAATAAACAAATAAAATCTGTTTTTTAAAGACCTCCAAATAAGGCTGGAGAGCTGGCTCAGCGGTTAAGAGCACTGTCTGCTCTTGCAGAGGACCCAGGTTTGAGTCCCAGCACCCACATAGTGGCTAACAACTGTCCATAACTCTAGTTCCAGGGGATCTGATGCCTTCTTCTGACCTCCATGGGCATTGCATGACACTGGTGCCCTTACACACATGCATACAATACACTCATACACATAAAATAAGAATAATAAAAAATAAACTACTTTAAAAATATTTTTAAAAGTCTTTCACATGTCCACGTTTTCTGAGATTAGAAAGGTGGACAGAGATTTGATAATGGGATGGAAAGGTTCAGATATAAAGGATGGAGGAAGGCAGGCACATATAACTACCCAGCTCAGTTCAGACCAGAAAGAGTAAGTGTCCAAAACCTCACTGGTAGGAAACAGAAGAAGAAACTGAGTCTACCGTGTCTCACTCTGAACTCTCACCTGAGCTGGTGAGTATTCATTGTCAACTTGGCACAACTTAGAATCACCTGGGAAGAGTCTCAGAGAGAGATTGCCTTCATTGGGTTGGCTGTGGGTACGTCTGTGGGGAACTGTCTTGGGTTCATTGATGTAGGAAGACCCAGCGCACTACGGGAAGCACATTCCCTACGTGGGGGGCTCTGAGCCGTACAGGAGTGAAGGAATCAAACTGAGCAGGAGCCAGGAGAGCTCTTGACTGTGGATGTGACAATAACAGAAGCTAAAACAATCCTTCTCCCCTAAGTTGCTTTCTGTCAGGGTGTTTTATCACCGAGGCGGAAACGAAACAACGACAGTGCCCGTCTCCTGGGAAGCTGAAAGTCAGGAGAGCCTAGGTCATTATCCAGACTCCAGATGCAAAAGAGCTGAACCATGTCTCTGTCTGTAAGTCCTTTTCTGTGCTTCTGACGAACAGCACCCAGGTCCTGTTCGACCTGAACCCAACCTGCCCGGCACCCTGAGACCCCAAGGATTTAAGCCTACATCTCACCCAGGACTCCAAACGCCTGCCTTTATCACCATCCTACAATCGTCACCCCTCCCTTTTCATCAGTCCAATCACCCAACAGATACGTGCAGTGGTGCCACCACGTTCCAGGCTGTGCTGGCAACGAACTAAGATGTCCAGTCAGGGCCCCTCCCAGCCCTGGGTCCCTACAGCCCAGGGTGGTCACCGCTGAGTCATAACCAATGTCCCCATCCACTTCTGAACTGAACCCATCCACACCACCAGTGGGGCCAGGTTCGTCAGCAGACAGAGAATCAGACAGGAGCTCTGGCTGCCACGGCATTTCAGCATGGCCTGGAATTTCATGTCGCATAGACACAAATCCTGCTTCTGGCTTTATCTCTGTTTCTATCCCTTTTCAAAAATACCCTTAGCCAGCTAACAGCGTGAGATTAGATTATTTAGTCTTTGTTGATTGGTTGGTTGGTATTTTTGCGTCAGGGTCTCACACAATAGCCCAGGCTGGCCTCAAACTCACTGTGGAACTGAGGATGCTCTTGAACTTTGATTCTCCTGCCTCCACCTCCCCAGTGCTGGGATTCAGGTATGCACCACGATGCCTGGCTTTGGTTTACATAGAGGTGCTCTTGTAACATAGAGCACCTGGCACCTATTCTAGAAAATAACTCTGAAATGGGAAGCCATGGCAGGTGGCGTGAGCCTAAAAAGAAGTTATGGCTGGTGATGTAGCTCATTTGGTAGAGCGCTTGCCCGGCATGAGCAAGACCCTGGGTTCAATCCCCATAAAACAGGTGTGATGGTACAGCCTGTAATCCCAGAACTCCCAAGAGGTGGAGGCAGGAGGATCAGCTGTTGAAGGTCATCCTTGACTACATATCAAGTTTGGGTCCAACTTGGGCTACATGAGACCCTGTCTCAAATAGAGAGAATCTGTTTCCCCCATGTACCTCCACACCCCTCATTCCCCCCTTAACGCCAGTCTTTTCTGATTAGAAAAATGGCACCTCCTTGTCCGGAAACTAAGGCGGTTTAGAAGGTAACAGAAAACTTGGGACATCAACAGACAAGCTTCGGAGTACGTCACACCCATGAATACCTGCCTCCTCCAAGCAGAAAATCCTATCACATCCCATCCCCGAGCAGGGCAGAGCCCCTGGGCTTGGGGATCTGGCCCAGCTTGAACCACCCTCTAGAGGCCCTTCAGTGTCCTCTTTCTCAAGCCCAAAAGGTCAGAACTCCTTTGAACTGCTGGAAAAACTAGGTATAAAGCACAGGGAGTCCAGGGAAGAAAATCAGACAGCAGCGTGAAGCCGAAGGCAGGGAGTCAGATCCCTGTTCATTCTGATCCATGTCCAGTTTCAGCCCAGTCAGAAGAGAACGCGTCCAGGAGAAGTTGAGCTTAGGGAAGGAGGGGGGGCTAAAGGAAGGGGGGGGAGCTGGAGAGGAGGGGGAATGGAGGGGAGGAGGGAGAGCTGAGGGGAAGGAAGGGGAACTGATGGAGGTGAGCCGGGAGTGGGGAGCTGGGGGAGGGAGCAGGGAGTCTATAGCACTGTCAAATTTGAGACACAGTGTGGAAAAAAGGTAAAATTTAATTTGTTCCTGGGGCCTGGAGAGATGGCTCAGTGTTAAGACTCTTCCAGTTCCCAGCAACCACATCAGGTGGCGCACAACCACCTGTAACTCCAGCTCCTGGGGATCCAACACCTCTGGCTTCTGCAGGCACTGGACTCATGTTGCACACACCCACATGCAGACATACGGAAATACATACAATTAAACATAATAAAAAAATTTTTAATTTATTTAATTAATTTATTTATTTTTGTCTTTTTGAGACAGGGTCTCCCTGTAGCCCCAGATGTCCTGGAACTCACTATGTAGACCAGGCTGGCCTTGAACTCACAGAGATCTGCCTGCCTCTGCTGGCATTAAAGACCTGTGCCACCACAAATTTGCTCTCATAATATGCAAAAGGGTAGATTCCACATACAATTAGCTTTTTAGACTGTATAATGTTAGAAGGAATGAGTTCCTCTGCAATTGAGAGTGAAGGTTTTCACAACTATGGCTCAAAGTTCAGCTTCAGGGAAATGGTGATACACCTCTCGGGAGGCAGAGACAGGCAGATCTCTGTGAGTTCAAGGCCAGCCTGGTCTACACAGAGAGTTCCAGGACAGCTGGGGCTACAGGGAGACCCTGTCTCAAAAAGACAAAAAACAAAACAAAAACAAAAACAAAAACAAAAACCCAGAAATGCCAGCTGGGTGTGGTGGCACATGCCTTTAGTCCTAGCACTCAGGAGGCAGAGGCAGAGGCAGACAGATCTCTGTGAGTTTAAGATCACTGACTGCTCTTGCAGAGGCCCTGGGTTCGATTCCCAGCACCCACATGGCAGCTAACAACTGTCTGTAACTCCAATTCCAGGGGATCTGACACCCTCTTCTGACCTCCACGGGCATTGCACGACAAGGGTGCACTTAAACATATGCAGGCAATATACTCACACACATAAAATAAAAACAAATAAAATACTGAGAGAGAGAGAGAGAGAGAGAGAGAGAGAGAGAGGAAAAAAGAACTATGTTCCCCAAGGGTGTCCAAAGGTAAACTAAAAAGGGGGCTCATTGGGGTGGGTTGACCTCCCTGCCCCATCTCGACAGGGCTGCCTTCTCCCGTTAGACTTTTAAGAAAGTGCTTCTTTGATGGGTGGGGACTGGGCTGGAATCAGAAGGAAGGATGTGTGGAGAGCTTACTCACCGCTTGTGAGCCTTCAGTTTGGGGTTCCTACTTCTCGGAGGAACCGTCTGGGTAGACCATCACCCTGATTTGGCAGACGAGGAGGCTGCAAGCTGCCCAGAGTCACAGGGATTTGAGCCTAGAGCTCTCCTGCACCCTGGGAGCTGCTCTTCCTCTCTTGTGTATAGGGATGTGTAAGCACATGTGTGTATGTGTGTGGAGGTCAGAGGTCATCTCAGGTGTTCCTCAGGAATGACACAGGGGCTCTCAACGGAACCTGGGGCTCCAAATTAGACTAGTCTGGCTGTCCAGTCAGCCCCAGGGATCCTCCTGTCTCTGCCTTCACAGTGCTGGGATACGGGCATGCGGTACCACCTGGCTTTTTGTGTGGGTGCTGGGGATTGAACTCTGCTTCACTGAGGAGCCATCTCCACAGCCTGATGTCCACACTCTTTCTAAGGCAGCAGGCATGTGAGGAACAGGGCACTATGACTCCATCCTCTCTTCACTTCCACACACAGGGTCTGTTACTTATTTTCTCAAGAGGGAGTCAGCTCAGACCACCTGGTGAGCGGATGTACTTACACTATAGAAACTAATATAACCGCTATATTAGTTTAACCGCTATAAACTAAACCGGGGATCCCCATCTCCCACCGCCCCCCGCAGGGTGATTTACCAGCACATTGCTGACCTGAGCTCTTCTCCTGGACCATAAATCCTCTAACAGAGCCTTGACCTTGAGGCCCAGATGAGCACTGACGACAAGGCCCTCCTCCAGGGGCCACACACTGCCTGGTCCAGATCACGCTAGGACAGATGCCTCTGTTAGGAAGTGAGGTAGTGTGTGCACAGGGGAGAACGAGGCTGTAGAATATTGGTTACACAGGAACAAAGTGCCAGGGATTTAGTCATGGGGACTTCCTGGGGAAAAGCCACACTTTGTCATTGGAATCCTTCTTTCAACAATGATAGGAGAGCTAATTCCTGAAGCATTTAGAAAAGTGCCCTGGACTGGGGTGAAGAGTTGCAACGGTGGACTTTGAGCCTGAGGTCTTGGGGTGGGAGCAGTTTGTGGACCACAGCCCCGACCCTGCTAAGGCAGGACCCCCTCATCCCCCAGATCGCTGGAGTGGAGTTACAGGGGTGTGTGGTGAGCAGAGCTGCTCTGAGCTGAGCTCGCTCTGAACCCACTTGGGTCATCTGCATTTGCGGAATGGAGTCAGGGGGCTTCCTGGGTCAATTTAGATGCTGTAAGAAGCTGTGACCTCCCCCAGACAAAAGAAGGGAAGAGGCTCATCCTGCCGTGGGCCAGGGAGGGAGCAGCTCTGTGTGGGGGAAGCTGGGTCCTCAGAAGTTTCCCTGTCTGTTTGTTTGCCTTTTAAAAATTCATCTCCCTGGGGACTGGAGAGATGGCTCAGCAGTTAAGAGCACTGGCTGCTCTTGCAGAGGACCTGGGTTTGATTCCCAGCACCCACATGGTGGCTAACAACTGTCTGTAATTCCAGTTCCAGGTTCTGTGGGCATTGCATGACATGGGTGCACTTACATACATGCAGGCAATACACTCATACATATAAAAAATAAAAATAATAAAAAATTGAAAACAAAGCAAAACAAAACAAAGTGAAACAAAACACTTCATCTTCCTAATGATTATAAAATATCCATCATGCTGGGCATGGTGGTCACGCTTTTAATACCAGCACTGGAGAGGCAGAGGTAGGTGGATCTCTGTGAGTTCAAGGCTAGCTTGGTCTACATGGGAGTTCCAGACCAGCTAGGGCTACAGGGAGACCCTGTCTCAAAAAAAATTTATGTGTGTATGTGTGTGTGTGTGTGTGTGTGTGTGTGTGTGTACCACAGTGTGTGTGTGGAGGGCAGAGGACAAATTACAGGTGTCCGTTCTCTCCTTCCACTACGTGGAACCTGGGGACTGAACTCAGGTTGTCAGGCCTGGTGGCAAGCACTTTTATCCACGGAGCCCTCTTGCGGGATTCTATTTTTGTTTTGAGATCGTGTCTCACTATGTAGCCCTGGCTAGCTTGGCACAATGTAGACCAGGCTGACCTTGAATCTCTGGGCGATTCTCCTGTCTCTGCCCTCTGAGTGCTGGGCTCACAGGTGTGTGCCGGATGCCTGGCTCTCCCTGTCCCTCTATGGACAACAGCTCTGCAAGTGCCTGGATGGCCAAGTAGAACTTTCCTCAAGGCCCAGGGCTAAGGAAGGGTTAAGCAGCAGGCAACCAGGCACTGTGACTAACAGGACCCCCTTTAATTCAGCCCACAGGCTTGGCAGGAGATGCTGTTCTTCACTCTGGCAGGCTCCCTCTCGGCCTTCCTCCCACAGGGATGAGTGTAGGAAGGGACGCCCAGCCCTGAGGGCTCCAGGCTCCCCTTTGTGGAAACCCTCCTCCCCTGTGCTCACCTGATGCCAGAATGCTTGTCTCTCTCAGAGATCACTCTTACTCCGAAGTGTGTGACCTCAGGCTGCAGGGTACACAGGAAAGTCACCATGGTCTCCAGGTAACCCCCACCCAGGAGGAGGTGGAGTGGGAGCAGTCACTGGCTCCAGGATTGCTGACTCTCTTAGGTGGTGATCAAATGCCCCCCCCCCCCCCCGGATTGGATGGGTGTGCCGGGGCCATGGGGCTGCAGTGACATTTAGGCTTAGTTAGTCCCTTCTTCCATGCAGGCTTCCACCTGTTGGTACCGCCTCTGGGCAGAGGTTGGGCAGGGACAGACCTTATGGTGAGGTGGTCATAGGAAAGTGTGAACAGTGCTGTTCTCTGTTCATTATTCTGCCAGGCAGAAGCAGATAAGGAGTTAGCACCGCAGCACGCCATCCCTGCACCTCCCACCCACCCCTTCACATCCACACACCCAACCAAGCTTGACTAAGTCTTTCTTGGGTGCCAGATGCTACCACGAGACACTGAAAATGGCAGTGGTCAGTACACCCCATGTGGCCCCTTGGACGTCACAGGACAGTTGGAGGGATGTTAAAAGAGCCACAAGCAATGCCTGCTGAAGACGACCTCATCCAGGCAACTAGAAGTGGGAACGGGAGGGCTGAAGGGGCCTTGTTAGCAGCCAGGTGGCTGGCTTGGGCAGTTGAAAACGTGTGTATTGTGCGTTGTGTGTTGTGAGTGTGAGTGTGTGTAAGTCTGTGTATGTGAGTGTGTCTGTGTTGTATTAAATGCTCCCTTCCTTCCTCAAGCCCAGCCTGCCAAACACCTTTGTGTCCCTGGCAGCCCTGTGAGAGTGACATTACTGAGCCACGCACAGCAGCTCACAAACAGCAAACTGACACAGAGTCCTTACCAGCTGCCACTTACCAGCTACAGAATGCCTCCCTTTCTCAAGCCTGTTTCCGCTAACTGCTGTTTCACGTTATTGTGAAGAGAAGAGACAGTGTTTGGGACCAGAGATGCAGCTCAGTGGCTGCCAACCATGGACGAGGCCCTGGGATTGAGCCCCAGGACACCGGGAAGAAGGCAGCCTGTATACACTGTTCAAAATATTACAGTCAACGCTTGGTAGACACTAGTATTTATCAACATCAAATTTATATTCCAAATCACTTTGATAGTTACAAGGAGAGGCATACACATAATAAATCTGGATGTGATTCAATGGACTAAAGGCAGAAGAAGCGGAATGTGTGGGGCCAGCAAGGGGCCGAGCTCCAGGGAGCTTCATCTGGAGTCTGCTCAGAGAGGGGCTGTGGGCTCTGTGTGTTAGCTGCCTTCAGTCCCTCACCCCAATCTATGCTCTCTGTGTGTGTGCGTGTGCATGCGTGTGCGTGTGTGTGCGTGCGTGTGCGCGTGCGTGTGTGTGTGTGTGTGTGTGTGTGTGTGTGTGTGTGTACGTGCACATGTTTTCTTTTTGTTGGTGGTGGTTTTCTTGTTTTGGTTTGGTTTTTGCTTTGTTTGAGACAGGGTCTCCCTGTAGCCCCAGCTGACCTGGAACTCACTATGTAGACCAGGCTGGCCTCGATCTAACTGAGATCTGCCTGCCTCTGTCTCCCAAGTGCTGCGCGTCTGTCTTTTTGACACAGGATCTCATGTAGCCCAGGCTGGCCTCACACCCTCGCGTAGCTGCCCTTGAACCCCTCTTCCTGTTGCCTGTACCTCCCAAGTGCTGGGATGGCGGACGGCATGCTCTACCAGGTCCGCCTCTCCTGCTCCAATCTTGCTGTACCAACAAGATGGCTTTGTTCAGGGAGTTCAGACTCTGCCAGTCCCTGAAGCCCATTTCTACCCTTTGGGATGATGGATCCTGAAATGACAGGGGGCCGTGCTTCAGGAAGAGCTGCCCTCCCCCATTCGACCTCCACGAAAGCCTGAAAGAACCCTGCGATCTCCAGTGAAATATAACTGCAGGGCTTCTGGTTTTTCCTAATTGTGTTTGTGTGAGGCTGCGGCTTCCTTCTTTCCTGTCTGCGCTCCCCGACCGCAGGCTGACTGCAGCTCCTCCTGTCTGCATCTTTCTCAGCTGGCTAGAAACATTTCCTGAAGCAGTTTCTCAAATCTCTTTCCAAATACCTGTATTTATCGTGGATTAATGGAGCCGGGGCTACCATCAAGATCAAAATGGCCATCTCTAATTTACTCTAATTTATAATTCCCCGGAAGTTACCTTCTCCAATCGTAATGTTTTAATTACTTCTGTTATCAATGTTAACAACAACTTGGTCATGCAAAACATTGCTCTGGCTCCAAAGGCGGTAAGAGATCATTTATCCTGAGCCAGGCCTAGGGACATGGGTTCAGGTTGCCTTGAATGACATAGTCCATATGGACTTTAATAGTCACACAAACTTTAATAGTCACACAACAAAAGAAAGTCAAGAATCAATGCAATTACCAAACACAGGTGAGGATATCAGGCAGGTGGGTTCCCACAGAGCAGGGAAATCTTTGCTAGCAGAGGTAGCTATCTGACTGCATGCCTAGCTTTAGGACCGGTGGGAACCAGTGGTCTGCTAAGTTTAACAGAACATTCTGAAAGATTTGCCTGATAGACACTCAGATTAGGCCAGATGTAGAGGCCGGTGGTTTAAGACTACTGAGGGGCCTGAAGACAGGGTAAGAGAATGTCGGCTCTGGGTCTACAACATTCCAGCTCTCCAGAATCACCAAGTTGGGTCAGTCACCCAGCCGCGGCTTCCCCAGAGAACTTCAACCCACAGCTTTTGAGGTAGGGAGCAGTAGTTTCCACAAAGAAGCAAAATTTTAAAATGAAGTCATTTCAGTCAGGTGTGGTGACACATCCTTTAATCCTAGTACTCAGGAGGCAGAGACGGGTAGGTCTCTGTGAGTTCAAGACCAGCCTGATCTACATAGTGAGACCCTGCCTCAAAAGAAAAGAAAATAGTTGTTTCACAGCTGACATGTATAGCAGGTCTGTAAATCCCAGTCTGTGAGAAGCTGGGGTAGGAAGATTATGAGCTCAAGTCCAGTTTGGGCTACAGAGAGAGACACTGTCAAAGGGCACATGCAAGTAATTGTGCGTCTCCATGCTGTGGATCTCCAGCATAGCAAACGTGGCTTCAGCAGTTTTGACATTTCTTCAGTGGTCTGTGAAGACCTCCACCCCTCCCTCTGAACGCTTAGAACCCAGTTTTGCTGAGGGACAGGCAGGAACGGAAGTGGTTGGGCATGGTCAAGAGGTGAGACTGTCCAGTTCCTTAAAGCAGCTAAGTGAGCCTCCTCATGCTGGAATCACGGGCTGAACACCACACCTGGCCCTGTGGCCCATTTTCACTTCATTGACTCACAGAAGTAATTCTAGATACAATTGCTTGTGGCTACAGAGGTAAGCATTATTGTTAATTATAGAGGCAGGTTTTGGCGTGTGTATGTGTGTGTGTTTTCTCTAAATTAACGAGTACACACAGTTCAAAGGCTGCTCCTCCCTGGGGACAGACAGGACATGTTTGCCTCCCACATAAACTGCTCCTCTTTGTCACTGCTCAGTATCAAATCTTTTAATTACATTACATGTGTGTGTGTGTGTGTGTGTGTGTGCACATGTCATGGCAGACATGTGGTGGTGAAAGGACAATTTGCAGGAGTCAGTTCTCTCCTTTTACTGCATGGGTTCTGGAGATTGAACCCAGGTTGTCAGCTTGGCAGCAAGTGTCTTTACCCACTGAACCAATCTTGCCTGACCATCCTTAGGTTCTTAAAGGTTTCAAATGGGACAGTGTGAAGGACCTAGCCCAGTACCTGCCACGTAGTAAGAACACAGCACGAATTGCACCTTTTTTAAATTAAACTTTCTTTTTGATTTATTTATTTTTATTTTATGTATGTGAGTGTTGTGCCTGCATGTAAGTGCACCCATGTCATGCAGTGCCCACAGAGGTCAGAAGAGGGTGTCGGCTCCTGGAACTTGAGTTATAGACGGTTGTGAGCCAGGGTCTAATGTAGCCCAAGCTGGCTTCCATGAGACACTGTGTGTGTGTGTGTGTGTGTGTGTGTGTGTGTTACTTAATACTTGTCTTTCTTTTTTTTTTTTTCTGTCTTATTGAGACAAAAGGTTGTTCCTCATCCTCATTCTAAGAGGTGAAGTTCATGAAAAATTTGTTTTCAGCCAGCTGGAAGGCTCACTTGGCACTGAGAGATGAGAACTGACTCCCATCAACCCTCTCTGAACAGAGAGAGGGAGAGAGAGAGAGAAATATTAAGAAAAGAAAGAAAATTTTCTTCCTCCCATCCTCCTCCCCCTCCTCCTTCTTCTTTTTCTTTTTTTGAGACAGAGCCTCACTATGCTGCTCTGACTGGCCTGGAACTCACTTTGTAGACCAAGTTGCCTTGAACTCAAAGAGATTTGCCTGCCTCTGCCTCCTGAGTGCTGAGCCTAAAAGTGTGCGCCACTACACCAGACTTTTTAAAAATTTTCTTTTGAGACAAAAATCTCAGACTGTAGCTGAGGCTTGCCTTGAACTCACTATGTAGCTCAGGCTGACCTCCAGCCCTGCATGATCCTCCTGCCCCCACCTCCTGGGTGCTGAAATCACAGTCATATGCCACCAGGTCAAGCTGCTTAGACTTTTCTAAAGCTGGGGTCAGTGCAGCCCTGCTTCACTGGAAGACACTCATGGAGAAACCATGCCCCAAAAGGGACACCACAGCACGACCAGAAGCCGGGTCTCAGCTTGCCAAGGCCGCACTTCATGTGAGGCAAAGCACGCAAGGCTTTATGTGACCCCAAATGCCACCACATCAAATCAGGGCCTGTCATGAGCAGTAACAAACACGGGAATTTACGGTAGGCTCTGTAGTACACCATGGAGCTCCGGTCGGACCAGAAGAACTTTCCAACCACAAAGCACCGTAGAAGGAAGCCAAAGCTCCATCTCAGTGGCTGGGGCTGGGCAGGAAGGGCCAAAGTCAGACAGGGCAGAGGTTTTGTTACTCACCAAGATGGAATCACTGTCCTGGCACAGCAAGCGCAGTAGCCTGGACTTGGAGATCTGATGTCTTGCGGCAAAGGGCTTTTGGTCACCTAGGAAAGTGTCAGAAACTTCAGTGCATAAGAGCTCTTAATTATGGGGCTGGAGAGATGGCTCAGCAGTTAAGGGCACTGGCTGTTCTTACAGAGGACCCAGTTTCAGTTCCCAGCACCCACATGGTGGCTAAACTGTCCATGACCCCAGTTAAAGGGGATCTGATGTTCTCTTCTGGCCTCTGCAGGCATTGCATGCATATGATGCACTTACATACATGCAGGCAAAACACTCATACACATAAAAATAAATAGCTAAATATTTTTTAAAAAGAATTCTCAGTTAAAAATGAATGAGAAGGACTAGAGAGATGGCTCAGAGGTTAAGAGCACTGGCTGCTCTTGCAGAGGACCTGGTTTCGAATCCCAGCACCCACAAGATGGCTAACAGCCATCCATAACTCCAGTTCCAGGGAAACCAACGCCCTCTTCTGACCTCTGCGGGCATTGCACGGCACGAGTTCATGTGCACACCTGCAGGCAATCATTCAGACACATAAGATAAAAATAAATAAAATTTTTTAAAAAGAGTGAGGGCTGATGAGGCAGCTCAGTAGGCAGAGTGCTGACCCAGCAATCGGGAAGCCCTGGGTTCCATCCCCAGCACCACATAAAGTGGGCGTGGTGGTACACAACTACAGATCCCACTGGGGCTACAGGGAGACCCTGCTTCAAAAAGACAAAAAAAAAAAAAGGTGCACTCAGCCAGACATGGTGACTCACAACTGCAACTCCAGCACTCAGGAGACAGAGGCAAGAAGATTACTGCAAGTCAGTTAAGCCTGGGCTATGCCACAGTGAGTTCCAGGCCATACAGAGCTACACAGTGAAACCCTTAAACAAACAGAAACCCAAGAAACAGAAGACCAAACAGAACAGAGCACTAGGGCTGAGACCACTGGATTTTTGGATCTGCACATGAAGGCAGTGTCCTACCCCACGCCACAGACAAAAACTGAGTGAAAAGGAATCAGGGGTCTACATATAAAAATGAAGGAAACCACGGAATTCTTAGAAGAAAACATAGACATAAACCTTTATGACCCTGAGCTAGGCAACGGTTTCTTACCTATGACCACACACAGACAATAGCAAAATATAAATAAGGCTTCTTAAAATGTAACACTTTCGTGGGGCATGGTGGCACACACTTTTAATCCCAGCACTCGGGAGGCAGAGGCAGGCGGATCTCTGTGAGTTCAAGGCCAGCCTGGTCTACATAGTGAGTTTCAGGCAAGCTGGGGCTACAGGGAGACTCTGTCTCAAAAAGACCCCAAAAATAAGCCTGGCATAGTGCCGTACACCTTTAATCCCAGCACTTGGGAGGCAGAGCCAGGCAGATCTCTGTGAATTCAAGGCCAGCCTGGTCTACCTAGTGAGTTTCAGGCCAGCTGGGGCTATGGGGAGACCCTGTCTCAAAAAGACAAGAAAAGAAAAAGAAAAAAATTTTTTAACTATTGTGCTGTATAAGATACCATGAACCAGGTTTAGTGGCACATGCCTAGAACCCCAGCACTTAGGAGGTGGATGTTAAAGCATTAGGAGTTCAAGGTCATCCTTGGGTGCAAGAAATTTTCTCAAGCAAAACAAAACAAAATATGGAGAAAATGAAAAAGCACTGAACACAATAAAATATTTGTAAATTCGTACATTAGTTAAAGGGCTTATAATTAGAATAAAGAATTCTTACAACTCAAAAAGAAAATGGGGCTGGAGACATGGCTCAGTGGTTAAGAACACTGGCTGCTCTTACAGAGGGTTTGATTCCCAGCATCCACATGGCGGTTAACAACCATCTGTAATTCCAGTTCCAGGGGATTCGATGCCCTCTTCTGGCTTCTGCAGGCATTGCACAACAGGAGTGTACTTACATACATGCAGGCAATACACTCATACACATTAAATAAAATAAATACATTAAAAAATTTTTTTAAAAGAATTCTTACAATTCAATAAAAAGACAAATACGAGCCTGGCATGTGTTATAGGATGGAGTTTGCAAAATATCACCAACACCACTTTAAGAAAAGCAGCAAGGTAAATTTTATTTTTCGACCAGCCGGGCTATCTCAGGAGCAGAAACAGCTGAATGTTGATTGATCAGAGTTTTTATAGGATTACAGTAAATATAGCATAAGCAAAATGTGCATTCACCAATCAGGGTTGTACAACATAACAGAATTCTAATTTTAGTAATTAGCAACCAATCATTACACAGACAAGTGATTTAATCACATAACTTGGCATCCAACTTTGTGACCTTAAAACTAGCCAACTATTCTAGCCGTAATAAGTATAATAAGACAGTCAAGGTAAACAACTTCCAGGTGGTCATACAATAACAGGATAAGGACCACGGGGTGGTCTTATGCCCTGTGTCAGGGTGACCCAAAATAGCAAGCAGGTTAGTAAAAATGTATAATGTCTGGAATTATCACATTCCATGATTCATGGCAAGGGCAATTTTCCAAGGCCCAAGGTTGCCCCCCTTTTCCTTTCGGTGTGGAGCAAAGTTGCTGCTGAAATGGCTCTGAACAAAATGCAGTAACTTAGGGAAGTTTGCTGAGTCGGTTCATTCCCCACTCCTGTTGTGAGTAAGGTTAATTCTTTGACCTATTAGGTACAGCTTTCTTCTTGCACTGGTATTACCTGTTCATATTGGGTTCTTAATATCATGAGTTTTACTGACTGGAATCTCTGATGAATAAATTTTACAAGGGCATTTAAGATACAAGACCCAAGAGTAAAAATTAAAAGAATAAGAATCACAGGCCCAGAAACAGCACTTAACAAGGTGGTCAGCCAGGGTGATCAGGAAAATAAGGAGTCATACCAGTTTTGGTGATTTCTGAGATCCCTTTCTC
>NW_008344843.1:302178-302479 GCF_000622305.1 Nannospalax galili | reverse complement strand
GATTCCCCTAGAAAACCGGGCACCATTTGGAGGCATCAAATGCTCCCATCCTTCCGTGCCCGAATAATAACAGACCTGGGGCATGAGATGAACCAAAATACAGAACTCACCAGTAACAGTTAAATATCTTTGACTTATACAAGGAGTTAACCTGGTGGTGCAAGCAAACCAAGTTCCCTCTGGTGGTACTAAATAATATAATTCTTCTGGAGGTGAAGTGAGAACATAAGATTGATTACATATCTCATTGTAGGGGAATAAAGATAAGTCATAAGTATGACCATAGAAACAGATTCCTCTA
>NW_008344843.1:292230-301671 GCF_000622305.1 Nannospalax galili | reverse complement strand
AGGAGTTCCACACTGAAAGGAAATCCATTTATCTTTAGATCAAATCCATGACGCAAATGTCTCACAACCCCAAGTCCCACAAAGCCACTCATTTTTACAATTACGTCCCATCTGCTGGACATCCATAAACATGTAGGCTTTACAGTTGTTTCTCATAACTAGGAGTTCCATATCCCCAGGGTCAAGGAGATGGGACACTGATAGTTACTCTTACTTGTAAAGAAAACAGATCACAAAGACCAAACAGAAAGCTGAGGGAGTGGCAAGTGGTAGTGTTAGTGGCTAAGATCTTACCATCTGAAGTTCTTTTCAATACCCAATTATCAGGGGATGGCTCACGCGGATTTCAGTTGCTGTACCCAGTTACAGTTTTTGTTATCCAGAAGAACATAAGAATTAAGATTCTTTCATCAGTTTTACTTTGAGAGGATTGTCTGTTTTTTTTAACCATCCATGTTTAAGGAATGTGGTCCAGATGAGCTCTCTTAACTTGGGAACGGTGAATCCAGTGGGCGATTCCCCTAGAAAACCGGGCACCATTTGGAGGTATCAAATGCTCCCATCCTTCCGTCCCCGAATAATAACAGACCTGGGGCAAGAGATGAACCAAAATACAGAACTCACCAGTAACAGTTAAATATCTTTGACTTATACAAGGAGTTAACCTGGTGGTGCAAGCAAACCAAGTTCCCTCTGGTGGTACTAAATAATATAATTCTTCTGGAGGTGAAGTGAGAACATAAGATTGATTGCACATCTCATTGTAGGGAGATAAAGATAAGTCATAAGTATGACCATAGAAACAGATTCCTCTACCTGATAAACTACCAAGAGTAAGCATAGGTTTAGATCCCCAAGGACAAAGGCCTTTTCTAAGTATTTCATTATACGTCAGATTTCGAATATGAGGGACCTATTCCTACAGACTTAATAGCTCCTACTCCTATATAGTAAGGAGGTCTAGGGTCCAATCAGAGCCAGCAGTCTCTTGTGAGACTTGGTTCAGTAGCATTGAAAAACTCATATGTACAGAGCAAAGACATATAATTCGGGGTGGGGGTTCCCATCGTGAAACACTATGGGAACTATTATATGTAATAGGGGGTGGCTTTGGTGGTAAGGGGGGATAAAGGACTTTGTTAGGTCCTATAGGTACTGGAAGACTTATAGGAATCTCAAACTTTTGAACAGTAAATTCTGATCCAGGGTCTTTTCCTGAAGCATACATTTGTGTTCCCCATGTCTTTCCTGCAAGTTAACTTTTATCATGCCCATTTAATATCTTTAAGACTAAGGGGTTAAATTTTCCCACTGTTATACCAGGAGTTCCACACTGAAAGGAAATCCATTTATCTTTAGATCAAATCCATGAGGCAAATGTCTCACAACCCCAAGTCCCACAAAGCCACTCATTTTTACGATTACATTCTGGACTCCCATCTGCTGGACATCCATAAATCTGTAAGGCTTGTAGACCCTTCTCGAAGGGAGTAGACCCACAGGCCCAATCCCTAACAGATGTGGCATGGTAGTAAGTATGTACAGTGTATACCATCTCAAGTTTGAATAGATCACAGATGTCAAACTGGAGGGTAGGGGTGTAGCTGGTGGTTGTATTGGTGGCTAGGGTTTTTCCATCTGAAGTGCTCCTGACTATTCACAGGGGACCGGCATATGGGGGTTTTGGTTTTCATTTCCTTTAATAGTTCCCATTACCCAGGAGATAAGCACAAGAATTAAGATTCTTTCACCAATCTGACCTTGATGGGTTTGTCTGTTCTTTTTACCATCCATTTTTGAGGAATGTGGTCCAGATGGGCTCTCTTAACTTGGGAACATTTATATGAGACCAATACATGGGGGTTTTGACTCCCGTTTCCCTTGGTGGTTCCCAATACCCAGAAGATAAACATTAGTATTAAGGTTCCCTTATCAGTTTTACTTTGAGAGGATTGTCTGTTCTTTTTACCATCCATGTTCAGGGAATATGGTCTGGATGAGTCCATTTAACCTGGGAGCGATGTATCCAGTGGGCTTGTCCAGCAACTTTGATGGCAGTTGGGGTCAGCAAGATGATTGGATACAGAAGAATCCACTTGGGTTAAAGGTTGGTTGTTTGATGTCTGCGGACCCAAACCCAGTCACCCAGTTCCAGATCTGTCTGATCAGTGGTCATTGGAAGGTGATCAGACTCATGAGTCTCCCGCACTACCCCTTGTACTTGGTTTAAGGCACTTTGTAAAGCCTGTGATGACTGTAAAAGACAGTGATTAGTTATTTTTGCCAGATATTCCTCCCCTAAATGAGGAATAAGGGGTGGAGGTCGTCCAAACAGAATTTCAAAGGGAGCAATTCTTTTTACATAGGGGGTACATCTAGCCTTAAGAAGGGCGAAAGGGAAAGTACTTACCCAGTTACCATCAGTCTCTGTTATTAACTTGGTTGAAGTCTCTTTAAGAGTTCTGTTTATCCTTTCTACCTGCCCTGGACTCTGAGGATGATATACACAATGCAGTTTCCAGTCTATCTGGGGGGCAGAGGCTAAAGATTTAGAAACATGAGCTATGAAAGCCAGACCATTGTCAGACCCCAGACCAATAGGGATGCCAAATCAGGGTATAATCTCATTTAGTAGCTTTTTAGCTACTACCTGGGTGACCTCAGACCTAGCCAGGAAAGCCTCGACCCATCCTGAAAAGGTGTCCACGGGGACAAGCAGGTATTTGTAACCATAAATCCCATCAGTCATTTTAGTGAAGTCCAATTTTCCAATTTTTCTTGGTGCTTGACCTTGGAGTCTGTGTCCTGGAAGAGAAAGCTTAGAAGCAGGATTAGTCTGAGCACAAGCTTGGCACTGTTGGCTATGTCCTGACACATTTTTTTCAAATTAGAAATATACAGCTCTCTTCTTACTAATTCTGTCATTTTTGTAGCTCCCATGTGAGTTGTAGACTGCGGTTGTTGTAGCCAGTCTCTTCCTAAAACTCTTGGAAGAATGGGTCTCCCGTCTTCCATAGATACCATCCTTTACTGCCCTTTTTCCCTTTTAGATCCTTAACGATGACAAGGTCGGAAGCTGAGCAGGAGGGGAAATCAGGCAACACTCTAGCTGGAAAGACGGTCAACATCTCTAAGGCACGCATGGGCTGTAAGGACTTTTCTTGCTGTTTGGTCAGCAAAGTCATTGCCTTTTGCTACTTCCGAGTCTGATCTCTGATGCCCTTTACAATGTACAATAGCCACTTGTTTTGGGAGCAGTAGTGCTTCTAGGAGAGCAAGAATCTCTTCCTTATTTTTAATTTCTTTCCCATTAGATGTTAATAGTCCTCTCTCCTTGTATAAAATTCCATGTACATGTGCTGTGGCAAAAGCGTAGCAGCTGTCAGTGTAGATAGTCACAGCTTTTCCCTTTGCCCATTTAAGCGCTTGAGTTAAGGCAATAAGTTCAGCCTTCTGTGCTGAAGTGCCATGTCTTAAGGCTTGGGCCCATAAGACGTCAGTTAGAGTAACCACTGCCGCCCCGGCATATCGAATGCCTTCCTTAACACAACTACTGCCATCAGTGAATAATTCAGCATCCACCCTGGGCAGAGGCTGATCTTTCAAATCTTCCTGTATCCCGGTTAGAGTACTTACCACCTCTAGACAGTCATGAACAGGTGGTCCTGCAGTCTCGTCCGGTAAGAAGGTGGCTGGATTTAAAGCTTCCGACTTAAGGAAGGTTATTCACGGAGGGTCCAACAGCAATACTTGATACGGTGTGATGCGCGCATTGGAAATCCATCTGTCAGCTGGGGCATGCCAGCAGGGTCTCTACTGCATGGGGACTAATTTTTGCAAGTCTTGGCCCAAAGTAAGTTTAGAGGCTTCTTTAACTAAGAGGGCTGTGGCTGCTATCACCCTTAGACAGTTGGGCCATCCAGAAGCTACTGGATCTAATCGTTTGGCTCAATGAGCCAATGGCCTTCTCCATGGTCCCAAAGTCTGAGCCAAGACCCCTTTAGCAATCCCTGTATTTTCATATACAAAGAGCAAGAAGGTTTAGTAACATCAGGCAGAGCCAAGGCCGGGGCTCAAGTCAGGGGTCCTTTGAGTTGTTGAAAGGCTTGGTCTTCCCATGAACCCCAGATAAACTCTGCCCCTTCCTTTGCTGTTGAGGCATACAGGGGCTTCGCTATTTCTCCAAAATCCTGGAATCCAAAGTCTCCAATATCCTGCCACCCCCAGGAATTTCCGGACTTGTCTCCTATTTCTAGGTGCAGGTATATCAAGAATAGCCTGAATCCGGTCAGGGCCTAATGACCTCTTCCCTTCATGAATCCAATACCCCAACTATGTGACAGAAGGGAGGCATACCTGGGCTTTCTTTGCAGAGACCTTATACACCAGTAGGTCTAATTCCTTCAGCAAAGCCTCGGAGGCTAATTCACAGTCCTCAGAATTTCTGCTGCTATGAGAAGATCATCAACATACTCTAAAAGAGTTACCTCTGGGTGGGCCTCCTTATAGTTGGTGAGGTCTTGTCTCAGTGCCTCATCAAACAACGTAGCGGAGTTTCTGAATTCTTGAGGAAGTTGTGTCCAGGTAAGTTGTCCGTTGAAAGATCCATCGGGATCAGTCCATTCAAAAACCAGTCCTTGAACCTGATTCAAAGCACTTTGTAAAGCCTGTGATGACTGTAAAAGACTGTGATTAGTTATTTCTGCTAGATATTCCTCCCCTACATGAGGAATAGGGGTAGAGGTCGTCCAAACAGAATTTCAAAGGGAGTTATTCCCTTTATATAAGGAGTATATCTGGCCCTACGTAGGGCCAAAGGGAGAGTACTTATCCAGTTACCATCAGCCTCTGTTATCAACTTAGTTAATGTCTCTTTAAGAGTCCTATTTATCCTTTCTACCTGACCTGAGCTCTGAGGATGGTATACACAGTGTAGTTTCCAGTCTATCTGGAGAACAGAGGCTAAAGATTTGGAAACATGAGGTATGAAAGCTGGGCCATTGTCGGACCCCAGACCAATAGAGATGCCAAATTGAGGTATAATCTCATTTAGTAGCTTCTTAGCTGCTACCTGGGTGGCCCTGGACCTAGATGGGAATGCCTTGACCCCTCCTGAAAAGGTGTCCACCAGGACAAGCAGATATTTATAACCATAAATCCCTTCAGTCATTTCAGTGCAGTCCAATTCCCAAATTTCTCCAGGTGTTTGACCTTGGAGTCTGTGTCCTGGAAGAGAAAGCTTAGAAGCAGGATTAGTCTGAGCACAAGCTTGGCACTGTTGGCTATGTCCTGACACATTTTTTTCAAATTAGAAATATACAGCTCTCTTCTTACTAATTCTGTCATTTTTGTAGCTCCCATGTGAGTTGTAGACTGCGGTTGTTGTAGCCAGTCTCTTCCTAAAACTCTTGGAAGAATGGGTCTCCCGTCTTCCATAGATACCATCCTTTACTGCCCTTTTTCCCTTTTAGATCCTTAACGATGACAAGGTCGGAAGCTGAGCAGGAGGGGAAATCAGGCAACACTCTAGCTGGAAAGACGGTCAACATCTCTAAGGCACGCATGGGCTGTAAGGACTTTTCTTGCTGTTTGGTCAGCAAAGTCATTGCCTTTTGCTACTTCCGAGTCTGATCTCTGATGCCCTTTACAATGTACAATAGCCACTTGTTTTGGGAGCAGTAGTGCTTCTAGGAGAGCAAGAATCTCTTCCTTATTTTTAATTTCTTTCCCATTAGATGTTAATAGTCCTCTCTCCTTGTATAAAACTCCATGTACATGTGCTGTGGCAAAAGCGTAGCAGCTGTCAGTGTAGATAGTCACAGCTTTTCCCTTTGCCCATTTAAGCGCTTGAGTTAAGGCAATAAGTTCAGCCTTCTGTGCTGAAGTGCCATGTCTTAAGGCTTGGGCCCATAAGACGTCAGTTAGAGTAACCACTGCCGCCCCGGCATATCGAATGCCTTCCTTAACACAACTACTGCCATCAGTGAATAATTCAGCATCCACCCTGGGCAGAGGCTGATCTTTCAAATCTTCCTGTATCCCGGTTAGAGTACTTACCACCTCTAGACAGTCATGAACAGGTGGTCCTGCAGTCTCGTCCGGTAAGAAGGTGGCTGGATTTAAAGCTTCCGACTTAAGGAAGGTTATTCACGGAGGGTCCAACAGCAATACTTGATACGGTGTGATGCGCGCATTGGAAATCCATCTGTCAGCTGGGGCATGCCAGCAGGGTCTCTACTGCATGGGGACTAATTTTTGCAAGTCTTGGCCCAAAGTAAGTTTAGAGGCTTCTTTAACTAAGAGGGCTGTGGCTGCTATCACCCTTAGACAGTTGGGCCATCCAGAAGCTACTGGATCTAATCGTTTGGCTCAATGAGCCAATGGCCTTCTCCATGGTCCCAAAGTCTGAGCCAAGACCCCTTTAGCAATCCCTGTATTT
Source organism: Nannospalax galili (assembly GCF_000622305.1). Taxonomy (NCBI): domain Eukaryota; kingdom Metazoa; phylum Chordata; class Mammalia; order Rodentia; family Spalacidae; genus Nannospalax; species Nannospalax galili. The sequence goes on along the minus strand of NW_008344843.1, from coordinate 295,232 downwards.
TCATATACAAAGAGCAAGAAGGTTTAGTAACATCAGGCAGAGCCAAGGCCGGGGCTCAAGTCAGGGCTCCTTTGAGTTGTTGAAAGGCTTGGTCTTCCCATGAACCCCAGATAAACTCTGCCCCTTCCTTTGCTGTTGAGGCATACAGGGGGTTCGCTATTTCTCCAAATCCTGGAATCCAAAGTCTCCAATAGCTATTTCTGCAAAGCCTGGAATCCAAAGCCTGCAATATCCTACCACTCCCAGAAATTCCCGAACTTGTCTCCTATTTTTGGGGACAAGTATGTCAAGCATAGCCTGGATTTGATCTGGGCCTAATGACCTCTTTCTTTCATGACTCCGATATCCCAAATAGGTGACAGAAGGGAGGCATACCTGTGCCTTCTTTGCAGAGACTCTGTACCCCAGTAGGTCCAACTCTTTTAACAAAGCCTCAGGAGCCAGTTCACAATCCTCAGGGTTATCTGCTGCTAAGAGTAGATCATCAACATACTGTAAAAGTTACCTCTGGGTGAGAGTCCTTATAGTTGGTGAAGTCTCATCTCAATGCTTCATCAAACAAAGTAGGATAATTTCTGAATCACTGAGGAAGTTGTTTCCAAGTAAGCTGTCCAGTCCATTGAAAGATCCATCAGGATCAGTCCATTCAAAGGCAAAAATAGGCTGACTCATTACTGCAATTAGTAAGGAGAAGAAGGCATCCTTCAATCAAATAGAGAATAGATTTGCCTTTCAGGCCTCAATTCACTGAGCAGAGTATAAGGGTTAGGTACAGTAGGATGAATAACCTCAACCCGCTTATTAACTTCTCTCAAATCTTGGACAGGTCTGAATTCACTAGTCCCAGGCTTTGGCACTGGCAGAAGCGGCGTATTCCATGGAGAATGTCAGGGAACGAGAATCCCTGCCTCTCGAAGTCTATTGATATGTTTAGCAATCCCTACTCTAGCTTGAAGGCTAATGGGATGTCTTATCCTAATCAGGGTAGCCGTGCTAAGCAATTGAATCACCAGAGGTGGTTGATGATTCGCCAGTCCTGGGGGGTTTGTTTCTGCCCATCCATGGGGTATCTTATTTTTCCAAATTTCTAACAAAGCAGATGAATCCCCTTGCTATCCCTCCTCGTGGGGCTTCTGTCTCAAAAGATACAAGAACAGTGGGCGTTTGAAGGGTCAATCCCATGGAGTCTCCAATAAAAGTTATATTAGCTTTAAGTTAATATAAAAGGTCCCTCCCTAACAAAGGGTAGGGGCAATCCGGTATCAGAAGAAAAGAATGAGTCACTGTCCCTTTGACCAGGTTGGTTATCTGAGCTCTGGTTTGAGAATAAGACTGGTACTTTCCAGTAGCCCCAGTGTCTGTACCGGTCTTATTCTGTGTTTTGGATTGGTATCTGTTTCTGTCATGGGTCAGACTGGGTCTGAGTGCTACCCCATTGGAATGTATGTTGAATAATTTCTCTGATTTCAGGAAATGAGCAGGAAGATATGGCTTTCGAGTCAAAGCTCCCAAACTCCAGACCCTGTGTGAATTGGAGTGGCCTACCTTTAATGAGACTGACTGGCCCCGTGAGGGAACCTATAATTTAACTACTGCAATTTCTGTTCGCAGGATTTGTAACTAGCTTCATCCTGATCAAATCCCTTCTATAGTTACTTGGGTTGAGTTACTCAGTGATCCCCCACAATGGCTTAAACGGTGTCTGCGGGTTTCTCAGTTAAAGAAGACGCCCCCACCTCGTCCCTCAGCTCCCCCGTGCTGTCCTTTCTGTTTCTAAGCATAAGAAGTTGTATCCTGTTCTCCAGGAGGCTGAGGATCCCCTAGACCCCCCTCCTCATATTCTCCAGGCTTAACAACCCCTACCGCAGGCAGCAGCTGCTGCTGATGGTGTTGAGGATGGTCCCTCTGCAGGTGATGACGTGCAAAGCCCTTCCCATACTCGAACAGGGACCAGATACAGAGATCCTCACCCTCGCGATGGAGCTTCCACCTGTACAGCTCCACCAGCCCTTCTGCCTATGTGAAGTCACTCCAGCAGGCGGGGAGGGCCGATCTGTTTGTTTATGCTCCTTTTTCTACGACTGATCTTTATAGATGAACCCCAGATAAACTCTGCCCCTTCCTTTGCTGTTGAGGCATACAGGGGCTTCGCTATTTCTCCAAAATCCTGGAATCCAAAGTCTCCAATATCCTGCCACCCCCAGGAATTTCCGGACTTGTCTCCTATTTCTAGGTGCAGGTATATCAAGAATAGCCTGAATCCGGTCAGGGCCTAATGACCTCTTCCCTTCATGAATCCAATACCCCAACTATGTGACAGAAGGGAGGCATACCTGGGCTTTCTTTGCAGAGACCTTATACACCAGTAGGTCTAATTCCTTCAGCAAAGCCTCGGAGGCTAATTCACAGTCCTCAGAATTTCTGCTGCTATGAGAAGATCATCAACATACTCTAAAAGAGTTACCTCTGGGTGGGCCTCCTTATAGTTGGTGAGGTCTTGTCTCAGTGCCTCATCAAACAACGTAGCGGAGTTTCTGAATTCTTGAGGAAGTTGTGTCCAGGTAAGTTGTCCGTTGAAAGATCCATCGGGATCAGTCCATTCAAAAGCAAAAATAGGCTGACTCATTACTGCAATTAGTAAGGAGAAGAAGGCATCCTTCAATCAAATAGAGAATAGATTTGCCTTTCAGGCCTCAATTCACTGAGCAGAGTATAAGGGTTAGGTACAGTAGGATGAATAACCTCAACCCGCTTATTAACTTCTCTCAAATCTTGGACAGGTCTGAATTCACTAGTCCCAGGCTTTGGCACTGGCAGAAGCGGCGTATTCCATGGAGAATGTCAGGGAACGAGAATCCCTGCCTCTCGAAGTCTATTGATATGTTTAGCAATCCCTACTCTAGCTTGAAGGCTAATGGGATGTCTTATCCTAATCAGGGTAGCCGTGCTAAGCAATTGAATCACCAGAGGTGGTTGATGATTCGCCAGTCCTGGGGGGTTTG
>NW_008344843.1:285996-290620 GCF_000622305.1 Nannospalax galili | reverse complement strand
TGCGACTGCCCAAACCGCAAGGAAAAAGAAGCTGCTTCAGCTGTTAAAGAAGCCTTGCGCGACCTTGGTTTCCCTCAGTCCCCAGGAACCAAGGGCCACTTTACAGGTAGAAGGGAAAGCACCAGGTTCATGGTAGACGGTGTACGCCTTCAGGAGGCAGAGGCAGGCGGATCTCTGTGAGATCAAGGCCAGCCTGGTATGGTCTTCACAGAGAGTTCCAGGTCAGCTAAGTAGTGAGACCTTGTCTCAAAAACCTAAACCAAAACAAACCAAACCAAAAGACAAACACCTCAATCAGTTTATTTATTTTTAAAGATTTTTATTTGTAGTCCCAGCACTTGGGAGGCAGAGGCAGGCAGATCTCTGTGAGTTTGAGGCCAGCCTGGTCTACATAGCGAGTTCCAGGCCAGCTGGGGCTACAGGGAGATCCTGTCTCAAAAAAAAAAAAAAAAAAAAAAGATTTTTATTTGTGTCTGTGTGTCTGTATGTCTGTGTAAATGAACACTACATGTGTTCAAGCAGCCCATAGAGGCCAGAAAAAGGCATCAGATCCCCTGGAGCTGGAGTTACAGGCAGTTGTGAGCCACTTGACATGGGTGTTGGGAACCCAACATAGGTTCTTTGGGAGAGCAGAAAATAGTCTTAACTGCTGAGTCATCTCTAAAGCCCCTATTTATTTATTTGTTTTTTTGTTTGTTTATTTATTTATTTTTGAGACAGGGTCTCATTTACTCTCTGCTGGCCTCAAATTCACTATGTACCAAGTCTGTCCTTGAACTGGTGATCCTCCTGTCTCTACCTCCCAAGTGCTGGGATTACAGGTGCGTGCCACCACACCTGGCTCAAATAGCTCAGTTTACAAACGGGCAAGCTGAACTCCATTGCCTGCACCTGTCAATCCAGCTATGTGGAAGACTGAGACAGAAGGATCACAAATTCCAGGCTGTCATGGGTTACGTACTGAGACCCTGTCAAAGAAAGACGGAGAGAGAGGTCGGGAGGGAGGAGGAAGGAAGGGCTGGGGAAGGTGAATCGTCCCACTTGCTGGTGAAAATGTTAAGTGGTACATCCACTTCGGCACTTCCTCAAAAAGCTAAACCTAGAGCTACCACATGACCTAATATGACCTAGAAACTTCACTCCTCCACCCAAGAGAAATGAAATCGTGTCCACCCAGAGTCTACGTGAATGTTCAGAGCAGCATTGTTCACAGGAAGTTATAGAGTCCACAGTGGCAGGGAAGGCTGGGGACAGGAGGGTGAGGTGTCAGGAGAAGCAGCGGGGGCGGGAGGTGGTCTGCAGTCAGGAAGCAGGGCTGCATCTGGGCTCTGTGCTCTCCTTTCCCTCCTTCCTGGATCCCAGCCATGGGACGGTGCTACTCACATCCAGGGTGTATCTGCCCTCCTCACTTAAACCTTCCTGGGAATACCTTCATAGACACACCGGAGCTGTGTTTCCATGGTGATTCTCACTCCAGTCCAGGAGACAATGAAGATGGACCATCACTCATGCACATGGCCAGAAGGGATGGGTAGATGAACCATGGCAGGGCCACGTGGCAAGGGTGCTGAGCAGGAGAAAAGAACCCCTACGTACACCCAACACAGACCAATCCTCAAACATCCACAATACACAAACCTAGAGACAATGGCGGTCAGCTGCAGCTGGAGAGGGAAGGGCTTTGTGGGGAAACTGTAAGGAACTGTGAATTTATATGGCTGATGTTTTAAGATAGGTTCTCATACTTGATATGTAGCCAGGGGTGGCCTCCAAACCCACAACAGCCCTCCTGCCTCAGCCTCCCATATGCTGGGATTACAGGTGTGTGCCACTATACCTGACTAAAGTTGAATGTGATGATCACTGCAGTGCTCTGTGAATAATATATTTTCATTGCACCTTTTAAAAGGGCAGCCGGCCGTGGTGGCGCACGCCTGTAGTCCCAGCACTTGGGAGGCAGAGGCAGGCAGATCTCTGTGAGTTCAAAGCCAGCCTGCTCTACACAGTGAGTTCCCAGACAGCTGGGGCCACAGGGAGACGCTGCTTCAAAAAGACCAAAAAAAAAGAAAAAAGGGCAAATTGGGAACTGAAAAGATGACTCTCTGCAGTTAAGAGCACTTGTTGGGCCTGAGCTTGGTTCCCAGCCCACCTACAACTGTAGCTCCATGGGATATGACGCCTCTTCTAGATTCTGAGGGTCCCTACACACATGTGCATACACATACAGACACAAACTCATAAATAAAAATAAAATAAAAATTTTAAATGAAAGGGCAAACCTGGCACTTTTTATGTCTGGCATAGTGAATCCTGGCACTTCGGAGGCTGAGACAGGAGGTTTGTAGAGTTCAAGGCCTGCTCAGGCCACAAAGTGAGTTCAAGGGCGGCTTGGATAATTGAGCCTGTCTCAAAATAAAAAGTTTACAAAAAGGGCCAGGGACACAGCTCAGTGGTAGAGCGGTTGCCTCCCATGTACAAAGTCCCGGGGGAAAGGAAAAAGCTTAGCAGATGTTTTTGATGATGATTGCGCTGTGGATAGTCAGTGCCTCTCAACTATACACTGAAAAATGGTCACAGTGGTAAATCTTATGTATGCTTTACCTCAATTAAAAAACTATAAGCACCCTTTTTTATAAGCACCCAGGTGTGATGGTACATGCCTTTAATCCCAGCACTTGGGAGGCAGAGGCAGACAGATCTCTACGAGTTCAAGGTCTGCCCATTCTACACAGTGAGTTCCAGGCCAGGAAGGACTACATAGTGAGACTTTAGGGAGAGAGGGAGAAAAGGAAGGAAGGAGGGAGGGAAGGAGGGAAGGAAGGGAAGGAAAGACTACAGAGCAAGACTTGGTCTCAAGAAAAAAGAAAATAACTAAATAATGGCACCAGGTCCCTGTGAGGGTCATTGTGAGGACGGAAGATGAATAAGGTAAGAGCCTTCAGGAACCGGGCCTGGGCACCAGCCAGGGGATTTGAGAGGAAGGATGGGGAACTTAACTCTCTACTTATCTATTGTTTAAGGTTTTTCCCGAGTGGTTCACTTCTGTTATTCCAAAAGTAATTGGGTGTGTTGCTCCTGTGCCTGGCTCGCTTCTGTTGAGGATTTAGTGTCCCTGAGAAGTCTCTGGAGTGGGGTCAGCCTTCTATTCTGGGCCTGTTTACCTTCAGTGTGTGTCTTTTTCCAGATTTCCCTAGTTTTGCTTACTTTTCCTCCCTTGCACACCCAATTTATTTGAATGCGTGAGTCACAAAATCTTCAACTGCCCAGTGTAAAGGAGGCCTCGGTCCTCCCTTGCCGAGGGGTCTGGGGCCCTCAACCCAGAGCCCCTGACCTCCTCTCCACGTTATACCTGATCTCCAGTAGTGAACTCTTCCCTGACATCTTAGGTCAGTTCCTTTCTTTGCAATTTGAGAGGCTTCTTCTCCTGGTCAGAGGTGGCTCAGAGCCCAGCCAACCGGAAGTCTGTTTCCTGGGCCCCGGAACCACAGAACCCTGGCTGAAATCCAGACAGCTGACGTCACCTGTCCAGATGGCGGAAACCATTGCTCAATAGAGAAATCGATGCCAATGGCTTACTTCTCTGTGACCCTCTCCCCTCTCTCTCTCTGGGCCCAGAAAAACGTTTTCCTAGACAGGAGGCAGCTGAGCTGAGCGGTAGGGGAAAGCGCCCTGGCCTTCACCCCACGTCCCAAGTGGTGCTTGGAGTATGAGGCTGACTAATGTTGTGAGGCCGAGCACTGGATGCAGAGCCAGAAGACGTAAGTCTGAGGAGTTCTGCCACCAACCTCTGACCTTTGCCAAGTCATTGGACTTCCTTTGATAAAATGTTTTAAGCTACGAACAACCATACCCACCTCACAGCCGCAAGGCTGGAGTGAAGTCATCCTAGAGAGAGCCTTCCTCAGAGAAGCCAGACCTGGGGAGGCAGGAGGGACACAGAGCGATGCAGCCTGCTCTGTGTGAAGAGCGTGGCCAGCCTCATGGGCAAAATGCGGAGTTGTGGTGGTGCATGCCAGTAGGCAAATGTTGAACAGGTAGAGGCGGAAGGTTCATGAGTTCAAGGCTAACTTGGGCTGGAGAGATGACTCAGTTAGTTGGTAAAGTACCTGTCACACAGGCATAAGGACCTGACTTCAGATCCACAGCACCCTCCTTAAAATCTCATGCCTTCCTAGCGCTGGGGAAGCAGAGACAGGAAGATCCCAGCAGTTCATTGGCCAGCCAGTCTAGCTGAATCAGAGAGCTCCGGGTTCGGTGAAAGACCGTGTCTCAAAAAATACGATGAATCTCAAAAATTCAATTAAAAAAGAAAAAAGAAATAGAGAGCAATTGAGGAAGACACCCACGTCAACCTCTGGCCTCTACGCACACATGCACATGAACATTCACATACAAACCACACACATATAAAATTTGCCAAGTGTGGTGAGGTACATCCATAATCCCAGCACTTGAAAGGTAGAAGCAGGGGGATCAGGAACTCAAGATCATCTTCAGGCTTTATAAGGAGTTCAAGCCTAGCCTGGGATACATGAGACCCTGGTGAGAAAGAGAGAGACACAGACACTGACAGAGAAGGAGTAGATAAGACAAAGAAAAGGGGGAAATGAAGGGGAGGAGAGGA
>NW_008344843.1:251442-285958 GCF_000622305.1 Nannospalax galili | reverse complement strand
GAGGGGAGGGAAGGGAAGGGGACGGGAGGGGAGGGGAGGAGCTCCCCCCCTCTTGGATCTGTAACTGAGTCACTCCACATGAAGCACATGGACCTGCAGCAGACATATTGAACTCAGGCTAGACCGTTCTCCAGAGGCCATCTTGTCCACTTGCAAGGCCTGTGTGGGGCATTCAGCCAAATTCTGAGGCCTATGCACTGTCCACACAGCAGGCAGGGCAATTTAGCTGCCGTCATGAGCATCTTAAACAACAGGCGGGATCTCTCCTATCGCGTCCATGGGAACGCCAACATCAGAATGTACTGTCGTGGGCAGAGTCTCTCTGCAGCCTCTCCGTGCCTCTCACCTCCACCACGGGGCTCCTGTTGCCCCTCAGTGCCCCCTCTTCCTCCTGCAAACCCTGCCCTGGCCGACTCCCAGAAGACTCTGAAGCTCCCTTTCTGAGGCTCCCCCGAACCCCACCCGGGCAGGCCCTTCTCCCTCCTCCCTTTATTCCTTCACAGACTTCACGCCCAGGCCGGATGGGTGGAAGACAGAGGTGTACGGCCAGATGCTGTGACAGCCAAGCTTAGTTTTTGCTGCCGCCACATAAGGAATGATGCCTGGGGTTGGGATAAACGGTTAAACAAGAGCTTCCATCTGCCTCTGCTGTTGGTTGGTTTGTTCTTAGAATCCCTCTCCTTTATTGCTGTGCCCTTCCAGGCTGTGTGGTATTTCTGGGCCCGTTCATGCTCTGCACCCTTTCTCCTTCCTTTTTCTTTCATGGTGGGTTCTCTTACTTTCTAGAAGGGCCCTAGGCAGGTAAGCGGATGCCTTGGCTCATGATGACTCAGACAGACAGGAGCATTTGAAAGGAAGGAAGTAGTGAAGCTATGTTATGTACCAAGAAGTTCACAGCTGGCCATGGCAGCATTTGGGGCTGAGGAAGGAAGACCATAAGTTTGGGACCTTCTAGGATTGGAGTGAATTCAAGGCCAGCCTGGGCAACTAAGTAAGACCCTGCCTCAAAATAAAAACATTTAAGGGGCTGGAGAGATGGCTCGGTGGTTAAGAGGGCGTACTGCTCTTGCAGAAGACCTGGGTTCTGTACCCAGCTCCCATTTCAGGTGGTTCACAGCTGTCTGTAACTCCACCTCCAGGGGGTCCTAACCCCTGTTCAGGCCTCTGAGGGCACCTACACTCTCATGCACATACATACACATAGACATAGACGCATACATATAATTAAAAGTAAAATAAATATGTTTTAAAAGGGGTCTGGGGATCTAGGTCAGTGGTGGCATGCTTGCCCAGCATGAGAGAGCCCTGGTACTAAAAAAATTATTTCACACAGTCTAAGTAATAAATCTGTAATGTGGTATATCAGCAGGCTATCAACTCGGTTATGCTTCAATAACAAACAGCCCCCAAATCTCAGTACATCCTGTAGCTCAGAGGTATTTCCACGTATTCATAGTGAGCTGGCTGTAGGCTCAGTGGTCACTGTCCAGATCCCTGGACTGGGCTTGACAGAGTGTCCACTGTGTAAACACAAACGGTTCTCACAGGAGGAGGAAAAAAACAATGTGGAAAAGCCAGAGAAGCCTGTCCTAGCTGTTGGACTTCCTCTTAGGAAAGACATGCCCAGTGGTCACAGCCCTGCCTGGCTAGTTCAATGGAGCAAGTGGAAGATGCAATTTTTCTGTCTAGCCAGAAGGAGAAAGGCCCGTGTGAGTGGCCTGAGACACGAGGGGGAAAGTCATGCTTTGTGGCTGCTGTGTTGCAGGGTCTCACCCTGTCACCAAGGCTGGTCTCAAAGTCCAGACCCAAGTCATCCTCCTGCCTCAGCCTCCTGAGTAGCCAGTACTGTTGGCATGAGCCCTTACACACTGCTGGTGGAAATGTAACGTAATACAGTTACTGTGGAACTCAATAGGGAAGCAGCTCAGAAAACCAGAACTACCTTGCTTAGATACAGAAAGCCCTGGGTTCAGTTCCCAGTATCTCCCAAAATCCTACCATGACCCAGCCAGACCGTTCCTGGGATACACCCAACAGAATCAACAGCAAACAACAGTGTAAGTGCACGCCCATGTTTACAGAGGCTCTAGTCACAAGGGCTGCATTCTGGAAAGTAGCTGAGGTACCCATCAGTGCACAGATGGATAATGTAGTACATACACAATGGAGTTTTATTCACCCATAAAGAAAAGTGAAATTACGTCATTTGCAGGAAGATGGGTGGGGATCACACTGAAAGAAGCTGGGCTTAGCTGAGCATTGCACGTCTCCTGGGGGCACAGGAGAGTGAAAGGAGATTACCGAGGGTACGGAAGAGGGTAGACAAGGAAGGAGGCCAGCGAGAACTGTGATCGAAGCTCGTGGTCTGTACGCACCGAAACATCACAAGGAAGCCAAGTACTTTGTACAGTGAATACACGCTAAAAAGCTGCACACTGGCTCAGTGCTCCAGATACTTTCCTGAAAGGAGTTGAGGTGTGTTTATAGCAAATCCTCTACATAATAATAAATATTCACAGCATCTGAGTAATGGGCCAAACTGGTTAATGGGCCGGTAAGGTGGTTCAGTGGGTAAAGGTGTTTGTCGCCAAGCCTGATGACCTGAGTTTAATCACTGGGTCCCACATGGTGGAAGGAGAGAACTGACTCCCAGAAGTTGTCCTCTGATCTCCATGCTCTGTGCATGGCTGTGATACACACACACACACACACACACACACACACACACACACACAAAATAAAATGTAATAAAACGTTTCAGTTAAATGTGCAGAAGGCTAACTCAACCATACCATGTACTACCCAGCAATTCAAAGAAACCCAAAGCAGCTGTGGTAGCTTGCACTCCAGCCACTTAGAGGCTGAGATGGGAGTATCACTTAACCTATGAGTTAAAGACCAGACTGGGCAACATACCAAGGCCCCAGGAAAGCTGGGAGGTAGAGGGGAGGGAAGAGAGAAAACCCAAAATACTGGTACACCCCAAGTGACCCGTGTGTGATGGCACACACCTTTATTTTTATTATTTTTTGTAGAGTATCTTTTATTTATTCATTTGACAATTTCATACATATAAACAATGCATCTTGATCATATGCTCCCCAACTCTGCCCTCCCACTCCTTCGGGGATCCTGCAGCACAACCCCTACACCCCCTTCTTGTCCTCTCCTTTTTCTTCGTTAATCACAGGGTCCAATGAGTGTTGTCTTGGAATGTTGACTGGTCATGTTGACTTGGTCTTATGCAGGTAACCACAGCTGTGGTGAGTTCACGGGTACAATGGCCATGTCATGTCCAGAAGACAGCACTTCACAGCTCTCCTCCCCGCCTCTGGGTCTTACCTTCTTTCTGCCCCTCTTTCCTGATGTTCCCTGAGCCTCGGTTGCGGGAGGGTTGAGATAGAAGTCCCATTTAGGGCTGAGACCTCAACAGACACATTCTCAGCACTCTGACCAGTTATGAGTCTTTGCTGACTGCTGACCACTGTAATGAGAAGCTCTCTGCCCAAGGTTGAAAGCAACACTAATCTATGGGTGTGGTCCCGGTAACCAGGGCCTGGGCCAGGGGTTTCCAGGTTCTTGGCCTTTTATCCAAAGAGTTGAAAATAAGCACTCCACATATGCACAAGAAGCAAAATAACTATTTGAGACTGACAGCAGGTGACATGAACGAAGATAGATACTCAAGAGCCCTGATTATCGTTCAGGGCTTCTTTTATGGGGTTCAAGAGAAGGAGGGCACTTAGATATACACAGGTGAAACATACACATAAAATAATAAAAGGAAAAACCCAAACTAAGGCTGAGGAGATGGCTCAGTGGGTAAGGAACTCACCGTGCAAACACAAGGACCTGAGTTTGGGTCCCCGGCATGGGGGGATTTAAGTAGTTCTGTATTTTGATTGATGGATTAGGTCATACATTCATTTTTCCTCCTGTGACTGTCCCTTCTCACACTCCATCTGATTTTAGTCTTATGCATGTCCAGTTATGATTGGATTTATGATGGTAAATAGGGAGTTCTCCCTATAAGGACACAATGTTGCCTTACTGGGCATGCACCCAAAACTAATTCAGGCCAAGTCAGCCTTTCTGCTCTTCATAACTGAATATGTGTGAATATATATATGTGGGAATATATGTGAAACTGTCCAAATGTGATCATTAGCAGGGGTAGGGAAACATACCTTATTCAGAGATGGGAGTATGTATGGCCTGATACAGGGGGTGGGCTGAGAGACTTCTGAGGCTGCTACGTGTATTGTTCAGAAGGGGTATGTGGTGGCACACACTTTTAATCTCAGCACTCGGGAGTCAGAGGAGGTTGAGGCCAGCCTGGTCTACATAGCAAATTCCAGGCCAGCTGGAGCTACAGGAGACCCAGTCTCAAAAAGTTTAAAAAAAAAAAAAAAAGATACTTTGTAGCTCCACAAACAGCACAAGTTCCTGAAAGCCAGTTCCAAAGAGCCTGCTAACCTGGACCTACCCGGCCCGCCCTACACTGGGCCCCGAATTTTCCTGAGCTTTGCATTGGTTACTCTTTTTGTCCACCCGAGAGGCCAGGGGGAGCCACGGACACACACAGAGACACACACATGCACATACAGACACACAGGCATGCACACACAGACACATGCACACAGAGACATACACACATGCACATATAGACATGCAGGCATGCACACAGACAACATGCATGCAGAGATGTGCACACATACCTTCTTTAGACTCTCAGTCCTCACTGGGGAGTCAGGAACCCCAATCATCTTTGCCCAGTGCCTTGCAAGAGCTCCTTGACAGAACAGAGGAACTTTCAAGCAACAGACCTGACCACACACACACACACACACACACACACACACACACACAAGCTGAGAATGTCCCTGTCCCTCCTGACCCTCCCTTCACAGCCTGCCTGGGTCACAAGCTCAACTTCCTGGAAGTCATCTCCTGCTGTCCTAGAGTAAGAACTGAGCAATCTGGCGAGTTTACTATTTTAATTTTTTTGTTTTCTTTTTTTAAAAAAGGGGTCTCACAGGCATGCCCCCAGCACCTGGGAGGCAGAGGCAGGCAGGTCTCCTTGAGTTCAAGGCTAGGCTTGTCTACATAGTGAGTTGCAGGCCAAGGACTACAGGGAGACCCTGTCTCAAAGAGCAAAGAAAAAAAGGGGGGGGGGGTTCTCGCTAGGTAGCCTAGGCCGCCTTCTAACTTGTAAGGCTCTTCCCCCTAAATGTTAGGGTTATAAGCATGTACCACCATGCCCAGTTATCACTTAAGAACAATTAAAAAATATTTTATAATTTTTATTTTATGTGTATGAGTATATTGCCTGCATGTAGGTAAGTGCTCAATGTCAAAGGCCCTTGGAGGACAGAAGAGGCTGTTGGATCCCCTGGGACTCTCCAGAGTTATGAACAGTTGTTAGCTGCCATGTGGGTGCTGGGATTCGAACACGGGGCTTCCACAAGAACAGTGTTCTTGGTCACTGAGCCATCTCTCCAGCTCCCTCCCCCCCTTTTTTTGAGACAGAGTTTCACTATGTATCTCTAGCCTAGAACCCACTATGTAGACCAGGCTGGTCTCAAACTCACAGAGATTCACCTGCCTCTGCCTCCCGAATGCTGGGATTAAAGGAGGGAAAGGCAGGCAGATCTCGCTGAGATTGAGGCCAGCCTGATCTACATAGGAAGTTCAAAGCCAGCTGAGGCTACAGGGTTACCCTGTCTCAGAAAAACAAAACAGGGCTGGAGAGATGGTTCAGCGGTTAGGGACACTGGCTGTTCTTGCAGAACACCCAGGATTGAAACCCAGCACCCACATGGTGGCTAACAACTGTCTGGAATTCCAGTTCCAGGGGATCAGACACCCTCTTCTATCCCCCATGGGCACTGCACAAGGTACACGTCTTACACACATGTAGGCAATATACTCATACATAATTTTTTTTTAATTTTAAAAGAAAAAGAAAACAAAAAACAAGAAACTGGAGTGTGGTGGTACAGGGCTATAGTCTCCACACTCTGGAGGCTGAGGCAGGAAGATGCCTGCAAGCTCAAGGCCAGTCTGGGGCACACAGTGAGATGGGGCCTGCTAGCCTTTAGGAGGTGGGGCCCTGCTGACCATCAGCTGGGCGGGCTTTGAAGGGTAGAGTCCACCCACTTCTTCCTCTGCTTCCTAATCTGCATCTTGTGAGACGTCTCCACACACTCCTGCCACCGTGAACTTCGCCACACCCTTCCTGCCACAGTGGAGTACTGAAACCAGGGACCCTCTGAAACCCTTAAGCTATTCTTGTGGGGTATTTTTGTCACAGTGACACAAAAGTAACTCACACAGCAAGCATACCCAAGTCTGAGTGACAGGCATGAAGGCTCCACCCTGAGTCTGGCTTCAGCTGGAGCCCCACAGACTCCAGGTGCCCTCCCCAAACCAGACAAGTCCCAGGTTTATGTGGTGGGACCACGTGGTCACCACTGCCGTCTGTCGGTCTGGTTTGTGACAGTCTTACTATGGATCCCTCTTTGGTCTGCAGTCACCATGTAGCCCAGGCTGGCCTTGAATTTGCAGCAATTCTTCTGCCTTGCTTCCTCCCTACAGATGTGCACCACCACGCCTGCCTGTGTTACAATACCTAAACAAAGCACTGAAACTAGAAAAGAAACAAAACAACTTTGCATCCCAGCGCTCAGGACACTGAAGCAGGGAGCGACTACAAGGTCAAGGCCAACCTGGGCTACTCAGGGGAACCTTGTCTTAAAACAAAACCCTACCAATGTGACAAATGAATTGAAATTTGAGGAGGGAGAGGGAAAGGAGGGGAGGAAGGAGAGAGGAAGGAGAAACAGGCAGAGGAGGAGGGGGAGGATGCGGGAGAGAAGGAGAGGAGGAGGGGAAGGAGGGGGGTCAGGAAGAGGGGCCTTAGAAAGGGGAGGACAGCCATCAACTACTTTAGATCTTTTTTGTTGTTTTTTTTTTTCCTTTTTGAGACAGGGTCTCCCTGTAGCCCCAGCTGGCCTGGAGCTCACTATGTAGACCACGCTGGCCTTGAACTCACAGAGATCTGCTTGTCTCTACCTCCCAAGTGCTGGGATTACAGGCGTGCACCACCACGCCCAGCCCTACTTAAAAGTCACAAGTCTGTCACATGCCCTTAAAACTGGTTTTTGTTTTGAGCTGGGCATGGTGGTGCACGCCTTTAATCCCAGCCCTCGGAGGCAGAAGCAGGTGGATCTCTGAGTTTAAGGCCAGCCTGGTCTACATAGTGAGTTCCAGGACAGCTGGGGCTACAGGGAGACCCTGTCTCAAAAAGACCAAAAAAAAACCAAATTGGTTTTGTTAGGGTTCCAAATAGCAGCAGGTTCCCCCCTCCCCAACAGGGACCTCACCTTGACCTTTGGAGTCCAGGGAAACAGTTATCTTAAGAGGAAAAGAAGACACTTCCACACCCTAATCCTACCTGCTTCCCCCTCCCTGATTCCACACCCTAAAGCCCCCATATGTAAAGTCGCAGCTCACAACCCATGAGCGGACATCTTTCCTGGACATCTTTCCCTTGGCGGACATCTTTCCTCTCCCTTCTCCCTTCTCCCTTCTCCCTTCTCCCTTCTCCCTTCCCCCTTCCCCCTTCTCCCTTCTCCCTTCCCTCCTCCCCCTTCTCCCTTCTCCCTTCCCTCCCCTCCCCTCCCCTTCCCTTCCATCTTTCCCTTCACTGACATCTTTCCCTGCTGAGAATTCTATCTGTGCCTCGGTGCCTTCCTCCATCTGCTCGTGCTCTCCATCCGCACCGCTCGCTCCCACCCGCTCTCTCGCTCTCTCTACCTATCAGGTTTTTGTTTCACGTAGTTGTGGGTTTTATTTTGTTTTATTCGATTTTTGTTGTCTTTTATTTTGCTTGTCTTTTTATTGGTTTTTGCATGTGTGGTGTACATACATGTACATGTGTGTATAAGGACAGGCATGGAAGCCAGAGGCTAAGTCAGGATGTCTTCCTCTGTTACCCTACTAATTTTTGAGACACAGTCTGTCACTGAACCCAGAGCTTTTGGTTTTAGCTGGACTGACTTGTCAGAGAACTCCCTAAATCTGCTTCGCTCTACAGTGCTGAGGTAACAGCCAAAAATCAAATGCTTGGCTTTTACGTGGGTACTAGGGATTTGAACTGAGGACCTCATGCTTGCACAGTAATCACATCCCCCGCCCCCTATTTTATTTTATTTTATTTTGTTTTGTGGAGCTGGGACTGGAGAGATGGCTCAGGGCTTAAGAGCACTGGCTGCATGACAGCTAACAACCATCTGTAACTCCAGTTCCAGAGGATCCGATGTCCTCTTCTGACCACTGAAGGCATTGCGTGGCTCAAGTGCACTTACATGCAGGCAGTACACTCATACACATAAAAAATAAGTGAATACGGGGCTGGAGAGATGGCTCAGCGATTAAGAGCACTGACTGTTCTTGCAGAAGACTCAGGTTCGAATCCCAGCACTCACATGGCAGCTAACAACTGTCAGTAACTCCAGTTCCAGGGGATCTGACAGCGTATTCTGTACCCCCCGTGGGCATTGCACGACACAGGTGCACTTACCCACATGCAGGCAATAGACACATACACATAAAAATAATAAATAAAATGTTTAAAAATAAATATGTTTAAAAAAATAAAAAACAACACAAAAATAAATGAAAAAACAATGAAAGAAAGAAAAAAAAAAATCTGGCAGACCAGGAACTGCCCCCACCCCACCCCACCCCACGCATATTTTGAAGACCTAAGTCCATAGTGACTATATTTGGAAATCATGTCTTTAAGCAGGAATTTAAGTTAAATGTGAGCTTGGTGTGATGGCACACACCTGTAATCCCAGCACTCAAGGAGGCTGAGGCAGGATTGTAAACTGGAGGCCAGCCTGAGCTACATAGTAACTTCTAGACCAGCCTGGGCTAAATGTTGAGCCCTTGCCTAAATACATGAAGAAATAAATAAATAGTGAGCTAAATAAACCATGTCTCTTTGCAAGATAAATAATTAGGATAGGAAGAGGGGAGAACCTCCCCTCACACGGAGAAGCCCTACGAGTTCACACCCACGTGGTAGTGGAATTTGATGGGATTGAGAAGTGCCTAGATCAACTAAGGGGGAAGACCAGCCTTAAATCCCGCAGGGTGGGGGCCCAGGTAGAATAAAAAACCTGGAAAGTGAGAAAGCCCCCCCTTCCTAGTCAGCAAGACGGAGCTGCTCCGCTCAGCCCGGCCCTCCCTGCCAAAAGGACTGTGAGTCAAACAAATCTTTCAACACCCTGTTGTTTTGCTCCTGGATTTAGTCATGGAAATGAAGAGCTGCCAGGCATAGTGGCCATCTCTGAGCCAGGACAGAAACCCTCAGAATGAAGCCCACCCACTCTTGGGCCTGGGTGACCTGTCTGCAGAACAAATTTCTGCTGTTGAAGCCACCTGAGCCACGGCTGCTGGTTATGGCAGCCCAAGCAGATGTATGTCGTATCAAGGGCTGGAGAGATGCTCAGTCGTTAAGAGCACTGGCTGCTCTTTCAGAGGACCTGGGCTCAGTTCCCAGCACCCACATGGTGGCTAACAACCATCCTTAACTCCAGTTCCAGGGGATCCAATGCATGTACATGGTGCACTTACATACATGCAGGCAAAACACTCATACACATAAAATAACAATAAATAAAATATTTGTTAAAAAGAACTTTGAACATACTTTAAAACTTTTTTTAATTTTATTATTTTTATTTTATGTGTATGCATGTATTGCCTGCATGTAGATAAGTGCATCCTTGTCATGCAATGCCCTTAGAGGACAAAAGAGGCAGTCGGATCCCCTGGAACTGGAGTCGGATTCCCTGGAACTGGAGTTACAGACAGTTGTTAGCTGCCATGTGGGTGCTGGTATCCAACCCCAGTTTATTATGGGAAATATATAAAACAAGTTGACTCTTAAAACTGCAATCAACCTACACTGTTGTCTCTCCATTTTCGGAAGAGGGAAGCAGCTTCAATGGAACGAGTCAGGTGTGTGTGTGTGTGTGTGTGTGTGTGTGTGTGTGTGTGTGGTATTTGTGTGTTCCATAGCACATCTGTGAAGGTCAGAGGACAGCTTGTAGGAGTTGGTTCTATTTTCTACCTTGAGGGTCCCAGGCTTTGAATTCAGGTCATCAGACTTGGTGGCAGACACCTTTACCCCCAGAGCCATTTCATTAGCCCCCAAAAAAATTTTTTTTTTTTTTTTTTTTTTTTTTTTTTTTTTTTTTTGGTCTCCCTGTAGCCCCAGTTGGCCTGGAACTCACTATGTAGACCAGGCTGGCCTTGAACTCACAGAGATCCGCCTGCCTCTGCCTCCCGAGTGCTGGGATTAAAGGCGCAAACATACTTTTTAAAACCCTGGTAGGAAGCCGCTGGAGCTTTAAGCCAGGAGAAGGCCATGCACGCTGGCATCTGGGATGACTCCATCAGGTTGCAGAGAGAGGAAGAGGGGGTACAGAACAGGAAGAGAGGAGGCAGAAAGTGAGGGTGGCTTGGAGTGCGATGACATGGAGATACAGAAAAGTGTGGAGACCAGAGAGACCTTTATAAAGGGAAATCAAATGACCTGAGGATTGCCCAGCATGGTGGCACACACCTTTGATCCCAGCACTCAGGAGGCAGGCAGGCAGGCAGATGTCTGAGAATTCAAGGTCTGCCTGTTCCAGGCATACATAGTGAAACCCTGCCTTGAAAAAAAAAAAAAAGATGTGGAGATTCAGGTTTGTTTTTGTTGCTGTTGTTTAAGACAGGGTCACATGTAGCCAGGATTGGCCTCAAACTATGTAGCCAGGATGACCTTGAACCTCTGACCCTCCTGCCTCTACCTCCCCAGTACTAGGGTTATGGGTGTGAACCACCACATCCTATTTTGGGAGTACTAGGAATTGAACCTAGGGCTTGCTAGGCAGGCACTCTACCAACCAAACTGTTTCCCCAGCCCCTGAGTTCTGAAGTTATCTTCAAAGGGTTGCTAGGAATTTAGTTTGGTGCGGGAAAGATTTCCGATTGATAAGGTCAAACCTTAGATCACAAGCAACAGGAAACAGAACATCTCCACTGTAAACAAAAATTACTAATCTCACCCCCCACACACACCAAAATAAAACCCAAAGAGCAAAAGAAAGAAACAAAAATTACTAGTCTTGTTTGTGAAACTCCAGGAGCAGAGGAAGACGGTACCCCAGGTCATGTATGCTGAGACAGTAAGCCTGATTCATCACTATTTTAAAATTCTTATTTGAAACATCTCTATATAAAAAAATATTGTCTCTAATTCAGCAACCTCCACAGAAAATGCTAATTGTGCTGGAACTCTTGTGTGTGTGTGTAAAATTTTAATTGTATTTATATGTTTTGTGTATGGGATGGGGTACAGATGCTATGGAGGTCAAAGGGCACTTGTGGGAGTTGGTTCTTCCCCTTTCCAGCTTGTAGGTCCCAGGGATCAAACCCAGGTCCTCAGGTTTGACAGCAAGTGCCTTTACCCACTGAGCCATCTTGCTGACTGTTGCTGGAAATCTTGACACAGCTGGTGAGAGGCTTTACCCAGACCGTAGGATGAAGGGCTCCTTTCTCTCCTCAGGTCCCCTTATGCCCCAGTTCTCTCCTGCCTCAGTTTACCCCCCATTGCATTACTGTCCTTATTCCGAAAGAAGAAATGAAATCTATTATCTCACAGACCTGTCATCCCACAGTCCTCCCCAATCCCATAATCCCAGATATTGTGTGGTTAATGCATTAACAAGAGCAAAATTTTTTTAATGGTGTCAGGGCTGGACAGATGGTTCATCAGTCAAGAGCACTTGCTGCTCTTTCAGAGGACCTGAGTTTGGTTCCCAACACCGATTGCTTATGACTCCAGCTCCAGAGGATCTGACACCCTCTTCTGGCCTCTGCAAGAACCTGCATTCACATGTGCACACAGATATATACATACACACATAATTAAAAATGAAATCTGTTTTAAAACAAAAAAGAAGAAACAAGAAGATGCCAGGCACAGTGGCATATAACTGTAGTCTCAGTACTCCCGAGGATGAGACAGGAGAATTGTAAGCTTGAGGCTAGCCTGAGTTGCTTAATGAAGCCCTATCACAAAAAGAAAAGAAAAGAATAAAAAAGGCCAGTGTCGTGCCATGTGGTATCCCCCTCCCCACCCCATCAAGTCAGGTATCTAAGCGACACATCAAACATAAGGACACAAACAATGTTTATATCTGGCTGTGGTTACTGCTTCAAGGAAAAGTACTGGGTGCTGAGAGTGTTGCCAAAGATCTGATTTGGGGGGCAGAGGAAAGGTTTCTCAGAGAATGACCTTCACAGGAAAAAGAATGAGACTCATGGAATGAGGAAGGGAGGCTTTCAGGTAGAAGGAAAAATTAGCCGGTATGGTAATGCAACCTGTAATTCCAGGCTCAGGACTGTGGGTCTGAAGGCAGCCTGGGCTACACAGGGAGACCTCGGCTAAACAAAACAAAACGGAAGGCCCAACAGGCAGGAAGGCCTGGAGCAGGAAGATGCTCTGGAAACAACATCAGTGCAATCTGGGTTGGAGAATGACTTTCATCCTTTTGTACACATTTTGCATCTTACAAATTTTCCACAACAAACACAGTGCTGTGTTAACCCTCAGAGGAGGGAAATTGTTAGCTTAAACAAAGGCTACAGAGGAGAAAAGGCGACCCAGAGGAGTGTGCGCATTCCAGGGGGCCAGTGACATAAGTAGTGAGTAATTCCTGCGTGGGGGGAGCAGGAGGCACAGTGGGGGGCATGAACAAAGCGACAAGGGTGACTCACGCATGACACAGTGGGGGCCGGTCCCCCATTGCCCATGAAGGTGAGGCCAGAGAGGCAGGGGTGATGGAAGACACAGTGAGCCTTCAGCTGGACTCCAAAGCAAAGCTTTCCCTTCAACAAAGGGAAAGATGGAGAGAACCAGAAAAAGTCCTTGCCAGGATGGTGGCACATGCCTGTCCTCCCAGCACTCAGGAGGCAGAGCCAGGTGGATCTCTGAGTTTGAGGCCAGCTTTAGTCTACCTAGTGAGCTCTAAGCCAGCCAGCGAGACACAGTGAAACTTGTCTCAAACAAAAACAAAAGCAAGAGAGAGTTCAGTTGGTAAAGTCTTTGCCAACTGGGCCCATGTAAATAAAAAGCTGGGTATAGTGGCACGTCCTGTAATCTCAGCACTGGGGACGCTTAGACTTCCTGGCCAGGCAGCCTGGCTGAACCGGTGAGCTCCAGATTCAGCGAGAGACCTTGTCTCAAAAAATAAGGTTGACGGTTGACAAGATGACTCAACGGGTAAACGTGCCTGCTGTCAAGCCTAAGGACCTGAGCTGGAATGAGAGAGTCAACTCCTGCAGGTTATCCCCTGACCCTCACATGTACACCTGTACACCGTGACACATGTATAACCACGCACTCACACATTATACACAAAATACATTTTCTTTTGAGGACACCTGACATTGACTTCTGGTCTCCATGGGTACATACACACACACACACACACACACACACACACACCCTCTGTCTTCCTACATGAACTTGTTGGAACATAGCAGCCACCATCTTCATCAGAGTAGCTGTGACCACTTGCAAGGGCCAGAGCCCTTCAGGGTCTGGCTGGTTGACAGTTGACTCAGCACCAGAGGGGAAGGGGAGGGTCACCTGAGATTCCAGCCCCTCCCTCCTGCGCCTCCTACTGCATTGTTAAGTAATTTTTCACTAATTGCACAAAGCCTCAGGGTTCTGGAAGGCACTTGAGAATCTCTACAGCTGAAGGTTAACTGAAGGCAGGACTCCATCTATGTAGCCAAAGGGAAGTCGTCATTTATGTTGGGGTGAGGTTTCCCAGATCTGTGGATCTTTTAGGCTCACCCATGTTCCTGAAAATAGCCGCTCCAAGTTGGACTTTGTTTTGTCATCCATGCTCCATAAAGAGGCAAGTTTTGGGAGTTACCGAAACTTAACAGATACACATACAAATAGTAAAAGAAAAAAAAAAAAACCCATCCAAGAAGACTCTGTGGAGCTGATGTGGGAGAGAACAAGGACCAAGTGAGCAAACGGCCCCCCATACATCTGGGGGTCAGAAATCCCCACGTCTCCAACTCCCAAAACAGAAGTGGAAGTTGTGGTTTCAAAAACTAACCAAATCTGTAATCTCCAAAAGAAACTGCTAGCCTGGGGACATTTCTAAAGAGATAAAGTCAAAGATTGGTTTGAAGGGGGGAAAACACAAACAAGATTTGGGAATTGAGGCCTGATGCAAGGTCCAAGATTTCGTGTCTCCTTTCCTAGCGTGATAAGCACCAACCCCACAGTTATCCTCTGCAAGACTTCCCCCCCGAGGTCATGGAGATGTTTTAAGGCTCTAACTTGGGAGGGGACAGGATTGGATCCCCACACCCCTCTAGGCTGAACCTACAGGAACTCAACCACTTCCCTCTTCTGGTCCCCCACCGGGCCCCTGATGGCTCCACCTGAACTGTCCCCCCAAGTCCCATCACCACCCACTCCCACCTTGTGTCTCTTGCTCATCAGGAGGACAGTTGGGGAGGGGGACGGCTTCCTCCTGGCCTTGTCCCCAGGCCAGAGGCTGAACTCAACACAGGGCTCTGTTACAGGAAATCACATGAAGTCTTCATAGGGAATCACCAGGCCTCTAAAATGCAGGACCTGTCAGCAAGTGGCCCAGGAGCCTGCTCATAGCCTTATGGTAGATAGGCTCCTAGAGAAACAATCCCAGTGCTTGGGAATCTTGACTGCTGTCTGAAGGCAGTGTGTTCTTAGTAAGAGCCGCACCCACCTAGAGTCTGAGTTCATGTCACAGCTGATGGCTTAGACCTGAGTTATCTGGGCCTCAGTTTAACTGAAAGGGTATTGATAGTTTAGACCAAATGACGCAGTATGTGAACTTGAGATACTACACACAGTCATCTTCAATAATTACCCTATCCATGGATTAATCCATGGTTTAATCATGTGGTTTCAGTGACCCCTGGAAATATTAAATGGAAAGTTTCAGAGGTAAACAATTCATAAGTTCTGCTGTTCTGAATGTCATGATGAAATCTGGTGCTGCCCCACTCTGTCCCACCCAGGATGTGAATCACCTTTCTGTCCAGTGTATCCATCCTGTATACAGTACTCACCCTGCCCTGTCATGGCCCCACGATCCAGGATCCCCACAGGCAGAGGAGCCTCCTGACATGCTCAGAAGCTCAATAGCAGCCTGATGCTATGTCACAATGTCACGGACCTCAATTCATCACAAGTCACAAGAGTACCATACAGTATTCAAGAGACTACTTCATACAACAATGTATTTATTATGGTTATCCAATTTTCTTATATTTATTTTTAAAATATATTTTTATGTGTATGAGCACTGGTCTGCATGAGTGTAAGTGTACCACATGCATGCAATGCCCTTGGGGGCCAGAAGAGGGTGCCAGATCCACTGGCACTGGAGTCACAGATCTTTGTGAGCTGCCATGTGGATATTGAGAACTGAACCCGGGTCCTCTGCAAGAGTAGCCAGTGCTCATAACCACTGAGCCATCTCTCCAGCCCTTATTTTATTATGCTCATTATTAATCCATTACTGTGCCTAATTTATAAATTAAGCTCTTTCATAGCTACATATAAAGAAAAATGTAATTATGGAGGGTCCGGCATCGCCTGTAGAATGTATCCCATTAAGGTAAAGGGGTGACTGCATCTCCCAGAGATGGCTCTTCCCACATGCTCTCTTTGTCATGTGACTGACACGTCAGGCTGGGAGCTCTGTGACTGTCCTGACCAGTTGGGGTGTGAAGGGAGTGATGCAGAAAATAAAAGAGGTTATGGGACTGGAGAGATGGCTCAGCCGGTAAAGACCCCTACCTCCCTGAAGACGAGCTGGGTCCCTGGAGCCCACAGGGTGGAAGGAGAGAAGGGATTCCTGCAAGTTGCCCTCTGACCTCCACACGAGCACCAGGGCATTCACACATGCACACACACAACAGATAAATGTAATAAAAAGAGTTTTCTAAAAAGAAGTTCAAGAGCCAAGCACCTTTAATCCCGGCACTCGGGAAGCAGTGACAGGCGGCTCACTGTGAGACTGAAGCCAGCTTGGTCTACATAGCAAGTTCCAGGTCAGCTGGGGCTACAGGAAGACCCTGTCTCAAAAAACAAACACAAATGGAGTTCAAGGTCAGGCCAGCTCAGGTGTAAAAGGTCTGTTACTCAAGCCTCCCTACTTGCGTTGATCCCCAGAACCCATGGTGGAAGGAGAGAACCAAGCCCAAAAAGTTGTTTTCTGATATCCCCATGTGCACTATGATACATGTACACACACACACACACATCACACATATACCATATATACACATACATACCTTACACAAACACCATACACACACACCACACATATACCATACATACATACATCATTGTGTCCCAAGGGGTGGGGCCTGCTGCAGAGAGTTAGTCTCAGAGGGAGGAGTGTTGGAGCCATCTTGGACAGAAAGGGGGGCGAGGAAAAAAAATGGCCCCATGTCTCACCTGCATGGATGTGAGAGGGGGCGTTTACTGACCTGGGGCAAGACTGTGGAAAGATAGTGGAGACTGTGGGCAGGGCGAGGAAGCCATCTGGAACAGCAGGCCATAGAGAGGAACGGGGCGCCGGGTGTGGGGCGCTGGGTGTTTGCCTTTGTAAGTTACTCTATTTCCCCTACCTTGGCTATAAACTGAAAAATTCAGATAAAGATGTGTTATGTGGTTTGTCTAATAGCACCAGGAGCATGAGACCCTAAGAGAACTCGGGTGACAACCATACACATGTATACACACTATATCAACAAATATATACACTCACAAACACACACACACACACACACACACACACACCCCATACAATTAAAAAAAAAAGAAAAAGGAAAAAGAAAAAGAAATTCAAGGTCATCCTTGGCACATAGCAAGTTTGAGGCCTGTCTGGGATATGAGATCCTGAAAACATGTGGGGCGTCAGGGGCTCCTTTCTTTGTTTCTCTTCCCAGTGTATCCACACAGAATAAATCTTTCTTTAATCATAATATGTAGGGGGTTATGCTTAGCTCAGTGGCAAAGTGTTTGCACATCATGCATGTGCCCCTGAGTTTGAGCCCTAATACTGCCAAGAGAAAAGTTCATGCCTTGTCTCTTAGCAATCCAGCCACCAGGGAAGAGAAATTCAAAGTAGAGGTCCTAGACCCGTTTCTGTGGTGACACTCTCTTCAAAGGGCAGCGGAACCCGCACTGGCAAAAACAAACAGAAACACCTCAGGCCGTTCTCCACGTTCCTTACCCTTCAACCTCCTGGCTCAGCTTTCAGCTCTAATGAGAGGTCAGTGGGAACTGAGGCCTCCAGCCCAACAGCAGCGCCCACTGCCCAACACGGGCGCAGGAGGCAGCAGGCGATTGCAGTCGTTCATCTGCCTCTCCTAGCTGCAACCCTGACGCTGTGGAGCAGGGACAAGCCAGTCCCCACCCCTTCCCAGTTCCTCCTCTTTAGGACTCCTGAACCTAGCAAAGCCTGTCCGATGCCACCAAGTGATGTGCTGTGTGCCACCAGAATATAGGAACTTTAGGTTAAAGCAAATGAACAAGTTAATTGTGACTGGGGCTGCAATCCAAACTACTTGGAAGGTTGGGGCAGGAGGGCAGCACGTTCAAAGAAAACACGCCGGGGGGAGCTAGTCAGAATGTCAGGTATGAAATGTTACCCTGTCCTGCTGCCAAGGTGTCCTCTCAAAGGCCGCCAGAAACTGGACAGAAACAGGAACCAAAGCCACCCAGACCTTTTGTATTTACTACCAGTTCCACTGTAGGCTCTCCAACCCACCTTCCTGCTAGGGTGTGAACTACTTTCCAAAAGTTCTCCTCTGTCTCTCTGTGACCTTCTAAAAGGTCCAAGCTGGTTTAAAATGTCACCTGTGTGCAAACACCCACCACTCCGTCATCCGTATCGAATCCTGTTCTTTCCGATGCGAACCACTGCCTTAGTCTCTAAGTTCCCGCTAGCTGTGTGCCAATTCCCTATTTTCTTGCAACTTTAAATCCAACACACCCAAGACAGATCCATAGTAGGCCAAGATCTTGTTCCCAGCTGTGCACTTACGCCAGGATGCGGGAAGTGCAGATTGACAGCAGCCCACACTGTCTCTTCCGAACAGCCCTCAAGCAGTGCCTGGTTATCGGGACTCTGAAACCCAGTCCCAGCACTGAGGTGCACCTGACTCCTGGGTGTTGTTTGCCCTGAGCTTGCACTAAAGCCTGACCAAAGCCTGGCTTAGCTTCTTTGCCTTTCACGTCCTGTTTCCCTCCGTCCTGAGAGCCTCCTCCAATGAAACCCTGGATCATAACTCCTTGACTACGACTCTTCAAGATAACATGATGGGAAACTTCTGACAAGCCACAGTTCCTCACTGTCCTGGGGGACCTGGCCCTCTGGTCCCACACCCAGAAGACCACCCGTGCATTCTAACACATCTCCTAGGGAACGCTGTTGGTGTCCCTCACCACCTTGTCCCCCCCATGCATTCTAACACATCTCCTAGGGAACGCTGTTGGTGTCCCTCACCACCTTGTCCTCCCCATGCATTCTAACACATCTCCTAGGGAACGCTGTTGGTGTCCCTCACCACCTTGTCCTCCCCATGCATTCTAACACATCTCCTAGGGAACGCTGTTGGTGTCCCTCACCACCTTGTCCTCCCCATGCATTCTAACACATCTCCTAGGGAACGCTGTTGGTGTCCCTCACTGCCTTGTCCCCCCCATGCATTCTAACACATCTCCTAGGGAACGCTGTTGGTGTCCCTCACCACCTTCCCCCCCCCCATGCACTCTAACACAGCTCCTAGGGAACGCTGTTGGTGTCCCTCACCACCTTATCCCCCCCATGCATTCTAACACATCTCCTAGGGAGCGCTGTTGGTGTCCCTCACCACCTTGTCCCCCCCATGCACTCTAGCACATCTCCTAGGGAACGCTGTTGGTGTCCCTCACCAACTTCCCCCCCCCAATGCCCTCTAACACATCTCCTAGGGAACGCTGTTGGTGTCCCTCACCATCTTCCCCCCCCCCATGCACTCTAACACATCTCCTAGGGAACGCTGTTGGTGTACGTCTTCTGCCTCACCGCCTTGTCTCCCTCCAGCCGGCTCGCTTTGCACCATGAAGTCAACTGTCCTGCTGTCTCCTGTGACTCTTCGCTCTCCAGCAGGCTCAGCACACATGTGTTCAGCTAAAATTCTAAAATGCCTTCAAAAAGTTCAATGCCTATGGATAAACAGTCCTTTTTCCGCCTTCTTGGACCCTCGTTGAGACTTAGCCTCCCCCTTATTTACTTAGCCTGGTTCCTAAGTCTCCCTGAGCACAGACACCCCTCCTTCCCAGCATACCAACACACCTTCACCTTTCCTGTAGGTTCCTAAATCTTGCAGTCCAACCTTCTCCAAGCCTCCCTGGCAGCCAGACAGGAGTTAGAGCCTCCTTCCATCCCATTTCAAATGCACACACCAGTAAGTTACTCCTATCTGTCAGCCACCTTCATAGGAAGGAGCCTGTGTTACCTAGTGGCGGGAAGTGGAGCTACAGCAACCATCTTAGAAGAATCAATACACTGGGCTTTGCAGACAGTGAGGCCACAGCTGGAGCAGCTGTCTTGATCTGGACTTTGTTTCTGTCTGGGAGAAATGAGCTTAGAGCTCATTACAGAGAAACCACTATCCATGTTGCTCACAGCTGACATCTCCTAAGTGGCCCACAGTGTTCAAGGACCTGCTCATATCTCTGAAGGAAAGAAAGGAGTAGAAACAAAGGTGCCCAGTACATTTCAACATCTGCAGGGGCTGCAGGTGGAGAGTCCTGATTTGCTTTGTTTCTGATTTCTGTGATGTGAACACCCCTACCAAGGTCAACTCCAAGTAGCCAGGAGCTGGCAAGACGGGCCAACCAAGGTGCTTGCCACCAAACCTGATGACCTGGGTTCAATCTCTGGAACCCAGCCGGTGGAAGAAGAAAGCCAACTCCTACAAGTTGTCCTCTGACCTCCACGTACATATCATAGCACACACACAAATAAATACATGTAATAGTAGTAATAGTGATGATGATAAACCTTTAAGTTACAATATGACATCACTTGGCTCTAGGGAGCTGGTGTGACACTCCAGGGCACAGCCATGAGCAGCAACGGCGGCGGGAACAGGATTGATTGACTTGCTGCACACAGACTCTGAAATGGTCATTTCCATACGAGATCTTTAATCCATATGTTAGCACTGAGGGTGAGTAAAGCCATACCTTTCTGTCACTCATTCTCCTTGGGAAAGAAACCAGGAAAGATGAAAAATTTTTAATGCTTTTTTTCAAGATTTGTTTTATTTCGTGTGTGTGGGGGGTGTCTGTGTGTTGAGCACAGGTACCCACAGAGGCCAGAAGCATCAGATCCCCTGGAGCTGGAGTTATTGGCAGTTGTGAGCCATGCAGTGTAGGTGCTGGGAACCAAACCTGGGTCCCGGGCACGAGCGGCATGTGCTCTTAGCTGCTGAGCCATCTCTCCAGCCCCACATGGATTTACTTTGATGTATCATTTTTAAAACCTTTGCAGAGTCATTAGTCACCCCTACTAGGGCTATTTGGAAGAACAATGAAATATAAGAGACAAATGAAAAGGGAGTGTAGTGGATGTTTTCTGGGGTTTGACCATCCTGTACCTGTTCTCTCTTGTGGTAACAGTTGCTGGGTTCCCCTGTACTCAGGGGAATTACCTGAGCACAGCAAAAGCTGTCAATTAATCACTGGGTGTGGTAGTGAAGCCTGTAATTCTGGTGGGAGACAGAGGCTGGAAAATCAGAGAGTTCAAGTTCATAGTGAGTTCCAGGGGAGGCTGGGCCACCAGAGACCCAGTCTCAAAAACCAAACCAAGGGGCTGGAGAAATGGCTCAGCAGTTAAGAACACTGCCTGCTCTTTCACAGGGCCCAGGTTCAGTTCCCAGGACCCACATGGCAGCTAACAACTGTCTGTAACTCTAGTTTCAGGGGATTTAATATCCTCTTCTGACCACTGCAAGCATCGTACATGGTGCACTTACATACATGTAGGCAATACACTCAATACACATAAAAAATAAAATTAAAATAAAAACAAGCAAAACAAAACAAAAAGCTAGGCATGATGGCACCAACCTATAATCTCAAGCAAGCACTCAGGAGAGAGTGGCGGGAGGACCAGGAGTTCAAGTCCAGGCCGGGCTACAAGATGAAACAAAACAAAAGAAAAAAAGAGACGCTGTCTTGTTGTTGTTGTTTGTTTGTTTGTTTGTTTGTGACTTGCTCACTTGCTGTTGAGGCAAGATCTCATCGGCCCTGGCTAGTTTGAACTCCTGATTTTTTTTAATATATATTTTATTTATTATTCTTATCTTATGTGTATGCATGTATGGCCTGTATGGAGGTAAGTGCACCCGTGTCGTGCCATGTCCACAGAGGACAGAAGAGGCTGTCGGATCCCCTGGAACTAGAGTTTCAGACAGTTGTTAGCTGTTATGTGGGTGCTGGGATTTGAACCCAGGTCTTCTGCAAGAACAACCAGTGTTTTTAACTGCTGAGCCATCTCCTGAACTCCTGATATCTTGCATCTGCCTCCTGAGTACTAGGATTACGGGCCTGTGCCACCATGCCACCATGCCCAGCAAAACTGTCCTTTCTTCTTTTTACTCAAAAAAAAAAAAAAAAAAAAAAAAAACAACTCAGCTAATCAGAGTCTCTCTGATGAGGCTTTAAATGGTCAATACAGGGAGCTGGAGAGATGGCTCAGTGATTAAAAATGTGTACTGCTTCTCCAAAGGACCCAAGTTTGTTTTCCAGCACCTTAGACAAGTGGTTCACAACCATCAGTAACTGCAGCTCCAGGGGATCTGACACATCCTTAGGTACTGCACTGATGTACATATACCCCTACACACACACACACACACACACACACACACACACAGAGGAAGAAAAGAGGAAGGAAGGAAGGAAGGCAGTTTTTTTCTTTTTTAAAGAACCGTACCTAGCAACCGTACCCGGGCATCAAGGGAGGGAAGGAAGGAAGGAAGGAAGGAAGGAAGGAAGGAAGGAAGGAAGGAAGGAAGGAAGGAAGGAAAGAATCCACACCCAGGCTGACCTCTGGCCCACACCAGCACAAATACAAATAAGTAGTAGAAAAAGTAAAGGAAGCCTTGGTCTCGAGCATGGAGCTTTAGAACATTTCTGAATTTCTACTGGCAAGGAAATGGCTGGCTATGTAAGGCGACCCCGGTTGGAGGGCACAGCTGGATACTGTGTTCCTCCAGCAGGAATTCTGGGCAGAGCTGGAGTTATATAGCTGGCTGCTGGGCTAGGTGCTGGCATACATCAGTGGGAACTCATCACAGAACAGGTATGAAATGAAGACTCAGGACTTGTCACACCTGAGTATCCAAGCTGCTGGGTTTCTAGAGTCATGTGAGCACATGAGAGGTTTGGTTTGGTTTTCAATGTGCTGAGCATTTGGGCGGAGAGTTGGAGAGAAAACAGACCACTACATACTCTGAGTCAGCATTTTATTTTCTAGAAAGAAAATGGATTTTTCAATTATCTCCCTAAAAACTACAAGCAAAGAGAGATCAAGTTGAGCAGGGAATCCAGGAGTTATATGGAGGTTTGTGTCTCGGCCTGATGTTCCTGTTGACTGAGGGCTTGCCCCTATCACCCAGACCCACAGTGACCTCACTCAGAGCCCAATTCCAGAACACTGGCTTTCTGTCTTGAAATCCCACTCATCCTCAGCCTTCCTGGTCATCTGCTTCATCTTTTTGGGGAGGGAGTGGAGAGGAGTTGAGACAGG
This sequence comes from Nannospalax galili, assembly GCF_000622305.1. Taxonomy (NCBI): domain Eukaryota; kingdom Metazoa; phylum Chordata; class Mammalia; order Rodentia; family Spalacidae; genus Nannospalax; species Nannospalax galili. The sequence goes on along the minus strand of NW_008344843.1, from coordinate 263,009 downwards.
GTCTCACTGTATAGCACTTCTTCACCTCGGACGAAAGGCAAAGTTGTCCAGCCTCAGACTTTCAAGTGCTGGGATTCACAAGCATGAGCATCATGCCCAGCTTTGTTCCATCTGCACATGAGGAGAGAAAAAAGAAAACACTTATTAAGATTTAATATATGTGCTGGGTGTGGTCACACATGCCTTTAAGTCCCAGCACACTGAAGGCAGAGGCAGGAAGATCTCTGTGAGTTCAAGACCAGCCTGATCTCTGTGAGTTCAAGGCCAGCCTGGTCTACATGGTGAGTTCCAGGCCAGCTGGGATTACAGGAAGACCCTGTCTCAAAAAGACCAAAAAAAAAAAAGATTTAATATATGAAAAAATGTGAGAGTTGGGAATTTATACAAATACAGTGATAGTCAAGTGTAGTTGTTATAGAGTCCAGGTCTGCAGAGGACCCCCCAGTGCAGCAAAGCCTCACAAGACAGGCCCTGAGGGCCCCCTTGCAAAACAGAAAGTGGCCAGGCACCTGCATTTAGAGCTTAGCACAAAGCTGTTCCCCAGATAATTTTAGAAGATGAACAGGCCCCTGCACCCAGACCCACTGATGTAAGAGCTGTCTCAGTTCAAGCCACTTCCCTTGGAACTGTAAAGATTATTTTGCCACCTTCCACATTCCCCAACCTCCCATAAGAACTTCCTCAGCAGTCACAAGGCCGCTGGTTGCTTTCTCTCCCCAGCTGAGCTGCCAGCCACCAGCAATCCTAAGAAATAAGCTTTGCTTTGCTGGAGTCCTCCTGTGTTTTCTGTGGCTATCCCCTGCCCCGCTTTTATCTAACAAATGGTGCCAAAACCCAGGAAGAGGAATGAGTGGGTTATTTATGACCCGGTTCCCTCTTACCAAACCATGATGCTGACCATGCACTCCTCCAACCAGCTTGCCTATGCCGGATCCCACCACTCATCACATCAGGACCAAGGTTAAGAGTCCATCTGCATTCCTCACCCTCTGACAGAGTTTGGGTAAGTGCTCTCTCACAGAGCTGTGGATGTCTTCTCTCTCTCTCTCTCTCTCTCTCTCTCTCTCTCTCTCTCCTCTCCCTCTCTCTCCACTAAGACTTAGGTGGTTCAGGAGCTCCTGGAGCTTCCCACTGGGCCCAATGGGACTCATTCCTTCTCCCTTCCTTTACCATGGGCTTGGAAGGTTCTGTCTTCCATGGTTCTCCCTGTCTTTGTCCTTGTCCAGTGTCTTTCTTCCTGACTTTGCTCGGGATGATTTCTGATACTGTTCTATCCAATTTTAGGTCTCCTTTGCATACATCCTTTATTCTAGGCTATCTCTCCTCCTCTCTCTAGTTATGGAGTCTCTGCACAGGAAAAAATGCTCCAGACCCTTCTCCTCTCTCCTTTCTGTAACTCTTGTTCTGCTTCTAAACCCAGCTTCAAATGTTTAGGCCTCTGTAAGTCTACCTGCTTTTCTAAATTTTTCAGAGAAAAATTTCCTCTTTATATCCTTATTTAAATCCTGCTTTTGTTAATGCTTTAGGTTGCCCCGCATCTTGTACTTCTTTAATTGTCTCTAAAACTTTCCAGTCCCCACCACGTATCTGACCTCCATGCAGGCTCTAAAACTACATTACATCATGCCTATGTCCTAAAGCTTCTGTTTTGGTAAATTCTTTTATAAGTAAAAAAATTTTTTAAACCTTTAGGGGACACTCTTTCTCCCTATACCATCTTGGTGCTCACTAAGGACCCAAAACTCTAATAACTTATTTATTTCTTGGTCATGTGGAATTTTTTACAGGTGCTCTGAATTGTACAGGTAAACTTTATCTATTTTACTGTCTTGCCTCAGGGCATTTGAGGCTACAAACCACAGATGTTCAATCACACGTCCTAATCCTCTTGCAGTTTTTGCTTTGACTTTCATCTTGGATTCTTGATCAGATCACAGAAAAGCAACAGATTTTAACAGCTTCTACTGTCTTATAACAAGGTCAATACATTTTTATATCAGACTAAGGAAGTAATGCCACAATGGGAGTTTAAATTTTAACATTATTTTAACCTGTTTCTAAATGGGATTACTTTCAGTACTACTTGAATTTTATTTATTCTTAACCTAAACTGTTAATGTCTCCTTTTCGTCCTTCCTGTCTCCTCTGATTTAAGTTACGCTAATAACTTATAACTTTGTTGGGTTTCATATGTAAAGGCATCTCCTTCTGTAAGAAACATTAAATATTAGTCTTCTCTTTCAAAACCTGTAAAACTTAAAACTTGCTTTATTACAAGAAATTCTAATCTTTTAATCCTAGCATGCCTTGTAAGACTTTTGTTCAGGGAAGGCCCTGATGCATCCTGAACCTGATGGTCTAGAACAGCTGAGCTTGTCTCTCTTTAACCAGATTCCTTTAAACATCTTTATATAAAAGTAAAATCTGCCTTGCCTAGTTACTTTTCTTTGTCCATGTGTTCCCTGTGAGGTATTGAAAGGGTTCTTAAATGGTTATTCGGAAGAAAAAAAATTCTACTTCAAATCTATATGACAAACTTAACCTTCCTTTTACACCACTAAGGCTTTTAAATATTAAAAAACCAGAGACATAACCTTTCTGTATTCTAGTCTTTGGTACACCTCAATTTCAAGTGATTGTGTTATATGTGTCTGTGAAAATTGTTTTCATGTACTGTGTCAAAACAATTTTTGAACTTTGATCTCTTTAGTTCATTCTCCCTTTCTCACTGTTTTATTGTACACAAGAAGTATTCATTTTACTTTTGACATGCCTAATCAAAATACACGTGTACAAATTTATAAATTTTGATGATACGTTCAAAGGCCTTATAAACAGGTACCCTAATTATTTTAAAATCTATTAAACAGGGGCTGGAGAGATGGCTCAGTGGTTAAGAGCACTAACTGCTCTTGCAGAGGACCCAGGTTCGATTCCCAGCACCCACATGGCAGCTACGAACCATCCTTAACTCCAGTTCCAGGGGAATCTGAAGCCCTCTTCTGACCTCCACAGTTTTGCATGACATGGGTGACATTACATGCAGGCAATACACTCATACACATAAAAAAGAAAAATAATAAAGAAAATATTTTTTAAAATCTATTAAACAGTGTCTACAGGTTTATTAAGTGTTTCACAAAAATTTCAAATACTAATTCTCTATACAAAACAACATCTAAGCTGGCTATGTAAAATCCTATTTGTTAAATACCTTTTATGGTTTTAGTTTACTTTCAAGGTGTTTTAAGGTATATTCATTTTATTTATCTACTTCAATGGTGTTTTGGTTTAAAAATAATAAACCACATTCTTAACAAATAATTACAAAATCTTACTTATTAAAATCTATCTTATATATAGATATGTATACATAATCAACATGAATTTATGTTTCTTAAAATTAATTTACTTGGTATCATATTAACTTTTAAATAAAATCTCATACAAACTAAAAATGTTAAATTAGCACAAACTGTTTTTTCAGGTCAAAATATTCCCTCTTTAATCCTTATCTACAACATGGTTCCTGGTACTAAAATATATAAATTAATTTTAAGTACCTCTCTCTCCATCTTTCCTCATCCCCACCTGTCGCTCTCAAACTCTCTCTCTTTCTCCCTTGTTCTACTTATACTCTCTGTAACTTCAAAAGAAAGCCAACCCCACAAAGGCATGGGCTTGACCTGAGGCATGTCCGAAGGACGGGTCCTAAGACCGGGTGACGGGAAAGGCAGACTCTGGAAGTTTCCACCCTTCTCCTTTGCTCTTACAACCTCTCACTGGGGCTGGTCTCTCTCTCTCTCTCTCTCTCTCTCTCTCTCCTCTCTCTCTCTCTCCCTCCCTCTTTCCTCACTCCTCACACCTCCCCTTCATTTTTGCTTTCTCATGTTCCAAGATTCAGAGCTTTTTCTCTTGCTCCCACCCTCCTCGGGCTCCTTTTCCCTCAGCTTCCATTGAATCTCAAAATCTCTCTCTCTCTCTCTCTCTCTCTCTCTCTCTCTCTTCTCTTGACTCTCCCATTCCCCTTCTTCCTCACTCTCCACGTCTCTCTTCCCATCCATGTTCTTGTTCTCTGTCTTCCTCTACTGGCTGGTTGTGCCACACTCTCATTGCAGGGCTTTCCGCTCAACTCCTTGGCTTGAAAAATCACACCGGTGTGTCAGAAGGCTCTTTCCTTCTCTGATTACAGGATGCTGTTCCCAGGGAAAGGAACACGCCCGCCTTCCTGTCCAGGAACTCACTCTTTCCCTCCCTGGTGATCTGATCACAGGACGCTGCCTCCAGGGACTGGAAAAAATCATTCTCAGGCCTTTCCTGGGAAGGGACGCCTTCCTTGGCGATTGGTTCTGCATGTTCTCGTTCTCATCTGGCACAACCTAAGGTCTGTGCCTCTCCCCCTCCTCTTCCCTCCCATCCTTTTCTTCTTTGTATCCTGTGCTTTCCTGCCCAGAATCCTCGCTGTCACCCCTGCCTCCGCTCCCCGTGGAGAGAGGGTCCTCATTGTCTCCTCCTACATACTTGCTCAGTTCCTTCTCTATCTCCTCTACACTCCATATACAGTCTGTCACTATGGGGACTGCTAGGTCTAAACCTGAGGGTCTTGCACCTCTTATCTCCTCAACTCCCTAAAGCAACTAGGACTTTCAGATACAATTAGACCTAAGCACCTGAAGTTTCTGTGCACTACTGCCTGGCCCCAGTACAAACTAGACAATGACTCTTTCTGGCCAGACACAGGAACCCTAAATTTCAATATTTTGAGAGATTTAGAAAGTTTATTTAAGTCTGAAGAGGGTTATAGCACAGTTTTCCTTAAGTGATTATGCTAAAGGTTGTGAACTTCAATTTGATAATGTTTAATGTACCAATTACTTTTCTCTACCCAGTGTTTACATTTCTTCAAAACCCAAAGCAAGTTTTTGGTAAACCATTCTCTAAACTACATAAAATAACAAAGATTATTAATGGTTTTATGTTTTCTATAAGGTTTATCTGAAAACTTATAAAGCACAGTTTGTAAATGGTTAATATTAACTTAATTACATTATGTATATAATTTGGATTCCATGTTCGTTTATAAGATGCTGCTGCACATCACTCCTAAGTCAAATAACTGCCATCTTCATGACTTCAGCTGTGTCTCCTTACTAAAAATCATCACAATTGGGCCTGTTGACATTTATGTCCCTTCATTAAAGAAGGGGTAAGCAGGGTCACTGGACCCTCACCTCTCAGGTGAGATTCAGCCATTCTTCTCAGCCACCTGTACGTAATTCTGCCCTAATTGCAAATGATCGCCTACATTTGAAAAGGACTGTAGTATATAATCTTGGGAAGGCAAAGGCTGCAAAGGGAGAGCTTGACCCGTGAGGTTATAAAAAAGTCAACATCCAATGCAAATACACTCAGGTCACTCCTACACCTCAGCAACCCCTCAGTCATCTCTGTAAGTAAGCTCAGTGAACTCATTGTTTCTCCAGGAAAACTTTAATGTAACCAAACATTAGTTTGATGCTAGAGCCTTAGAAGGGGGTAAGCCTTGCTTAGTATCCCCAGGCCAAGGTCATAGCTTAGTCAACTAGTTTAAGGATCTCTAGTAAAAGTTTATCTGAGAATGTTTGGGTTTTTCCCAAGCTTTATCTACATAGCACATGGTAATTTAAAGTACCAGATTGGTGTAACTAACCTTCTTGGGTGTTTAACAGACTTTGAGGCCTATACTAATCTGGTCAGAAGGACTTAAAGGGACAGTTTTTGTTCCTTGCCCTCCTAGGTCAACTAAGTTCCAGGGGACTATGGAGTATCTCTCAAAATGTCCTGTAACTGTGGTGTGTCACCTGTCCTCTTGATCAAGGAGGCCATGGATACTCCACCAGATGGACTTGAATCAGTGTCCAGTCTTCAAAGAGGAGGGTCAACACAGAGGAAACATTACTTCCTTGCTTCCAAGTGAAGCTAGCCATGGTCGATCAGGACCTTTGACTTATCTTCACATAGGCAGAACTGGTAAAATAAAGGAGCCAGGGGCTCCTCCCAAGCCCATGTGACCCCTGAGGAACAGATCCTTAAACGACCTTAAAGAGTAAAAATGAATTGGTTTATTTGGGCCAACTGTATGGTCTTAGACACCCAAAAGGAAAGTATAACCAAAGATTAAAGTATAACCAAAGATTTCTTTAAAAGTTCAAAGGATTGAATGTCCCAGACATTAGGCTTAAGTTTGTATAAGATGTTCTTTAGACAATGTCTCACTGATGATTTTGTTCTTAATAAGAAATGCTACTCAGGTGTCAGACTTCAAATCCTGGTTTAATCAACTCTAAAGTCCCTACCTACAACCAGAAGAAAAACCCTACTCTTATCCAAAAATTAAATGATGGCTAAATTTCTTCTCTCTCCCTATCTAGAGATCATTTGGGAGGAAGACCATGCTGTGATTCTAATCACGCCAACATTTTAATGCCTCCTGCAGCTTCTCCTGGGACTGGGTTCTCTCTCTCTCTGACACTCCTAAAGGACTTCTCTAACTTCAGTACATCTACCTGCTTCCTCTGTGCCCCTCTACAGGGCTCACTCCTGATTCCTCTTCCAGTTTATAATGTCACCAGTCAAAACAATACCCAGTGTTCCTTAAACCCAGTGGCACAATCCCCTTTTCTTAATAAATCAGAGTGCTGGGCCCCCCAAGTCTCTAACTGCCCCCACTCCTCCACCCACAATGTTACAACCAGGGCAATACTGGTCTCGCCCCAGGACTGCTTTTCCTTTACTGCTCCAACTTATATACCTGTATCTCCCCACCAGTCAAGGATACCTGCATTCCAGTCGTCCTCATACCGAGATTAACCCTATAAACCCCATGATTCTCTCTCCACAGAAACAAAAAGGAGCAGAGCAAAAAAATCAGCTAGTGTAGCTGTCCTGGTGGGAATCAGCCTGGTATCATCCGTAGCCACCACAGGATTCGCAGCAGGGAGTCTGGGACATACCTTGCTCTCAGCCTAACACCTCGCTCAGGAGATCCAGGACCTCAAGCAGGAGCTCACTATGGTGGTGGAAGCAACATCCCAGTCAATCCAGATCTTGCAACAGCAACTGTCCTCCCTTGCCAAAGTTGCCCTCTAGAACAGGTGAGTCCTGGACCTATTAACCGCAGGAAAAAGGGGTACCTGCATTGTCTTGGGCGAGGAATGCTGTTACTACGTCAACCAATTGGGTAAGGTCGAGCATAATATAAAACACCTCCAACAGGTGGCCAAGGATCTCACTTAGAACTTCCCAGTACCAGTAGTCACCCCAATGGGATATCTTTTCAGGACTGACTCACTGGCTTCTCCCTTACTCAGCCCCCTGCTTTCTATTACTCTACTGCTAACCATCACTGCCTGCCTCTTCGGATATTTTCAGGATTCAACACCTGACTCATACCAGCTTTAACCAACTGTTACTTTCCTTTCCCCCACATGTGTATGAATGCCTGTCGACCACTGAGGACTTTGTCTAGATGAATGAGCTGGAGAACCCTGCTGCCTGACAGGACCCTGACCCCAGCCTTCCCTTCCCCACATCGACCCTGACCAGCAGGAAGTAGCCAGATGAGAAACACCACCCCTTATCCTATAACACAAAAGACTGGAATGTTAGAGTCCAGGTCTGCAGAGGAAGCTGTAGTGCAATAAAAACCTCACAAGACAGGCCCTGAGGGCCCTCTTGCAAAACAGGAACTGGCCAGACATTTAGAGCAGTCTCAGCACAAAGCTGTTCCCCAGATAATTTTAGATGAACAGGCCCCTGCACCCAGACCCACTGATGTAAGAGCTGTCTCAGTTCAAGCTACTTCCCTTGGAACTGTAAAGATTATTTTGCCACCTTCCACATTCCCCAACCTCCCATAAGAACTTCCTCAGCAGTCACAAGGCCACTGGTTGCCTTTCTCTCCCCAGCTGAGCTGCCAGCCACCAGTGATCCTAAGAAATAAACTTTGCTTTGCCAGAGTCCTCCTATGTTTTCTGTGACTATTGCCTGCTTGGCTTTTATCTAACAGTAGTTATGCAGATGTTATACATTTATCTCTTATTTTCTCTTACTGAGGTTATAAAGTCTTTAAAATTTATTTATTTATTTTTTTTTTAATATTTTATTTTTATCTTGTGTATGAGTGTTTTGTTACATGTATGTATGTACATGTAGTGCCTGTGGATCCCCTGGAACTGGTATTTTAAGTGGTTGTTAGCTACCATGTGAACCAAACCCAGGTCCTCTGGAAGAGCAGTCAGCCCCTTATTAATTTATTTTTAGAGACATATTTTTATTTTCTGGGCATGTGTGAGTGCACCACATGTGTGCCTGGTGCCTTCAGAAGCTAAAGGAGGCACCCTATCTGTTGTCAGCCACCATGTGCATGCTGGGAACTAAACCTGGGTCTTCTGCAAGGGCAGCAAGTGCTCTTAACCACTGAGCCATTTCTCCAGCACCCCCCTCCCTTTTTTAATTTGATACAAGATTTCTCACTGTGTAGCTGTGGCTGACCTGGAAGTCACTATGTAGACCAGGCTGGCCTTGATCTCACAGAGATATGCCTGCTTCTGCCTCCCAAGTGCTGGAATTAAAGGTGTGCTCCACCAAGCCCGGCCATGTCCATGCCCACTACTCTTAGTTGGGTACACATTTCATAGTCAACCTGTTGAGTATGGGACCAGCCACCACATTCAACCAACCCATAACCTTCAGTCTTACATCCAAGACACACCAGTGACCTGCAGGGAAGCTGGGCGAACTGGTGAGATCATGGTGCAGAGCACCCTGGACTGGTGGTTTCCATAAGACCAATGAAAGTGAACTTAGTAGCCACAGTTCCCCTTCATGTTCTGGGCTTCCCTTTCATAGAAGTGAGGGTCATGGATGTGATCAGTAACACGTTTCCCTTTCTTCAGAGATTTCTTAGGAAGTGGTTTCTACACTCCTGAATGGGCGGTGTGATACGCTAGCCAATGAGAGGGCTGTTGACTCTAAATCAACAAGTGTTGGGGATGTAGCTCAGTGGTACAGTGCAGCGCTTGCTGAGCCTGCGGTAAGCCCTGAGTTTCATCCTCAGCACCGTACCGTAGGAAAAAAGTTTCCACAGCAGATTTCAGTCTGTGCTGCTGTTTTCCTGGTTCATCACGCCCTTCCTCCTGTCCTCTCCAGCCTACCAGAGGTCCCAGAACTTTCTGTTTGGATGGAAATGTCCTGTACCTGCCCTTTCAGTGTGACCAGCACCAGACACATAAGGTTATTGAACCCTTGAAATGTGACTAATGCAACTGAGGAAGTGAATTTTAAATTTTAATTAGAATTTAGAATAGTCACATGGGCCGGCATGGTAGTAGTGCACTCCCTTAATCCAGAACTCCTTTGCAGAGGCAGGTGGATCTCTGTGAGATTGAGGTCAGCCTGGTTTACATATGGAGTTCTAGCTTAGCTAGGGATACATAGTAAGACCTTATCTCAAAAAGAGAGAGACAGACAGAGACAGAGAGACACAGAGAGAGAGAAAATGCTTGACTGAACATGGTAGTGTAGACCTGTAATCTCGGAACTCAGGAGGCAAAGACCAGCCTGGGTTACCTGAAATCCTGTCTCAAAACAAAAACAAAAATAAAACAAGAGGGGCTAGAGAGATGGCTCAACGGTTAAGAGCACCAGCTGTCCTTGCAGAAGACTTGGGTTCAAATCCCAGAGCCCACATGGCAGCTAACAATGGTCCACACCTCCAGTTTCAGAGGATACCATACCCTCTTCTGTCTTCCTCGGGCATTGCACAACACGGATGTACTTACCTACATGCAGGCAAAACACTCATATACATAAAATAAAATAAATTTTTAAAAAATTAAAAAATAGGACTGGAGAGATGGATGGCTCAGCAGTTAAGAGCACCGACCGCTCTTGCAGAGGGCCTGGGTTTGAGTCCCAGCACCCACATGGTGGCTACAAACCATCCTTAACTCCAGTTCCAGGGGACTCCAAAGCCCTCTTCTGATGAGGAATTGGTTAAGAGATACCAACCTTAACTGAGCACTATTGGTAACCAATGACTATTGGAAAAGGGAAATTCAGTCAGGTTTAAGGGTGAGGCTCTTAGTAGGTTGACCAGGCTCCAGTGGGTGAACCCACACTGAAGGACATTTGAGGAAACAAACTTGACTACACAGGCATATGTGTGTGTGTGTGTGTGTGTGTGTGTGTGTGTGTGTGTGTGTGTGTATGTGTATGTATATATATATATATAAAAATTTGGCTGGAGGTTAGAAAGGGGGATGCAGACATGGGAAGGGATCTAATTATGATAAAAATATATTGTATGAACGCCGGGTGTGGTGGCATGCACCTTTAATTCCAGCCCTTGGGAGGCAGAGGCAGGTGGATCTCTGTGAGATCAAGGCCACCCTGATTCACATTGCAACTTCCAGGTGGGCTGTGACTAGGGAGACCCTGTCAAAAAACAACAAAAAGACCAAATACACACACAGAGTATAAAATTTGCAAAAGTTAAAAAAAATAAAAGCAAGCCGGGCATGGTGGCACACGCCTGTAGTCCCAGCACTTGGGAGGCAGAGGCAGGTGGATCTCTGTGAGTTCAAGGCCAACCTGGTCTACATAGTGAGTTCCAGGACAGCTGGGGCTACAGGAAGACCCTGTCTCAAAAAGACGAGAAAAGTAAATAAAATAAAATAAAATAAAATAAAGAGGACAGAAAGAGAAACAGAGAGGGAGGGAGAGAGAGAGAGAGAGAGAGAGAGCAAGAACACCTCGAACTTGTCATTCATCCCTCAGTCCCTTGTACTAGACAGAGCACTGAGCAATGACAGAAGATTCTGGGGTTAGTTTCTCATCAGAAAGAGCTCAAAACCAGGGCTAACAAGATGACACAACAGGTGAAAACACTTGCCTCCAAGCCTGACAACCCACTTCAGTCCCTAAGTCTCACAGAAGTTGTCCTTTGACCTCCTCCTGTGCACTCTGTCCCACAATAGATAAATGTTAAAATAATAATTTCTAAAAAGGAGCTCAAACTCCCTTTGGAGAAACAACTGTTTTTTAAAAACGTTTTTCACGGAGCTAGAGAGTTGGCTCAGCAGTTAAGAGCACTGACTGCTCTTGCAGAGGACCTGGGTTCGATTCCCAGCACCCACATGGTGGCTACGAACCATCATTAACTCCAGTTCCAGGGGAATCCGACACCCACTTCTGACCTCCGCGGCACTGCATGATACGGGTGCGCTCACATACATGCAGGCAATACACTCGTACACATAAAATAAAAATAATAAATAAAATATTTAAAAAACAAAAACAACAAAAAAACCCGATTTTCACTAAATGTCTTTATTTGTGTATTTGTTTGTCAGGGAGGGCCATGCACATGCCCTGGCCCACATGAAGAGGACAGAGGACACCTTGTGGAAGTCGGAGCTCTCCTTCTACCCTGTGGGCCTCAGAGACTGAACTCAGGTGGCTGGGCTTGCTGGTAGGCTTTTACTGGCCGAGCCGCCTTGCTACTTCTGATTCTTTTGTTTTTAGAA